>NC_066887.1:3669997-4040437 GCF_022985175.1 Labeo rohita
CAATGGAGGTCGGACTGTTACAGCTGATTTGATGTGATGCCACACGGACAGGCATCTGAGAATGGCTCGATTTGAAAAAGGGGATTTTTTATTACAGATTAATTAAAAAGCACAGCATGGATTTTTATCATTATAGGGTAGATCTGTACATGCACTGACAACACACATTAATGTTCAAACAACATGAAAAAGTGAACTTCGCATCCGATGACCCCTTTAAAGGTTCTTCACAGAACCATAAATGCCAACAAAGAACTTAAATTACATCTTGTTTATTAACAACAAAGCACAAGTTTGAAATCACACAATAACTGGCTTTTTAGGCATCTGATCCACTTTTGTCTGCACTCGTTTCACTCCTCCTCTCTCTGCAGCCGTCTACTCTCATCTACTTTCAAGGCAAGGTGAGGCGCATCTCAAACATGGATATTGTACTGTCATTTTTGATTCATGGTTATTTGCAATGCTGCATGCATTCATGCAAAATAGTTCCCAAAACTAGTTTTCACAGCAATGCCATACAAAAATCATTTTTTGGTTCTCTAGAAAACATTTAAGTGAACAGTTTCTAAGTGTTTCTCTGGTCCTGGGCCCTCTCAACACTGCACATTTTGTATGTCTCTCTTCTTTGACACATCCATTTCACGTCCTGGAGTTTCTTTTAATGAGCTGATGAGTTGAATCAGGTGTGTTTGATTGGGGAGACGCACAAAATGTGCAGTGTTGAGGGGTGCCTTGAACCAGGGTTGAGAAACACTAGCCATGTTTACATATAGGGCCTACACTTTTTTTGTCATTCCGATTAAAATAATTCCTATTGAAAGATTCGGTTGACTGTTTACATGAGACGTTATCTAATCCGATATGGTGTTTATATGCGCTGGCCCCTTCAATTTTGGGACACGCTAATAGCATACAATGACAACAAATACAAATCAAGGGAAAAACCATCAGTTTTTGCATTAATATTTTTAATAGCTGCTTCCACTTGCTTAGAATAAATGGACTAATATTTGAATCCCGTGCTCAGTCATGTGGCCAGAACACGACACATACACACTCACAGAAATCATACAGCCGTCTTCCATCGTACCACACACAGAACCAAACAAATTTCTTGTTTGCAGTTTCTAGTAATTAAGTTGCACAGATATATCTACCAGATAAAACGATTAACACAATATAGCTTGATCTCAGCCAGCTGATTAACACGTATCATATCACCCTAATTTCTTAATGTTAAAGCAGTAAGAGGTAAAATAACAGTAGAACCCTCTGCTTGATGTAGACGCAAAGTAATTGTTTTAACACGTTTACATGGCAGAATTTGAATTTTGCTTGGTTCATAGAAAGGTTTATCCTACCCCTCTAAAAACGATTACAGTTTAATTCGGTTTGAGCATTTTTATTCAGATTGAGGTGTTTATATGGAGCATTTTCATTTGGATTGGACCTTTAAACTGATTTCAATGCTCTATGTAAACACTGTTCCAAAAGAACCATTTTTACCTGTGTGTGAGGAATTCTGACATTTTAGAATCTTAAAAATCTAAAGAACCTGTTGTGGAATGGCAATGTTCTGTGGATGTTGATGGATGTTTTATTTTTTAAAAGTGTGTGATTAGTTTGTTCCCTCGTGAATAAACTACAGTCCTGTACACTTTTTTTTTCTTCTTTTTTTCTTCAGTGCTATGATGTGGTTCATTCCAGAGATGGTTTGTTTGGTTCATAGATATTTACTAAAGAATGTGCTGACATGCCAACAGACAAAATGAATTGGAAAAATACTTTTGGAACCAAGGATGCTGCAAACGTGCTCTAAAAATGAGGAATGCAATGTCTCAACTTCTCCTTCTTTTCTTCTTTCAATACTCTGTTCACACCCAACCCATGAGAAAACACAACTTTATCAAAAGGTGTCGATTTGTATTAATTTGTACAGTTTGATGCATACAAAAATGTATGAATACTGTATTTTGATAGTCCACTTCATACATTCTACAAAGTAACTTTATAACTCCTTGTCAGCTAGCAGTCTAGTAGACTGTTAGGTTAGGGTTATTGTTTGGTTAGTAGAATAATTGGCATGTACTTGCAAAGTTAATTCTAGGCATTAGAATGTGTTAGGAGCATCAAAACAAAGTGTTAGCATCTATTCAGCACACCGTCTACTAATACTTTAATGACTGCTAACTGACATGTAGTTGAGGTCAAAAGTTTACATACACCTAGCAGAATCTGCAAAATGTTAATTATTTTATCAAAAAAGAGGGATCATACAAAATGTGTGTTATTTTTTATTTAGTACTGACCTGAATAAGATTTCAAAGTTCACAAGTTTTAATACACTTGATTCTTAATACTGTGATGTTACCTGAATGATCCACAGCTGTGTTTTTCTTTTTTTTTTTTTTTAGTGATATTTGTTCATAAGTCCCTGGTTTGTCCTGAATAGTTAAACTGCCTGTTGTTCTTCAAAGAAATCCTTCAGGTCCCACAAATTCTTTGGTTTTTTAGCATTTTTATGTATTTGAACCTTTTCCAACAATGACTGTATGATTTTGAGATCCATCAACTGAGGGACTCATATGCAACTATTACAGAAGGTTCAAACACTCACTGATGCTTCAGAAGGAAAAACAATGCATTAAGAGGCAGGGGGTGAAAACTTTTGACCAGAATGAAGATTTTTCATTTAGTACTGCCCTTCAGAAGCTACAGAAGATACTTACATGTTTCCCAGAAGACAAAATAAGTTAAATTTGCCCATATCTTCAAATTCAAAAAGTTCTCACCCCCGGCTCTTAATGCATTGTTTCCTTCTGGAGCATCAGTGAGCGTTTGAACCTTCTGTAATAGTTTCATACAAGTCCCTCAGTTGTCTTCAGTGTGAAAAGATGGATCTCAAAATCATACAGTCATTAGTGGAAAGGGTTCAAACACACAAAAATGCTGAAAAACCAAAGAATTTGTGGGAGCTGAAGGATTTTTCTAAAGAACAACGGGCAGTTTAACTGTTCAGGACAAACAAGGGACTCATGAACAACTATCAGTAAACAAAAAAAAACACAGCTGTGGATCATTCAGGTAACAACACAGTATCAAGAATCAAGTGTATGTAAACTTTTGAACAGGGTAATTTTTATAAATGTAACTATTATTTTCTCTAGTGGACTATATGTACACATCTTATATGTGAAATATCTTTTTCAGGTCAGTACTAAATAAACAAATTAACATGCATTTTGTATGATCTCTCTTATTTTGTTAAAATAATTAACATTTTGCAGATTCTACAAGGTGTATGTAAACTTTTGACCTCAACTGTACTTCGTTAGTGTAATGTCTAAACAGAACTACCAGAATAGTGTTACGAAACATACGTTTTTTTTTAGAAAAAATCATGAAGGTCAACCTGCAAAACATAACACAGTTGAACAAGTGAGATTGTATGAATTCATATGAATTAGCTACTAGCTCGCCGATACGTAAAATTGCTCTGAATCTCTTGTCACACCTGGATCCCATTGACTGGCCGCACACAAGCCAACGAGACTGTGCCTCCGGGACCCGCAGCAGTAAAAAACAATTACACCCAGGCCGTTTATACAACCCTCCTGCTAACATCCTGAACACACACATATAAACAAACTCAAACAGCATGCTCTGACCCAAAGTGCTGAGTTACATGACGTATTGTTCAAAACTATAATCCACTTTAAAAATATTGTGACCTGCAGTATCTCTGCTTAAGGTAAACAGCAGGCTGTGCTTCCCAAACTCGCCATCTGGCTGCGTTTAGCGCAGAGAGGTGTTGTTTTTAATGCACTTCTGCGACACGTTAAACGTGCCGAGAGGACCTCTGAAACTGTGCAAGCTTTTACTAAACTTTGTTAATGCACTGCAGATGCTGAGGGTGGCTAATAACCCTGTGCCAGAGGAGAATGTGTCTGGTAAAGCACAAGCTGCAGTGTCGTGCCAATTTATCTTAGATGAAGACCATGGCCCAAGATTGCCATAAATCTCAACAACTCTGCCAAACATAATGGCTGCATAATTGTTGGCAAAAACAGCAAGGACAAGATAACACATAGACAGCTAGGGGTGGGTGATATATATATATATATATATATAATATAAATATAAAATATACAAAAATAAAACAATGTAAAGATTACAAAATATGACACTAAAAAAAAAAAAAGTTACAAATCACTCATTTTTCTAAAGTAAAAATGTCCAATGGTGACACCAGCAGGTAACTGTACAGCGGGAGTCTGCGTCTCTCTCGCCTCCCCAGAGCCCACTGAGTTTTAACAGACCCCATGATCAGCTGTGATTGGTTCATACAATAAATCCCGCCTCCTGTAAATCAGTCTGAATGAACAATATAATAGCATTACGAGGAAGACTCCCATTAACTCAGGCACTTATATCACCACTTTGTCAAGTCAAAATCAAACTTTAAATGGCCTGAAAACAAGATGTTTTTTGGTGAATAATCTCTGCATCTGTAACCAGTGTTTACTGAGCTCTGATGACTGATGAACCAAAAATAAGTTTATTATTAAAAAGAACAGCTGAACATCAGTTCATAAATAAAATATATACCTGTTTAAATAAAATATATTGTTTAAATTGTTTCTGCTTTGAGTTATTATTTTGAAATAAATGTAAAATGCTTAAAAATGCTAAAATGATGAGATTTATACTTGGTTTTAATAAATAGCATAACCTATTAATTACACTGTTAAAGGAGAAGTCCACATCCAAAACAAAGATTCACATTGTAATCACACCCTTGTCATCCAAGATGTTCATGTCTTCAGATAAAGAAATTGTTTTTTGAGGAAAACATTTCTGCAAGGGTCTTATCTAGTGAAACGATCAGTTATTTTCATTCAAAAAATACAATTTAAATACTTTTTCATCTCAAACGCACATCTTATCTTTCTCTGCCTGAACTCTGTGTATTCTGACCCAAGACAGTTAGGGTATGTCGAAAAACTCTGATCGTATTTTCTCCCTCAACTTCAAAAATAATTTCAAAATCATCCTACATCGCTGCAGAAGTACCGACCCAGTCTTTGCAAAGTGAGCATGCAAAGGAGATCGAACACCCTTAACAAAAAAGGTAAAACAGTGATATAGGATGATTTCGAATTTGAGGGAGAACATGAGATGGGAGTTTTTCGACATACACTAACTGACATGAACCGGAACAGAAATAGTCCAGGCAGAGTCAGACAAGACGAGCATTTGACATTAAAAAGTACATAAATTGTATTTTTTAAATGAAAATAACCGATCATTCCCTTCTTCCTCGGCTGGGATCATTTACAACTGCATTTGGGATCATTTGAAGCCGCATTTAAACTGCATTTTGGAAGTTCAAACTCAGGGCACCATATCAGTCCATTATATGGAGAAAAATGCTGAAATATTTTCCTCAAAAAACATAATTTCTTTACGACTGAAGAAAGAAAAAACATGCACATCTTGGATGACAAGGGGGTGAGTAAATTATTTGTAAATTGTTGTTCTGGAAGTGGACTTCTCCTTTAACGTAAAAAGATTTTTATTTTGGTAGTGTAAATAATATTTAACCAAGATATAATTAACAATATAATTAAACAAGAAAATGTGACTGGGACATGAACTTATATTAAATAAATAAATATGAGGGCTTTGCCTCCTCATTTTAGAACAGTTGTGGTTTTTTTGTTTTTTGATAATAAATTATTTAATCCCCATGTTGCGTTTGTCTTTTTCCTGAAAATGTTAATGTTATAGCGTTGGAAACATATAGACTTTGCTCACACTGCATATAACAACTTCCCTAAGTATTCAAGCAAGTAAGTAAATAAATACATACATAAAGTCTATTAATTATTAATACATTTATATTTACATTTAGTCATTTTGCAGATGCTTTTATCCAAAAGAACTTACAAATGAAGATAATGGAAGCAATCAAAATCAACAAAAGAGCAATGATATGTAAGTGCTATAGCAGGGGTGGTGAATTTTGGTCCTGGAGAGGACCCAACCCTGCAGAGTTTTGCTTCAACCCTAATCACACACACCTGAACAAGCTAATCAAGGTCTAAAGGGTTACTAGGAAGCTATAGGCAGGTGAGTTTTATTAGGCTTGGAGCTGAACTCTGCAGGGCTGCGGCTCTCCAGGACCGGAGTTCACCACCCCTGGTTTAACACATAGCTATTTTTTTTTAAATTATATAAGAAATAAAAAGAAAACAAGATAGAATAGAACAAGCTAGTGTTTTTTTAATAACTAATAATAATTTATAAAACTAATAATAGTAATAGTAATAATAAAAAATGTTATTACAATTTAACTTTAGGGATTATTTTCCCACCATGTTACATTTGTCACGTTTCCTGTCACAAATGACCAGCCTACAAAAAAAAATAGCTTATAAATTCCTTGTTATGCTACATTATTAACAAATATTGGATTCATCTTTTTTTTTTTATCAACATGTTTTCTTTCAAATCAATTTCTTTAAAAAACTGATTGATTGTAGGCCACATTCATGAGCTTATGCATCTATGATGTCTATGGCCTACCAGCTCCAAAACGAAATACAAAATTTTGCTAAATGAAAGAAAACAAGCTGACAAAAAGATTGAATCCAAGATTTGGTGATAATATATCATTATGAAAAATGTACAGAATTTTTTAAAAGGTTGGACATTTTTCACCAGGAGCACCAAAAAAAAAAAAAAATAGGTAAAGGATTTACAGCACAGTACAAGGATTAAACTGCTTATTAAAAATATCTGCTTATTATATTATGTAGAACTTGATGGAACCAACCAAAACAGTATTCATAACAAATGAGAATGGTATTGGGATCAGTGCATATAAAATTTTTATGCTTGATAATGTGATTCTGAAAGCTAAATAAATATGCTTTCCACTGATGTATAGTTTGTTAGGATAGGACAATATTTGGCTGAGATACAACCATTTGAAAATCTGAGGGTGCAAAAAAATCAAAATATTGAGAAAATTGCCTATAAAGTTGTCCAAGTGAAGTTCTTAACAATGCATATTACTAATAAAAAAAAAAGTTTTGATTTATATATGGTATGAAATTTACAAAATCTTCATGGAACATGATCTTTACTTAATATCCTAATGATTTTTGGCATAAAAGAAAAAATCATTTTGACCCATGCAATGTATTTTTGGCTATTGCTACAAATATACCCGTGCTACTTAAAACTGGTTTTGTGGTCCAGGGTCACATATTACAGCTAACATTATAAAACAGTTCTCATGCTAAATTCAGAAATTCAGAATGGATGAGGCACATTAATTATTCATGTATTTTTGGTTGCTTTATTTATTTAAATGCTACTAAGCCAATATTCACCAGTGAGTGTGTATATCAAAATATGGCAAGTTGCAAAGTTGCTCAGCAACCATAAACAATTAATCAAACTTCACTTTGCATTGTGCCAAATAGTCACACTGTTCATCATCATCTTTGTTTGCCACATGCTCTGTATTTTCACATGGCTTCTGTGTTGTTCTCACATGTAAGATAAAGGAGTCCTGCCCTCTGATACATGCAAATATATCTAGTGTGACACAGCAGTACAGCAAAATGTCATCCAGTCCACACAGTAGCTGTATATAGCACCAAACTGGGTAGCACTGCCACTGTTTGAAGCATCATATTCAGATTTGCACACAGACAAATAACGGTTCTGTGCTTTAGTCCTGTGCTCTGCCTCCTCTCCACCTACATACAACTCTTCCTCATTGAATTTTTTTGGCAAAAAAAGGCCTGGGTCTTGCCTGCTAGCTTTACAAGCTGTTAGAATCGCAGAAGCCATCTTGTAAATGACCAATTAAATGAGAAGAGATCACGAGAGACTGCATACCTGCCCGGAAGGAGCCATAAAACCTAATAAGGGGGGGAAATGTTGGCCCCTGACAAAAACACTGCTGAGGATAATTACAGCAGGGGAATTTCTCTGGCCCTCCTCCTTCCTCTTCCATTACAGAAACTTACTGAACCAAACGCACACAACTTAGGTCTTTATGTTTTTCTGTTTTTTATGTTTTACATTTATCAGTTTGGCAGACAGTGTAAACAAAGTTAGCTGTAACATAAGAAGTTAGGGTAGTCGGCTGTTTATTTTTATTTATTTATTTATTTTGGTAAAAATGTATATTAATGCATAAGAGAAAGGTATTCTTATCTGCTACGACTGGTTACTATTTAGCTTTTTGCAGTATTTCCTGCAGATCTGTGGTGTGATAGTGAAAGCACAAATATTTGATGCAGATTCCACAGAAATCCACATAGAATATTTATAATTCACAAAAATCATTTCAAAAATCGTTTCATTTTTTATGGTTCTTCTGTAATTCTGTGGTGATATTTTGATTTTGATTTTGCAAGGTTGGGAACATTGTAGACTTTTCTGTAACATTATATTCTATAATATTCTGTAATATTCTAATAAAAGCTGCATGCATAATAACTCAAGTTATTGTGATCTAACACAATTATCAGGCTTTTGCAAACCATAAATCCTAATTGCCTGAGTAGATATACACAAAACCAAAAAAAAAAAAAAAAAAAAAAACATATATATATATATATATATATATATATTAGTTTAGGGTTTACTTATTAATTTACTAATTAATTTATACACTGCCATTAAATGTTTTTAGATTTTAAATGTTTTTTTTTTTTAAGATGTTTATTCTACTCATCAAGGATGCATTTATTTGATTACAAATACAGAAAATAAAAGTAATATTGTAAAATATTATTACAATTTGAAATAATGGTTGTCTATTTTAAAATACTAAAAAATATAATTTATTCATGTGATACAAGGCTGAATTTTCATCATCCATTACTCCAGTCTTCAGTGTCACATGATACATCTGAAATCATTTAATTCATACATACAAAACAAAAAACACAAAAAACTGCTACTGTATAAAAATAAATAAATTGGTGCTCTTTGGGTACATCAAAAACTCATAAGTCCAAGGCATTTCACAATATTTGAGTGCCTTGGAGATTTAGTTTTAGAAGTCATTCAAGATTTATTAACAATATGCTGATTTATTATCAATGTTGGAAGTTTTTGCTACCTTTTTTTTGGAACCTGTAATACTTTTTTCAGGATTCCTTGATGAATAAAATGTAAAAATAACAGTATTTATTCAAAATAGAAAAATTTTCTAACAACAGTCTTTACCGTCACTTTTTATTAATCTAACACATCCTTGCTGAAAAAAGAACAAACTTTACGACTCCAGACATTTGAATGATATTATTACAAAATATTTCTTAATTAAATATTAAATACATTGTTCTTTTTTTTTTTCTTTTTTTTTTTTACTTTTTATTCATCAAAGAATCCTAAAAAAAAGAATTACAGGCTCCAAAAAAATAATAAGCAGCAGAAACTGTTTCCAATATTGATAATAAATCAGTATATTAGAATGATTTCTGAAAGATCATGTGACACTAAATACTGGAGTAATGATGCTGAAAATTCAGCTTTGATCATAGGAATAAATTACATTTAAAAAACATATTCATATAGAAAATGGTTACTTGAAATAGAAATTATGTTTTATAATATTACTGTTTTTTTTCTGTATTTTTTATCAAATAAATGCAACTTTGATGATCATAAAAATGAGCACAAAAACATACAAAAAATCTTTCTGATCCCATTTTTTTTTTTTTTTTAACTGTAGTGCATATTAATTAATTAGTAACAAAAGAGCACACATTACCATAGTAAATGTGTTGCAGAAACATTAGGAACCGTCCTGTTCACTTCCCAGCAGGCACCTTGATGTCAGTTTGACGTCAAATATTAGTCAAGACTTGATCAAGATGCTGTAACATCATTTTTTGACGTCAGTTTAATGTCTTTTTAACATCAATTGCCCACTGGTTATAATTAATGTTCTAAGCATTATCTGTGAAAAGTGAATACTCTGATTCTGATGTCAGTTGTTTTTCAGTTTCATGTTACTGCTTAATTTAGAAATTGCTTCAAGAAAGGAAAAGATTAAAAAGTGCTTTGCAAGCCACACTTCATTAAAGCCTGTGTAAAAATAATATCCATTTTTTACACTGAACACACTGAACATTGTGCTGTTCACAAAAATCTCCAGTTCATCCAAATGAGATGTTCTTTGACACTTGTCTGAGCAACAGTTGATGAAGCAAATGGAAAATAAAACAGTTCAAACATTTACAATGGTTTGAGATGAGGTATAGCATGTCACACTGCAGGGCACGGCTTGAAATGTCATGTCAATTAGTGTGTTTCTATTAGTTTCTATTAGTTTCTATTATTACCAGTCAAGCTACAGCAACTCCATTTTGTAAGTAATGATTGGTGCTGGCAGGGTAACTTAAATAGAGTGGGACTCAGATTTAAGACAGCTCTGAGGTCATGTGGAGTCGTGTCTATGACACGCTGAGTAAATAAGGTTTCTGCTGGTCAAGGTCTTAATTTGCCCTTTACAGTTTTAGGCCTTAAAAGATCTTGAATCAAAACAGAAAGTCTTGAATTCATAAAGTCATAGCATTAAATGCTGCATGCACTGAAAAACATATGTTCCTCAGTACTTTTGTTTTGTTTACCAATGCAAACATGTAAACATCCTTAAATCAAGATGCATTTACTGGAAATGGAAAATTAACATATACAGTTTTGTTTTCTTTGTTTTATGCTTAAAAAGAACCATATTTGTCATAAAAACCACTTTTCCCATTGAATTTTTCACAGAAAACAAAACTTAAACTTATGTCATTCTGCTCCTCAAGTAAATATATCTTGATTTTAAGAGCAGTTCACCCAAAAATGAAAATTACCTAATGATTTACTCACTCTCAAGCCATGCTAGGTGTATATGACTTTCTTCTTCCAGATGAGTTATATTTAAAAATGTCCTGGCTCTTTTAACTTTTATAATGGTAGTGAATGGCTGTTGAGATTCTGAAGTCCGGTAAAGTGCATCCATCCATCATAAAAAGTGCTCCACACTGCTCTGGGGGGTTAATAAAGTCATTCTGAAGCACATCAATGTGTATTTTGTAAGAAAAATATATATTTTTAAAACTTCATAAACCAAAATCTCCATCTTCCACTAACTGTCGTATGCACATTCAGAGTGGATGATGCAGGACATCGGCGTAGCGTAAGCTCTGGTAAGAATATGCTAGACTTGTAAAAACCAAGTTTTATTTACAGCAAAGGAAAACAAATCTCCTCTTGGCTTAAATCGAAATACTGTGTAAGAAGCTAGAGCTTATATATAGTTTAAATAGCTTTATAAAGTTTTATATATGGATATTTTACTTACACAAATGCATCAGTTCACTTCAGAAGACCTTTATTAGCCACCCAGAGAAGTGTGGAGTTCTTTTTATGATGGATGGAAGCACTTTTTTTGGACTTCAAAATCTCAACAGCCATTATAAAGCTTGGAAAAGCCAGCACATTTTTTAATATAACTGATTATATTTATCTGAAAGAAGAAAGTCATATACACCTTGGATGGTTTGAGGGTAAGTAAATCAAGGGGTAATTTTCATTTTTGGGTGAACTGTCCCTTTAGACATTTGCATGACAAAACAGGACAAAAAATGCTTTTTTTTTTTTTTTTTTTGCAGTGTGATCTAAAGTTACAGAAAAAGTTAGTTCCATATTCTTTTATTTGGGAGCAGATCTATTCAAGACATTTTCTAAAATAAAAAAAAGCACTGTAGATCATTTGGAAGCTATATTTTAAGACTTTAAAAACACAGTGTGTTACATGCAGGTGGTATGAATTGGAGTTTATCTCATCCATTGTCCCTATTAATAAAAGTGACAAAGATGTTCCAAATTAAATCTAGATTTGCATTTCCTAGGTAGCAAACTAAAAAAAAATAAATACATAAATGAAAAGTAACATCATATTTAGAAAAGTTGTAAACCCTAATATAGATAGAATATACAGAGAGAAAGACTGATAGAACAAAAAGACCAATCAGGTTGCAAATTCAGTAAAACTACCATTTGACATTTTTAACAATGAAAGAGCGCATTTCAAACTTTGTTTCCAAATGCGTTGAAAAGTATCAAGTTTGAATGGTTTCAAGCTGAATTCATTTCATAAACTTGGGTAAAAGGAAAAGTAATATCTATCAATAAAAGCACCTTGGAAATATATTCAGCTTAAACACATCTCTCATCCATCATCACTGAATCAGACCTTGCTTTTAAGGCCGTATGGCCGAGTGCTTGCAAACATCAAACATCCATAATCCTCGCACATACACTTCTAACAAAATTCTGCTCCATTACGCTGAATGTATGCAGCTTTAAACAACAGGGATTCCTGTCCAAAATCAGGTGTTTAATGCTGTCTTTGCGTTAATTCTGAATTATTATAGAACTTAAATTAGTTTTATAGTTAAAGTTTAGTTAAAACAGTAAGTTAATCATTTTTTATGAATTCAGTTTTTAGGTTAATGAAATGCTCCATCAAGTAAATTAAATTATACAAGCCTTTTTTCTATTGTCTGTGTGCAACAACACAACTCAACTCCTTTGGTGACTACGGATGCTTACAAACACAGAAGAAGGACAACAATCACAGTATGCACTGTGATGTAAGACAGAAGTCAAATTGCAATGCAGTATGCACATATTACAAAAATGCTATTGTTTGTGCAAATTTGAATGTCACTCTAAAAGATACTTTTTAACCTGTGCCCTGTCACCTTCATATATACTCAATTTCACAATTCTCTGAGCTGAAAATGTCATATGATGGATCACTGTATATTCGAACTAGAAAAACTGCCACTGCTAAAAATGTGAGTGTCCATCGACAGAGAAAGAAGCTTTCCGCTATAGCATCTTCCAACAGGGGTAAAATGCCGCAGCTAACAAACCACACCTTGACCCCCCTGATGCCACCTTGCATCCATGTAAAATCACACACAGCAAACAAACACTTAGATCTAAAGTGTTTTTTTTTCTGCCTTTTATTTGCAACACAGGCATGGAATTCAGTTCAAAGGTGGAGTAAAGGGTCTGATCTCTGATTGGTCAGTCAGACTGTGGATATTGCTCAGTATACATTGAGAACACACGGCAAATAACACGGCGTACCAAAAACAGGCTACACGGACGAAATAGAGACAGGGTGACTGCCTTATTTTTGTAAACAGAGTGAAGTTACACATTCTCACTGCAAAGAGGAGGGGCTCGCTCCAGCTCCACCCTTTAAAGGGAAAGCAATTATGTACCCGCATTAGTGCATGCAAAAACACCGATCACCTTAGTTAATGAAGCCAGGAGGGCACTGCGTTCTCATCGTCAATGCTTCTGTTTCACTGAGATGGAAGAAAGGTGAAATACAAGAAGAACAGATACTCAGGGAAACCATAGACGAAAGATTTACAGACCTTAACCATATAAATGAACTCTAATGGACCATTCAATAGTAGACAGGCTGTTTGGACGAATCCGTTTTGTTTTGGTCAAATAACCAGCATTCTTCATTTTTTGGCCCTTGTATCTATCAAAACCACAGCCGTGCTTTTGGCTGACCTGAATTCGGAAGTCAGAAATGTGTTTACTTTGAATCTAGTCACTGCCGAGGTCTTCGTTTATTCTACCTCGCTGATTAAGAAATGTTGCTTGCCGTGTCCTAGGAACAAGTAGGGCTTCAGCAACAATAACATACGGATCCCTCCAATTGGGATCCATCCAATCATCCAGCACATTCCCATGACTGTAAAATACCTCCATCTCTAGCTTCCTTCAAGACGTGTGTTTATATTTCCATACCGTCAAGGGCAGCCGGTGTTACAATTCCACAATCTCCGAACAAGCTAGTTTCCAAAACTAGTCAAGTGAGATAAATGGCTAGGTCTTGGAAATGAGCAAATCAGTTGGCCTCGAGGGATTCCGGAAACTGTGCAAAGAATATCCACTGGAAACCTATTTGTAGGTTGGGTTATTCCAAGTGCATACCACTCCTTCTTATTACCGCGGGATCTGGCAAGCCATTAACCTTGATGTAATGATTAAACCACGGCTCACTGGAAGGGACCTGAGCCGTAGCTTTTGTTCAACTGCAAGCATTGCTGCTCAAGCTGGTCCAGTAACTTGTCAACAGAGTCCTCTTTGTTCTCCAGCTTGAGATACTTCCTGGCGCTTCCGAGGTCTAGCCGAGGCCAGCTGCGGTGCCTCTGCTCTTCCACAGGTATAAGGTCCAGGCTTGCAACCCCAACTCCAACCATGTTCACACACACCTCTGAGCTGGACTGTCTTGGAAGCAGTCTATGGTGACCCGTCAAAGACACGGACTTGTCCTCTGGATGCACCAGATCCCTGGGCAGTAAATGAGGTTTAGTCCTGTGGCTCATGCTGTAGGAGCGTCTGGGCGGGATGGAGAAGATCTCCAAGTCCTCCCCACCCAGTGTGGACATAGAGGATGCGGTCATACAGTTGCTCAGTCCAAAGTGGCTTTCTTGCCGCAGATCCAGTGCAGAGTTGGTCCCCTGTTCCTCGGTGCAAAAAACTCTCTCTTTGCTGTTGTTGCAAGAGCTGGAGGAGTGAATCGAGGGCGTGGAGGATGAGTCCTGGTGATGAAGAACCTCAGTGTGCACCGTGTCTTGCTGCTGAACACTGTCCTCCTCATCTGTGCTCTTCACTTGGAGTAGAGGCTCCGAACTGGACATTTCCTGTAGGCAGAGGATGTTCAGGTGGGCTGCGGGTAAACTGCTGACCCATTGGTACTGCCTGGCAAGAGAGTTCACCTGCAAGAGGTCTGCCGAAGGCACGGCTGCAGAAACAGAGCAAATGACGCTCCGCATCTGCGCAAGCAGCATTTGAGTTTCCCTATCCCGATTCTCATAGAGCACCGTATTGGCACAAATAAGTATGAAGAGTCCCACTCCCATGATGACGGGTCCTAGTAGTTTCATCCTTTCGCTATGAACCAGACTCGCTGCGGAAAACAGTCCTTTGGACCCTAATCCCCATCCTGATGCACTTCCAGAGGATCCTTCCTCTGCGGTGTTCGCTGATGATCGATGGGCCCTGTACGGCCAGTAGCCTGCCACGGCAAGCGCGGTGCCAACAACAACAACTACCACCCCAAGCACCAGAAAGGCACCCGGCATGGAACGGATACGCAGTTTTCCCTGGATTACACCTTCCTTCTTTCTCCTGGAGTGAAGACTGAAACGTGGCAAGCGTTGGCGGGAAGGTGTGGCTGACGTCCGGCCGCGGGACTTCTGAGTCCTCATGGCATAGGCTGGTCTGTAATGGTCCCTAATGGGAGTCTGAAAAGGTGAAGAGGGGAAAAAGTGAGATCAAGGTGGAGTGGTGACATGCATTCAGTAAACTTTTTGATTTTTAATGGTTGCTTCAGACCCTTAAACCAATATGCAATATGTGCTACAACTACTATACTCCTTTGTTTGAATTGAAACATTGACGCTAATGGTCCTGGGGATTTTTTTACCCCTACTCAGACTTGTTTGTTATAATGCCTTCCATTAATATTTAATCCACAGGGGCTTGTCCTGTTTTTAATAATTTAAGAAAACAAGCACTGTGATTTCTCATTCACAGCCTTCAAAATGCACTTAATGCATAGTAATAAATTAAACGAATGTTTCAGGTTAAATACAAGTCAAGCTTTTGACTCACTGTGCTGTGTAAACAAATTAATGAATTGTATGATTAGCCCATGGACTTCGAATGCAATTGCGTAACTGTTTTTACAAACTGTTGGATGAGTCAAAATTGAAATAAAAGTGAAAAGGCTGGCCATGCATGAACCAGTGCATCTTGGACTTTAAAAAGAAAATCAAAGATAATCAGCACAAAGAAAACATGGAATGGGCCAGTAGATGATCACAGATGTGGTTAACATTTTATAAACTTTCAGAGCTGTGTAACATACAGTAACACCATTCTGATGCCTCTGGATGGTGCACCACAAACAAATCATAAACTGTATTCAATCTGTTTAAATAAATCGTATAGACTCTAAATATAACCATCCTTAGAAGTAAAGTGGCTGACACTGTGTTTTATTGCTGTGAGACTATTCCCGGTCCCTCGAACAATTTGTAAACTGTTGCATTAGTTTTAAGGCATGACATATTTCTTCAATACACTGACAGATAAACTGCCCAGCTGGATTCCCAAAGGGAGCTCCAGATTTGCTGATTTTGGGTCATTTCTTGATGTTGTTGCATTTATCTTGAAGAAGAAACAGGTGTCCAAGGGAAACCTTCCACTCATTGCAGTGACCGAGGCAAAAATTAACTAAACCACTAAGAATCTCCAAAGTCCATGCCACTTTTGGCTCAGGAAGAATGTAGGGGGAAAACAACAGAAATTATATGTGGCCAATTCACTCTGGAATACCAAACGCTCCATTGGCAGGGGTTTCTCAACAACTCTGAAAATGTCATTTACAGTTCTGCCGACTTACTTTGTTTAAACCCATGGGAAATGCTTTGGATGTTCTGCTAGAATACTTAGATCAGACTGAACTTGTAAGCAACATTTCAGTACACAAAAATACAAAGTATGTGGCCCAAACTGTCTTCTGAAATCAGTGCTGCAATGACTGAACTTATCGCTTTACAATTATGTTAAACTCCATGAGTAAAATGAGATCCATGCAGAAAAACAATGTATAGTACATGCATCTTGGAGCACATGTTTGGACTGATTCATCAAAAGACTGGACTGATGAATTCCAGACCTCTTTTTTCCATTACCAAGTTCAGCTTTACTTTTAATGGCTGTTCACTCTGGTTTCCAAATGGGTGAAATTAATTATACAAGAGTATAAAATATAAACAGCAGATGTGGATCAATCATACAATCCGAATTGTGTTGAATGTTTCAAATTAATGTTTGGTTATTTGTACAGATTATTATTTAACCACTCAAGTCATCTCTTTGTAGACAGGACCCTAGATGTGGAGCTGAATTTGACTGTCACATACATTCATGTCTGAACACTGAAATATTTCTGCCATCATTGGCATAAATGCATGTACAGTCTAAATTGATTGTGACAGACTGATTTCCATGTTGCATGTAAAATGAAGAGAGAAAATTCTATCATAATCATTTTTGACATGCAGCAAGCATCAGAAAATATGTTGTGGCTGTAACATCACAAAAAAAGGCTCAATCTCCAATTCATTTGTGAATCCTGTATGCAATGCACCATGTTCAAAAATGTGATCCATTATTTGATGTAATTCATTATCATTTCAGACACTTGATGACCCTTCTCAAAGATTGACCAGCCTGTGCTAAAATGATCAAAGATATCAAAACATTTCTTTTTTTTTACCTCCTAATAGTGGGCTCAGTCTCAAATTCATTCATTCTACTAAATCTATGTCCTTCTCTGTATATCAAATGGAATTTAACAGCTCTACATGTTGATGGCACCATTTCTCGATCTGCGTCCAAACTTAAGATTCGACTTCATCAATAACATTACAAATCTATCGACCTCTAATAAGGTCAAGTCAGTTGCTGTATTGATGTTGGCGCTTTGGCGTAACTGGTTACAAATGCATCAAAGGCGCCTCAATAGACAATGCGTGTACTTGCCTTTGTTACAGTGTATCGCGTCCGCGTTCCATCGTTCTACCGCGCTGGACACGCATGTTCGTGATGTTCTTCACCCGCTGCGAAGTTTCGCGGTTCTCCATCAATCCAGACGCGAGCGAAGTGCCGCGCGTCTCCCATGACAGCTCTTCCTCTCCACAAGAGGACACCGAAGGGTTAAAAGAACTGACTTTCTAAAGGCAGATAAGGTAAATGTCGCTCCATCATCAGTAGTCACAGTCTGTCCGTTCGCCAGTGTCCACATTTCGTGTTCTCCCCTCAGTGAAGTGTTGAGGAGAGCGCCGCCTTCGTCGGGACCCAGTGGAGAGACTAGACTTCAGTTCGCTTTCCATACAGTCAGGCAGCGCAGAGCACATATATTCAACAGGCTATTTTGCTCTCTTTAGTGTTCTCTTTAGAGTAAAGTCAGTTGATGAGGTTCATGTTGATGGGTATGAATACAAATAGGTTTGTAACGTAATGTTAAAGGAACAGAAGAGGAACAAGATATGGAAAAGCAGCATGCAGATGAAGTATTAGCCATACCAGACACCGGACAGCTTTTTCCCCATCTCTGAATGTTGGCGACATCTTGTGGTTTTTTTTTTTTTTTTTTACATAGAGACGCGGGAAAGTAATTGCCCGCAAATGACCTTTATAAACTATTATACGGGCCATTCTACAATTGGTTCAAAGAGAGAGTTGGAAACGTCTTGAAAAAAAAATATCTTTTTTTCACAAATTTTGTATGTACGCAAATTGTATAATATGCAAGGTAAACATTTCTAGTAATTGTGCAGTTAATTCTCATTTTGTATTTTCGGAAAGGTTTGGAATATTTGTCCTCTCCCCAAATTTGTCACTACCGAAATATATATATATATATAATTTGTTTTTAGAGTGTATATTTGGTTCACTGTATATTTAAACTAATGAATCCCTAACTTTGAAATCAACTTTTTGTTGGGTCAAGAGCCCAACTAATGCAAGCATTGAACACTATAATGGTTGATTAAAAATTTTGGTTTTCTCCTTTGGTGATTCTGCTTATTAACATCAGGTGTCTTCAATAATGATCAATCATCACTTCGTTAATCACCTAATTATCTCGTTAACTTTAACACTGCTTCAGTGTTTATATGTGTCCACACTCAGAGTGTTAAATTAACACTGGGGATTTTGCTGTGTATAGCATTTTATTACTTGAACAAAAATGGTGCTCAATAGAAACAATCATAGGGGCTTGTATTACTACAATAGTAGTAAATATATTTACTGCAATGGCAAAATGTCTTGAATCACTTTTATGCTTTTCTAAGGTCAAAAGGTCTTATGTGGGAAATATTTCTTTATGGGGGCCTTAGGGGCAAAAAGATCTTCAGGAAATACACTGTATGTTAATGTTGTTTTTAATCCTTTCCCCAACTGAAGAATTTAAGAGAGAGTTAGAGATCCTTATTCAGAGGCTTAACAGGTTCTTTGTATGGCAGTGGTGCTATATAGCACCTTAACGACCCCAAAGAACCACTGAAGAACCAGACAGGGGCTTGACCGGTTCTTTATACACTAACGGTGCTATATAGCACCACAGTCACACCAAAGAACCGCTGAAGCACCATTTTTTTTCTGTGTGTATATATATATACATATGCTTACTGATTTTTTCAATATTATTGTGGGTTTCAATAGATAGACCTACTAGAATGATCTCAGTAAACATCAGTGATTTTAATACTTAAATGCTTTTTAAATGTTTTTTTTTTTTTTATGGCCCATATATGCAATACAATAATCACCATTTGAAGTGGATCAAAAAAGTTCATCAAAGTAGTCCTAAGACAAGAAACAGGTATCGTTTTGGTTTTAGGACAACTTTGATGAAAGGTTTTGATCCACTTCAAATGCTGACTACTGTATACATATAACTACTTGAATTCTGGTGGAGTTAATAGTACCTTTAGTTCATTAAACAATATTGTCATTTACTCACCCTGCTGTCATTTCAAACCGATAAGGCCCAAGTTATAGCACTTGATAAATTTAGCAATATAATGTAATGATTGCTTTTAATTCTCAAGTAAGAATGAGATTAGGGAAATGACAGGAGGGAGAAAATTCAACACGCTTTTATTTTCAGTGCTTGAACTCCCATTTTCCTTGATTGAGAAGTTCAATGTACACTTTATGGAAAACATCTCCCTTTGTATTCTACAAAGTGAAATGAGAAACTCAACTATAAACAGTTTTTATACTTTTGACTCTGAAATACTGCAAACCCACCACAAAACAGCTATGTAAACAAACCGAACGGACAAAGTATTGTGAGGCAGTTTTTTTTTTATTATTTTTTTTATGGAGAACTTGGTTGTAAAAAGACCATAAACTCTGCCCCAGCTTAACAACAACTATGGTACAGCTCTAAATATACAATGCAAAGGCAAGAACATCTACTGCGAGTTTAATTTTACTCACTCTTCAGGAATAAAATATATTGCAAGCAATTTTAAAATAAAAACACTACTAAAAATGATGCATAAGGTTAACAATACAAGATAATACTGAACTGTGAATAAGCAAGCAGTTTTCCTAATTCCTTAAACTATCAGACAAAAAAAAAAAAAAAGGATTAAAAAACTAAAAACAAATGTAGTTTGCTGCAAAGGGAAATGAAGGGCAGAACAACATTTAGACACTGACTGCAAAACAATTTTCAGTCTATTTCCGTCTCATTTTCAAGAAAAATATTTAAAAACAAGACACACCATTTTGCTTTTCTTGTTTTTAGACAATATATCTTGAATTTGGTTTATTTTTTTTTACTCCACCTCCACAAAGTGTCTCCTGTTTATAGAAAAAAAAACTATTTAGTGACAAAAATTGACAGTAGGGTAAAAACAAACAAACATTAAATTCAAGATATATTCTTGTTTAAAGATGTTCAGTTAGACTGGAAAAGAAAGGGGAAAAAAAAAAAAAAAATTTTTTTTTTTTTTTTTTTTTTAACTTAGGACCGGGACCTTGAGCGGGATCGAGATCGAGAATAAGATCTCGAGCGTGAACGTGAGCGAGATTTGGATCTGGATCTGGATCTAGATCTAGATTCCCTTCGCAGATCAGCATCTGGTGGCGTTTGTGATCTGGATCGAGAATGAGCTCTGGAGCGGTGCGCCCGTTCAGCCGCCCGGCCTTCATCGCTGCTCTTGTTTGCCTCCTGAGATTTGGACCCAGACTCTCTGGAGAGATCCCTGTCGTTTCCCGATTTGGATCGAGATCTGGACCTGGATCGGGATCTGGATCGAGAATAGGAGCGAGCCCTCTTGTTCTCCCGTTTGCTCTTTTTGCTCGGGGGGCTGCAGCTCGTGCTATTATCCCTGGCGCTTTCACCTCCCCTGCGAGCTCCATTACTGCTCTCCTCCATCCTACTGCTCCTGCCCTTCGCCTTCTTGCTGGTTGACCTGCTGCGTGATCGCGAGCCTGAGGCTCTGGAAAAGAGAAGAACAGTTTAAGAGATATACACCAAATCAATATTAGTACCTTTAATGCCAAACAGAACTTTATTATTATAGCAATTACTGCCCTCTAGTGGACTCATACATCAAAACTGTGCTTATACAACTTCCAAAAGAGAATACAAAACCATGAATGTGAGAATTTGCAATGCACAGCATATCAAATGTAGGAAGGGAAGTTTTTCCTTTAGCCAATAAACATTAATTAGACCAACACAAAAATGTAAGTCACTTAGAAAGCATTGAAAAATGCAGCTTTTCATTAAATGTGCAATGTAGAAGTAGGTCTATCACACATACGTGACCATGGACCACAAAACCAGTCATAAGTCACATGGGTATATTTGTAGCAATAGCCAACAATATAGATTTTACTATAACTTTTTATTTTATGCCAAAAATCATTAGGCTATTAAGTAAAGATCATGTTCCATGAAGATATTTTGTAAATTTCCTACTGTAAATATATCAAAATGTAATTTTTAATTAGTAATATGCAATGCTAAGAACCAATTTGGACAATTTTAAAGGTGAATCTCAATATTTAGATTTTTTGCACCCTCAGATTTTCAAATTATCTCAGCCAAATATGGTCCTATCCTTATTTAGATCTCCTTTTTTTTTTTTAAATGACCCTTATGACTGGTTTTGTGGTCCAGGGTCACATCTGAAGGATATTGTTTTTTTTTTGGTTTTGTTTTTTACTATTTTAACAGTTATACAAATGCCAATAAAACAAGACTGAAACACTATTTTAGAAAAATGTAAACATTAATTCAACACTAAACAATGATTAATGTTGATCAATGTATATTAAAAAGAAAAACAACAACAACAACAACAACAACAAAAAAAAAAAACAACTGCATTAGCAACAGTAACAAGATATTTACCATGAATTTTAAGTGTATTGGAACAGTCATTTATGCTTTTGGCACAACTATAATACTAAAATGTACCGTTTTATTAATTCACCAGGTATAAATCTCACCGCTATGATGTCCTAGCTCAAGTATATAAGAGCTGTGCTTGCATGGTCACACAATAAATCACAAAGGGCCTTACCTACCTTACTTAGATGACCACTGAATACATTAACTTGATTAAAAAGGACTTCGGTATAATATCCTATGAATGGCATCTAATTGCACACAACCAACTACAGCTTTTTAAGGAGAAGTCCACTTCCAGAACAACAATTTACATATAATATACTCACCCCCTTGTCATCCAAGATGTTCATGTCTTTCTTTCTTCAGTTGTAAAGAAATTGTTTTATGAGGAAAATACTTCAGCATTTTTCTCCATATAATGGACTGATATGGTGCCCCGATTTTGAACTTCCAAAATGCAGTTTAAATGCAGCTTCAAATGATCCCAAATGTGGTTGTAAACGATCCCGCCGAGAAATAAGGTTCTTATCTAACCAAATGATTGGCCATTTTCATAAAAATAATACAATTGATATACTTTTTAATGTCAAACGCTCGTCTTGTCTTACTCTGCCTGAACTCTGTGTATTTAGGCTCATGACAGTTAGTGTATGTCGAAAAACTCTGATCATATTTTTTCCCCTCAACTTCAAAATCGTCCTATATCGCTGTTTTACCTTTTTTTGTTAAGGGTGATTGATTTTTTTAGCATAATCACTTCAACTGGGTCGGTACTTCTGCAGTGATGTAGGATGATTTTGAAATGATTTTTGAATTTGAGGGAGAAAATACAATACTTTTTCGACATACCCTAACTGTCTTGAGTCAGAATACACAGAGTTTAGGAAGAGCAAGACAAGATGAGCGTTTGAGATTGAAAAGTATTTAAATTGTATGTTTTTAATGAAAATAACCGATCGTTTCACTAGATAAGACCCTTCTTCCTCGGCTGGGATCATTTACAACCGCATTTGGGAATCCTGAAATGTTTTCCTCAAAAAACACTTTCTTTACAACTGAGGAAAGACAGACATGAACATCTTGGATGACAAGGGGGTGAGTACATTATCTGTAAATTTTTGTTCTGGAAGTGGACTTCTCCTTAAATGTTTGCTACAAAGTCATATTACCCTTCAAGTTTACATAGTAAATCACTTGAGTTTGCCCACCTTGAACGGCTACTGGTTCGGCTGTGGCTTCGGCTCCTGCGAGACCTCCTGCTCCTGGAGCGAGACCTGAGGGATGTGCACAAGCAAAAAACTTTAAACACGTTCTCTGTGAAACTCTAAAGTAGCTTTTACTTCAAGCAAAGTTCTTGTAACCGATCACTAGCCTCAGACACCAAGATACATGCAGTCTCCCTTAATTATCCTTAATTAAATGTCTCTCAAATCCAGTTTTGGGCAATAACTAGTTACTAGTAATGCATTACACTAATATTACTTTGCCAGGTAACTAGTGAATTTTATAACTATTATATTACAGCTATTTTTGTGTCACAATCACTAATGATTTGAAATTCAAAAATTCAAATCACCTATCAATTTTCATAATCATTGTTGTGATCACTGCAATAATATTACCTTTGAAAGGAGTAACTAGTAATGAGTAATAGAATACATTTTTGGGGTAACTAGTCCAACACTGCTCACATCTGCAATGCAATTTGATTATAAAATTGATTTGTTTGCACCTGGAGGGGCTGCGCGAGTAGGAGCGGCGGCGTCTGGCACCAGGCCGGTCCTCAATGAGCCGAATCTTCCTTCCGTTGACCTCAGTACCGTCCAGTTTCTCCAGGGCTCTTTTCATGTCTGAATATTGCCTGAACTCAATGACTCCCTCATTCTTGCGGCCCTTGTTAGTGTCAGCATAGGTCACCTCACCAGCCTGACGCATGTAGTCCTGTCAACCCATGACACATTAGTGAGACTCGAGGACAAATCGTTAATAATGTTTACAGGACTGACTTCTCAAAAGCCTAAAATAAAATGCATAAATAGTTTAACCCTTGTGCATCGTTAGGGTCTTTTTATTGATTTATAAGTCATAAGTAGCACAGGTATATTTGTAGCAATAGCCAACAATACATTATATGTATATTTTGTAAATTCCCTACTGTAAATATATCAAAACTTAATATTTGATTAGTAATACGCATTGCCAAGAACTCCATTTGGTCAACTTTAAAGACGATTTTCTCAATATTCAGATTTTTTTGCATCCTCAGATTCCAGATTTTCAAATAGTTGTTCAAAGCATACAGCAATGGAAAGCTTATTTTCAGATGATGCATAAATCTCAATTAAAAAAAAAAAATGATGACTGGTTTTGTGTTCCAAGGTCACATTTATTTCATAATTTTGACTGTGCTAATGGAAGAAGCATGCATTTCATGCAGATATTTTTAGGCAACATTTTCACAGGTTTGACCTTTGTAGCAAGTTTTTCCAGTTGATTTAAAATTATGCAATTAAAGTAATGGTGTGGGTGTTTTGGCATGGATACAGCATGGAGTATACTTTGTATGTGTGTACTGAGAAATTAGTGTGAAATGGTTGCTTGCTTTATTTTTTTTTTTTAATCTGCAAGTGCACATAAAATAATAATGCATTAAAAATAATGTTTTTAATCAATGGCTTATCCAAGGCTGTAATAATCCCCCAAAAAACTCTGCTTAGCATTCAGTATATGAAAAATAAATAACAGTGGCATTATGTAAACAATTCTGTTTTTAAAGGGTTAAAATCCTGAAAAATAATTAATTTCAGTTGGTAAAATAAATACTGGTCACACTTTTTTAAGGTTCAGAGTTCTCGCAATTAACAAACCATTAACTACGGCTTTTGCCTCAGACTCCCAATTTGCTGCCCATTAATAGTTAGTAAGGTAGTTGTTAAGTACAGGTATTGGGTAGGATTAGGGATGTAGAATACGGTCATGCAGAACATGTGCTTTGTAAGTACTAATAAACAGCCAACATATTAAGAATAGTCATGCTAACAAGTAACTAGTTAATAGTGAGAATATACTAAAGTGTTACCAAAACACACTTATCACCTTTTTTTTTTTTTGTTTAGACATACATTTTTATGCTCCAAGTGTACATTTAAAAAAAAAAAAAAAAAAAAAAAAAAAAAAAAAAAATGAAGCACAAGGGTTAATACAGAGAGAGGGGAGAGAAAAAAAAAAAAAAATAAATAAAAAGTCACTTGACTAGTGGCAGCCAACATATACAATAGTAACAATGATGCTTGCCTTAATAAACAACTCTAACAAAAAAAAACATCAAATTAAAAAGTGGTTGAACGCGTTTCTGTACCTTCAGGTCCTGCCAGCTGCAACGACTGGAGAGATTTTCCACAATCAGCCTGTAATCTGTGCGAGTCGGTGGGCCGTACCTGTCCCCTCCTCCACGGCCATATCGACTACCTTCAGAGTGACGAAAATAAGATACATACAGTTCAGTAAAGGTAAAACATAAGAGTCTCCACACTAGCCTTTAAGACTCAGTGGATTTCACACAGTAACACAAAGATTTATACTGAGAGAAATAAATAATATCTACAAAAAGCTATACAATTACAGAAGAAAAAAAAAACAGGTTTATAGATGGTTTAATAAACTGAGCTTCTACTAGAGTGTAATAAATTACAAACTGAAGTTTAATTTTTAGAATCACACGAGTGTGAATAAAAGATGACAGAATCATGAACTGTCCCTTTAAGGGACTCATTTTTCAAGAACTGAAAATATTCCAGCAAATAACATACTTACGCTGCATTTAAGAGATTAATTAATTGGGGAATGGGAAAATGTCAAAAGAAACAAAACCAAAACACCTAAAAGAGCTCAAACCACAACTCCTAAACCCCTTGAGATCCTCACCACCTGGCTTAATGGGAAAAGCGGTCCTCTTTCACATTGGCTCGCTTTAATGGTCTGCCCAGGGGCCCAGTTTGGTCAAAGAGCCACACTCATGGGAAGGGGGACACCATGGCCAGCAAAAGGGGCAGGCGGTCAGACTCTTTTAATAAAACATTGAGGGTTAAATTTCTAGCTTTGACATTATAAGTTATTCCATTTTTAAAAAATTACTTAATCAATCATTGTATTGCAACAGTATAATCTGCATACAGTGAAGCAGAAATGATAAAACTTAGAGTTACTAATGAAGCTTTTCAAGGTGATTCTTCATTTAGGGACACTTGAGAAAGCTTACCTGAGATAGATCCCTTTTTTACTTTGTTACATTGTTATATGGACAAAAAGACTCTCCCAACTGAAGAATCACCTATCAGTCATATTCTAAAGATTACCACTCTTACAATTTCACTCCCTAACAAAGTGAAACAGCAGTGTAGTAAGGTTTGGAATTGAACATACAATTTTCAGGCTTCTCATAGACAGGATGGACACTCTTCAAGGGATAGTTCACCCAGAAATGAAAACTTGCTGTTAATTTGATGTCCAGCTCACAAACGATTTATGCTGTTCTAGGGGTACATGATAAATCGCATGCGATTGTCATGCGCATCTAGTCAGTAAAGCCGGTTCTGTGATTAGTAGTAAATCTCCATCACGTGCATTCAGCTGGAGCGGCGATCAATACACAGAGGCGTAAATCACTGACAAGCCACGCAAAATCGCGTTCATAAATTTAATTCATCTGTGATTATGAACGCGATATTGCATAGCTTGTCAGTGATCTACAGCTCTGTGTATTTATTGCCGCTCCAGCTGAACACACGTGAACCCCTACTCTGTTTAACCACTACTTGAATCAGTTCACCAAATTGGACTGATCTTCGAATTACTCAATTGAAAACCACTTTCTCATTGTTTATGCAAAAAGACGAGCTATAGAAGATTCGTTTACTCACTTTATATGCTTTAGATATGTAAAACACCCACATTTCACAACATTATTGGTATATACATTGGGTATACATTTGTTTACAGTGTTTTATGTAAACAAACTAATGAATTGAACCAGTTCATTGAATCAAATGGTCCAACATGACTAGTTCACAGAAAAGAATCAGATTTCCCTGTTGCTATGGACAATACAGTTAATAATGTTGTAAATAATGTTGTTGGTGCTTTCTAAAACCTCAATACATCATCAGGAACCACAAACATTCATTTTGCATTCCTTGATATGACTTCATTCTCAAATACCAGCCACTGACTTGCATTTTATGAATCACCAAGGACCACGATTTCAACTTTCCAAAAAAAAAAAAAAAAAAAAAAAAAAAAAAAAAAAGTCACTTAAGTAGGTGACTGAAGGTGAGTAAAGTAACAGCAAATTTCATTTCTGAGTGAACCATTCCTTTAAACATGTTGTTGTGTTCTATTTTTAGATCGAGTCAATGTGAAAACGATACCAAAAAAGCCAAATCAGTGATGACATTATCCTGCCTAAGGACAAGTGATTCACTGTTTTTTAAACCACCAGTGTCTTACACAACAGATTTATGGATGGAACTGTGGAAATCTTGTCAGAGTTGATTTCCTTCACCTAAAGACCAGCAGTGACATCAGTGGAAACATAATTCTGGAAACATCCATTTCTGTTATAAGGAGTTATAATAAAAAATTATAATAATAATCATTATGGGCATGTTGAGCACCAAACTCTCCATATGAGAAGCCTGAAAAAATACAGTGTTTGTACAATCTAACATCAACCAAAGAAAAAAGATGTTCCTATGAAACAGAAATAGTATTTGGTATATAGTAGTGTGGAAGAAAAAGTAAATGAGTATCTTACTTCTTCCAGATCTGCTGCCACCATCACGCCGCTGTCCTATGGTGTGCTCCACGATCACTCTCTTTCCACAAAGGTCTTTGCCATTCAGATCACACACAGCATCATCTGCATCACGAGGGTCATCAAACTCCACAAACCCATATCTGAAACATAGAGAGATTGGATTTAAGATATCACACACCTAAAATCCAGTCGTCTAATCATCAAATCTATTTCAGATATTGCTTTGGTTACAGTTGTTAACCTCTATAAAGGCCTAATTTAATTTTTAAAGACCCCATTAAATGGCTTGAGAAGCACATTTTTCTGTTGTATTGACATATTTCCTACTGGAAACTTACGGAAGTTTGGTCTGGAGTCATCATAAGGTTTATACCCATCTTTTTTTCATTACCACAGGCATTATTTAAACCCATGACGTGTGATTTCCTTTCTTTTTCGTATTTTTATGACCAATAGTTAAATAAAAACGCAAAAACACATAACCCCCAAAGTACTAAATATAAATAAAATGAAATATCACTAAGGTACACAAGTTTTCAAGTTAGACAAAGTAAAATTAGATAACTAAACACGTTTTGTGTGAAACCTGACGGCCATGCAGATTACCACTCAAATTGTTCATCATATAGTTTGTAAAAAATATGCTAAATATAAGCATTTTCACCAAGGCTTTAGACTTTTAAACTCACTGCATCTATATAATACATTAAACATCAACTAGATTTAATTTTTAGTGATTGGGATTATAAAACGCACAACGAAGCACTCAAACGAGGCCAGCCTGGAAACAATGGAGTTTAGCCTACTATGCTAAAACCGCTACAATATTGTTTCAAAAAACACTGATTAGAAGCCGATTTAATATTTCCATACAGATTTTTATGCGTAATTCATTATTAAGGTTATTTATTTCATAATAGAGCTCTATTTTGATTCATGCGAAGCAGAAGAAACAACAGTTTATCCTTCTTAATGACTCAATCGCTGTTTCGGCTACACATTCAGTTTGCTCGGATAAAAAGAATATCACGTACCCGTTTTTCAGGTCCACTTCCAGTATCTTCCCATAGCCTTTAAAAAACCTTTCGACATCTTTCTCTCTGGCGCGATAGCTTAATTTTCCCACGTAAACTCGAGACATTTTCCCGGTGCAGTAGCTCAGCGTGGAGAATCAGCAACAACATAAGCGAGATTCAAACTAAGAGTCCCGCATTGGCGTTTTCCAAAATAAAAGTCCCAGTGTGATTGTGAAATTACCAAAACAGCTGCGTAGAGGTTGTTTTACTTTCCTCGCTTTTTTAATTACCTTAAATCCGCATTAATCACGAATTGCAGCAGTATATAAAATAACTCACACTAAATACCAAAATTCAAATTCAATTCAAGTGGTGAAGAAGACATAAATGATCAACAGCCTACATGGCAACAAATGAATTTAAACAATTGCTCCCTGATTCACTTTTTCGAAACAGTCAAACTACTGCACATGGAGGAAATCTTATGTTTATTTTAAATACTAATACAGTTTTATTTATACACACACAAATCTGTTTATTTTATATCATGCATCAACATATGCATGTATCAAAGTATCAAGTATGTGAGATTTGTGATGCTTTGCTATAGGTAAGCTTAAACACAATATCATTATTATTATATTAATAATTTGTCTTTTTCTCACAAAAAATATAATAGTAATAATAATAATAATAATAATTATTTGAGACATTTAGGTATACAACGTTTTTGTTACGTTTAAAAAAAAAAGTCTTTAGTACAACTCTTGATGACATCATAATAGAAAGGAATTCTGGGAGTGTCTCTGCACTGTAAAAAACAATTTGTTGAATCAACTTAAAATAATTTGTAACCTGGCTGCCTTAAAATTTTACATTCAGTCAGTAGATCAGTAGATATTAGAGCTAAATCAACTTAAATTTTTAAGGCAGCTGGGTTACTTACCCATCTGTTAAGTTTAGCAAACACAAATATCTAAGTTGTTACTTAGTACTTAGTAACTTAACATTTCAAGTTGAATAAACTTATTTTAGTTGACTGAACTTAAAATTTTAAGGCAGCAGGGTAACAAATTATTTTAAGTTGACTCAACAAATTGTGTGTTTTATTTTTTACAGTGTGCTTCGTGAGGGAAGTCTCACTAGATTCAGGTGATGTGGACATTCACTAAACCACCCACTGATACTGCTGTGAAAACTTTGCTTACCAGCAGAAACTAAACGGACACGTGTTAAACTCCTCGCCGTTTTTCGGGAGGAGCTCCGTGTTCCGAGAGCTCCGCCTCCTTGAAATAACCGCTGCTACTGCCTTTGCTTCTCACCAGAGCCCGGAGCAATTAGCATCGTTTAACAGTTTACAGTCGACAAGTCATGGTAACGCGATAAAATCTTTCAGCATAGGCGTCTTAAGTTAAAGAGTTTGTTAAATGTTTGTATTTATTTATTAAAAGCCTGAGTAGGAGCTTCCCCAGATGAGTCTTAGTTCCTCCCAAGGTTTCTTCTTCATATACAGGGAGTTTTTCCTTGCTACTGTTGCCTTTGGCTTGCTCACTAGGGTTTTGTAATACTGCTTTTGCAAAATATTGCTTTTATTTAGTTAAAGCGCTAACATAATTAAAAATGAACATGTAGCAGTTGGATGTCATAGCTAATTTTCCTATAACAAAGAGTTTGTTGTGTTACTTTCCCTGTTGACTGGCGAACACATGACGACCTTGCAACTGGGCTTCAGTGCTAAAGTGAACGTGGTTCCATGATAACAGCACCTCTGTGCATCTCTTGCTCAGGAGCTAAACATGCACCTCATCCTGTGCGTTGCAGAGATGAAGTGGTCCTGCATTTCAGACCCTTCTCTCACACCCAAGCTAAAAAGCTCAAATCTGCTCTATGGGAGTAGATCTGTCTGAAATAAGAGCGCAAATGAAGGTCAGTTGGGCTTGCAGAGTCCTAAGTTCCTCACATACACACAGCAGTCAAACACTGAGACGGGTCCAGATGAAGGCTGATCATCAGCTCCAGTGAAGGAGAGTGGGTGGTTTAAGGTCTGTGTCTTATGATGGTGAGGGCTCAGAGAACAGGTCATGTCTGTTCAGCCTCCCATAAGATGAGTGATCTGCTCCATCACTTGCCCCTCAGGTGATCTGCTTGTGTGCGGAGGAGGCTCTGGCACCCCGAGAAGCACCAGTCTCACGCATCTGATCTACTCCTGGAGCGAGGTAGAGATGCTGAGGCTTCTGAAAGGCTTGGGTTTTTTCAGGTGTCCTCAGAAAAAAACTGCATGGATTAATTCATGTGTTAATATGTCTTGATGTGATCATTCATGATTGAAATGATTCTCAATGATGTATCTGTTGTTCAAACCATCAACACCACAGCACTTTTCTGTTTTCCCTGTTGAAAAAACAGCATATGCTGGTTAGGTATGTTTTGAAGCATGGCTGCTGGTTTAAGCTGGTCCTTAGCTGGTCATGTGTTGGTCCTAAGAAACTAGCTCCTGCTCAGGACCAGCTTAGGACCAGCTGCCATGCTTCAAAACATACCTAACCAGCATATGCTGGTTTTTCAACAGGGTTCTCATGTAGCACCAGTTGAACAAAACAACAACATAAAAAAACAACAGCTTTCTACTGCATAGACAGACAAGTTTTTTTTTCACCATCACCAGCAACATGTTGAGGAAGTGCTCAGCCTCCATTGGTCTTGCGTCCTCCAGTACTTCAACCTCCAGTAAAATCACAGAAGGAGCTTTCTGCTCTGCAAACCTATCAGATCCTTCAACAGATCCAGTTGACTGGCCTGATGTCTTGTCAGAAAGAGAGAGGGCTGACTTGATTGTTAAGGGACCAAGTGGCTTGTGAACTCCAAGAAAAGTGATGCCGGTTTTTGATTGTTTTCAATAAGGGTCTTTAAAGGAGAAGTCCACTTCCAAAACAAAGATTCCAAAACGAAGATCATCAAAGATGTTCATGTCTTTATTTCTTCAGTCGTAAGAAAATTGTTTTTTGAGAAAAACATTTCAGGATTTTTCTCCATATAATGGACTGCTATGGTGCCCCGATTTTGAACTTCCAAAATGCAGTTTAAATGCGGCTTCAAATGATCCCAAATGCGATTGTAAATGATCACAGCCGAAGAAGGGTCTTATCTAGTGAAACGATCAGTTATTGTCATAAAAAATAATACAATTTATATCGTTTTTAATGTCAAACGCTCGTCTTGTCTTGCTCAGCCTGAACTGTTTTTGTTCCAGTTTATGACAGTTAGTGTATCTCATGTTCTCCCTCAACTTCAAAATCGTCCTATATCACTGTTTTATCATTTTTGTTAAGGATGTGTGATCTTCTTTGCATGTTCACTTTGCAAAGACTGGGTCGGTACTTCTGCTGTGATGTAGGATGATTTTGAAATGATTTTTGAAAATACGATTGGAGTTTTTCAACATACCCTAACTGTCTTGAGCCAGAATGCACATAGTCCAAGGAGAGCGAGACAAGACAAGTGTTTGAGATTAAAAAGTATTTAAATAGTAAATTTTTTTTTTTATGAAAAATAACGTTTCGCTAGATAAGACCTTTCTTCCTCGGCTGGACTTGTTTACAACCACCATTTGTGATCGTTTGAAGCCGCATTTAAACTGCATTTTGGAAGTTAAAATCGGGGCACCATATATCCATTATATGTAGTCCATTATATGCAAAAAAAAAAAAAAAAAAAAAAATTCTGAAATGTTTTCCTCAAAAAACACAATTTCGTTATGACTAAAGAAAGAAAGACATGAACATCTTGAATGACAAGGGGGTGAGTACATTATATGTGAATCTTTGTTTTGGAAGTGGACTTCTCCTTTAAAGCTAATCACAGAGGGACAACATGAATGGACTGATATTGGTACAAATAATGAAACAGCATGAAAACAGCCTGTCATTAGTGTCAGATTCTCATGTGACTGATTGCATTTCTTAAGTCTCTTATAGAGTGAAACCTTACTTTCCAAGGCACTGAAGACAAATTAATGGTTCCCAATTATGGTAATTTCTTCAAAGAGATTGAACTCAAGTTAGACCTTGTGTTAAAAGAGCATGTCGGACTAGTTGAAAATTGAGAAAGCTCAAAACAAATTGATCTCATGCATCAGTGATCAGATGGTCAAAATGATGGTGGCTGTCATTAAAAAAAAAGTATTTTTTGATTATCTTAGACTGCACACCAGATGTCAGTCACATGAACAGATGTCTGTGTGGAGTACTTTCTGGGTCATTCCACGAAATGGTACCTTTTGCCCTCACACCTGGGCTCACCACCACCCGGTGGCTTTAGGAAAATAGAGAATTGTGAGCAATATGCATTTAAAGTGGTAAAAATAAAGGAACATGTCAAAGTCATTTATGTGTGCCAAACTTCCTGATTCTAGGTGGAGGCGCTATGACTATAACTGGATATTGGCATGTAGATGTCTTCAGGCCAGCACTTTTATAAAACGTGAAGTGTGGTGCAGACGTTGCATGTTTAAGTTAGAGTAAAACAAGTCATTTCCTGTTGCCATTAGTTGGTGCTATGATTATAACAGTATAATGGCCTTCAGACCAGGATTCTTATCGAACGTGTAACAATGTTAAAGTCTAACTCTTTCAATCTAATTCCATGCAGTTGGATGTTTCTGTAGCTCTCATCCATTGGACAAAAACTTCTCAGATGAGCTACAGAGCTGCTGGCTTTAATGATGCAGTCAAGACAAGCAAGCAAAAGAAAAGTGTGAGGAAATGAATGTCCAAGTAGTGCATAATGAGAAGAGACTACAAAGAGTCACTTTAGTTGTGAAACAGCTGATGATCCAAATCCCTAAAAACAATGCAATTGTCATTGCTTAATGTTATGGTGGATTGTGCTGTCCAAACACTGTAGGACGTGTTTCAGCACACTGTGTAAAGTGAAAGACAACTTTAGACCGCTAAATAACTTTCACATTCTTAAAGCTCAGATGATACGGGCAAGCAGCTTGGAAAAACACTGAGCACTGGAAAGGAGTCTGATCTTAATTGGAAAGACCTTGAAATGAAAAAGCATTAGATAGCCTCCCAACTCTCCCTAGAGACAAAATAATAGCCCTGGAGCTACTTGCTTTATAAAGGCATATGTGCGTTGTACGCCAACCTCACATTTCATGTACTCTGCCAGTGACAGTGACATCAAAGCTGTAGCTAATAAAAACTTACCTCAGATCCTCAATGGTACAAGAACATCAGAGATCTCTTGCCATAATTAGCATCAGTCATGATGTTGGCAGTCAGCTGTCCCATGATGATATAATACATGACTTTGAAAGCAAAGGGCAAGACAGGCAGGAATTTAGGCCTGGGCAACAAGAGGCCTTTCGTTCATGGCATAATTCGCCTTACCCAGTAACAATACCTTGTTCATTTGCAGTTAACTATTTATTAGTTATTTTGTTCATCTATAATTGAAATGTTTGTGTACTTTTTTATTTGCATATTTTTATTTGTCTCCATACTCCATTGTCTTAGAATTTTATTTAAAATACTTATTTATTCATTTCACCTCTGCACTTTGTCTTTACCAAGTTATGTTTTTTTTTTTAATAAGTTATGAATTATGGATTTAGTAAATTGTGTCTTAACACATATTAGTATATGAAAAAAATATATATTTTGTTAATTTCACATATTATCCCTATGACAGCAGTCTGATGTAGTCTGAAGGATGAGTATGTTGTGTACGATGGGGATGGGGACCCATTTTGAGATTTGTTTAGGGCCCCAAAATGCTAGAGCCAGTCCTGTTTTTTGTCTTTGCCACAGTATGAAAACTGTCAAAAACAATAATACATATGTTTTTTTGACTCTCCTAATTAAAGCAGTATCTACTGTATGTGTTTCAGATGCTAAACAGTGGCAGCTCTACAAAGAATCTTACATTGCAGAAATCAAGCAGTCTACATAAGTGCCTACATCAGGACAAATTTTACCTGACCAAGATGTTTAAATTGCTGCAACCACCTCTCTTTTATTTTATAACAAACAGGGAATCTATTTCTATTGTATTTGGTATTTATGTTATACAATGTCTGTAAGTATCTGAGAAGTGACTGAGAAGGGTCCGACCGATGTCCAGAATAAAACTGTTTATTAATTTAGCCAGGCTTCCATAGAATAAATAAGCACTTATTTTGTAATCAATTTGCGGTCAAATGAATCAAGAGTTCTGTATTGAAGGAGAGTTTTAATTTTTCTGATTTTATTACTCTCATGATAGTTGTATGACAGTTGTACCTTGAGTTATGAAGTTCAGGGTTTTTTACAGCACCATTGATCACTATATGTTAAAATGTGAAAATGAATCATAAGTAGAAATTCACATCTGCTTAGGTATTCTCTTTGTGTATTTTTTCTTTTGTTCCAGTGATGTGCTCATCTCAAACAAGCCTAATGTCTCTATTCATTTGTGGTTTTGAAGTCAAAATGAGCTAATGAGAATCAGGTGTGTTTGATTAACATTTAAAATGTGCAGTGTTGAGGCTTCAGGGACAAGGTGGAGAACCACTGGTATAAGCAGTCACCACAGTGATTGACGTGACCAATGAAATCTTTAGATCTTTTGAATTTTAAAATGCAGCACAAGCTTCAAGGATTCAGTAATTTTCTTGCAGGAGCTGCAATGACTTCATGTCTTGAATCATGAACTAACACTAGATGGAGCTAGTGCTTGCACATTCGGTCATACACACTCCTGTCCTGAATGATGCAGCTACTGAGTTTTATATATTCACTAGGTCCTGAACTAAATATAGATTAAAAAAGATGATATATAGAAAATCCATTAACACTGCTGTAAAGAGATGATCGCATAAAGTAACATTTTTGCAATTTCACACATTTTAACGTTTTGTTGATGACACTATTTTATTTTTCTGCAGGAAAGATTACAGTGAGTCAATTAGCAAGTGTTAACTCATCTCCAGCTAGACTTCAGTAAACACTTGACTTTGGGGTCCAAGAAAAAAGTTACTCTTATTATTCTAATTCACAATTTCCTTAAATGCACAGTTCTGAATCTCTGTAGAAAGAAAATCAACAACAAAAAGTTGTTAGTGTTAATATTAAAATGAATAAGATGTGAGCAAAATGACATACATGTCACATGTAAAAAAAAAAAAAAAAAAAAAAAAAAAAAAAAGATCACTAGTACTAAAAAAAGTCTGGGTTTTATGATGAGGAGGAGGAGATTCCCTGGATGAGTCTTGGTTCCTCCCAAGGTTTTTTCCTCACTTACAGGGAGTTTTTCCTTGTCACCGTTGCCTTTGGTTTGCTCGTGTTTTATAATGTGCTACTTTTGTTTACTTCGTTAAAGCGCTAATGTAATTCAAAATTAATTAAGTCGGATGTCATAACTAATTTTCCCATAACAAAGAGTTTGTTGGGTTACTTTCCCTGTTGACTGGATAACATAACGACCTTGCAACTGGGCTTTGACGCAATATCATAGCTTCCACTAAAGTGAACGTGGTTCCATGATAACAGCACCTCTGTGCATCTCCTGCTCAGGAGCTAAACATGCACCTCATCCTGTGCGTTGCAGAGATGAAGTGGTTCTGGGTTTCAGACCCTTCTCTCACACCCAAGCTAAAAAGCTCAAATCCACTCTATGGGAGTAGATCTGTGTGATATAAGGGCGCAAATGAAGGTCAGGTGGACTTGCAAAACTCTAAGCCCCTCGCACCACAGCAGTCAATCACTGAGACGAGTCCAGATGAAGGCTGATCATCAGCTCCAGCAGTGAAGGAGAGTGGGTGGTTTAGGGTCTGTGTCTCATGATGGTGAGGGCTCAGAGAACAGTACATGTCTGTTCAGCCTCCCGTGAGATGAGCAATCTGCTCCATCACTCACCCCTCAGATGATCTGCTTGTGTGTGGAGGAGGCTCTGACACCCCTGAGAAGCACCGGACTCGGGGATACAATCTACTCCTGGAGCGAGACAGATGCTGAGGCTTCTGGAGAGCTTGGGTATTGTCTGATGTCCTCAGAAAATAAACTGTCTGTATTCCAGACAAATTCATGTGTTATTTTGTCCTGATCGGATCATGATTAAAAAAAAAAAATCAATATGCACTATGGCAAAACACACAAACTATTAATAACTTGATTAGAACTAATATTACTAAAATTACTACACATGAATAAATCAGGTGTGTATAATCTTGAATTTTAATGATTCATGCTATTAAGAAGCACCATTTAATAACAGGTCTTTATGTTAAAGCCACCCTATAGCACCAAAAAGGTTATATATTAGGGTGTTTTTGTTGGTGTTGTTTTTGCAAACACAAATTATGTGGCAAATACCAACATCAGCACAACCATTTGTATTAAAATTACAACTGCAATAATCAGTTTGATTTTCTTTCCTCATCATCATGTTCCACAGTGGAAAAAGGATGATGCATTTAATTTCTTCACTGTTGTGTTTTTGAAATAAATGAATCCATTTTATATTTATTAGAGCAGTAATAGATAAAACTGAACTTGTTAGACACTCCTTTTTTCAGTTTTTTTCATGATTGTTTTTTCTTTTTTTTTTTTTTGCATTTCTGCATGCCATTATGTACATTTTTTATCTTAAAATTTAAAAATGCAGCACAAGCTTTAAGGATTCAGACAGAATAAAACAGTAACCCATCAAGAAGTGCATCTGTTTGCCTTCCAAAAATAATTGCAGTTTGTATGTTTATCACCTATAATAAAAAAAAAAAAAAAAATTGTGTTGTTATTTAAACATTTGATTTATTGTATTTTTGCGGCACGATTCATTTTAAATGGTTTTATACATTTGTATTTACTATTCAATCAATTAAAGACTGTTTTTTTTTTTTTCTCTTTAAAGAAAAGGTACTGATTTCATGTATTGAATTGTAAGTAACACTAGGTGGTGCTAGTGCTTGCACATTCGGCCATACATACTCCTACTGTCCTGAATGATGCAACTACAGAGTTCTATTAATATTCACTTAGTCCTGAACAAAATATGTGCTTTAGTGATAAAAAGATGAAGTATTGCAAATTGACTGACACTGTTGTCCTGAGATAAGAATTTTAATTTTTATGTCACATAAAATAACATTTCCCACATTTCTGGAATTTCATTCCATACAGGTACATGCATAGCAACACATTTTTGACAACTTTTTTTTTTTCTTTTTCTTTTTTGAGCAGATTATTTTGTTCTTTTTTTCTGTAGGAAAGATTACAACGAGTCATCCATACCAAGTGTAAACCCTTCTCCAGCAAGACTTTAGTAAACACTTCACACAGACGATTTCTGGGGGTCCAAGTAAAAAAAAGTTACCCTTTCATAATACTGCTTTAAATAATGTTTCATCTTTTAAAAAGTATTGCATTAGAAGCCAAATATTTAAAAAAGAGATAATGAATCAACAAACACACATACAGGTCACTTTTTAAGAAGAGTTCTGCATTGACAAGAAAAACATATGGAAGCATAAAGAAACATCAAGGACAAACTAGACTCTACATGTATTGACAATTAATAATTCAGAAAACTTGATTGCCAGTATTTAAGGATATGTTGACACATTAGTCATCCAGAGGTTACTCCACCATCTGTAGATTTTTCTTTTTAATCAATTTCTACCATTCATGTGGCTTCTTTCTGTAATTCTAAAAGAAGAATTCTTAAAGAGAACTTTCGTAAACCTATATTTCATCTCAGATCTGATTTATTTTAGAGCTGCAACTATTATTAAATAAATAAATACATAAAAAACACAAAAACTATCAACGCACAGTATTCCCAACAAATATTTTAAAAGTTTCTAATAAATGACTGTAGGATAAATCTCCTGATTTGATTGTCCTCCTGCTGCTGAGTACACCAGCATGGAATTGTAAAAATGTCTTATGTTGTTGACCACAAGGGGAGAAACTGGTGCTTGTGAAAAATTGAATATGTCCACTTTAAAGCAGAGGGGGCAAATGGTCATTTTTAGTCATGACAAATGAAAGTGTCCATTGTCCAATTCAGAACAGCAAGGCTGTCGTCAAGGGGGACAACTAGTTACGTTGCCCCCCTTGTCCTGGTGTCTTTATATTTATTACATGTATAGAGGTTGGGGCCCACCTTTATAATGTCCCGGGCCATGTGAATTCAAGAGGCGATGCTTGTTAACAGCTCTACCGTTTCTACTACTGTGGACTGTCCACTATTTCACATGCTCTGCTGTGTGTGATGAGCAGTAAAACTTCTTGTGTGTTATAAAGTTTGAGAGGTTGTTGAACTGGATGTCACATGGACGGCAGTACTTTACATTACTCGTGGTGGCAATGGACCCATTCAGCACTCTCTTGAAGCTTGTTGAGACTTCCTCAGTCTTTAAAGATGGCACCAGCATTGCGCTTTCCTTACAGTTGATGGGACTGTCTGCATGGTTCTCCGGTGTAGGGGAACCGTGTTGTTTATTTCCAGCATCTTCTATCTTGTCCTCAAGTTCAAGACTGTCCTTTAGGGATGAAGACTTGTTCTGGTTATCAGGGTCATCTGTGCTAAGATGGCTACCATCAGGCATCGGCTGGTCTTTCTCCCCCTCACTGCCCTCGTTTGGACTCTGCCTCCGATCGCTTTGTGAGACCAGCATCCCTGTAGCATAATCAGTGGGTTTGATTTCATAGTAAGGCCAAATTTGCTCATCAGGTCTCATTTTCTTAGCAGGACTTGGGTAACTTCCAGAGGGCTGAAATAAGCTCCTCATTTCATCTTTTATTGGGATTGGTTGTTCCTCACTGGAAGCTTGGATGTCAGAAGTTGACACTGCATTGGGATGCTCAGTCTTTCCATGTGGAGCTGGGAGCTCAAAGAGGACATTCTCTAAAAGGTTAGTATTTCTATGGCCTTCCTTTTTGATGTTTTTGATCTCAGTGGAAGTGTTTTGCAAAAGACTACCTGGGCAGAAGTTCTGTTTGTGCTTGAGATAGTCCTCGACTTTGTTGAAACTTATCTTGCACACGACACACTCATGATAATCCATAAGTCCTTTTGAAGAAACAGGAGTGTTGCCAAACTGCGGCATGCATTTTTTACTGAGATCTATAGGTGCATCACCTTCTTCCTTAGAGACTGTATTACATTTTGACACTAGAGCTGATTTTGTGACTGTCAGTGAAGCCTCTGGATATTTGGGTAATAACCCCTGGATCATGTTGTATCTCTGATGGTCCCTGAAGCTGTCCAATGTGTCCTTTGAGATGTATGGACCTCCTATAGTAGGCATACTAAGAAATGATGTCATACCCATAGGTGGAATTTGTTCTTGTTCAGGAGTGACCAGCTCATATGCCTTTCTTCTTTTACGAGGACGCACTGGCTTCTGATTGGCTGCTCCTTTATTGTGTGCACGTTTCACTTGAGGATCATGGCGAGTGGCACAGTAATACTGCTTGTGCACCATGTAGGTCTCATGTCGGCTAAAGGTGATCTTGCAGGCCTCGCATGTTGTGTGGTTGGGGTCAGTTTCAGTGGGTGGCATTTTCTGGCTTTGCAAATCCAGCTGTGTACCATTCGGTCTCTCTTGTGCACCAGATGGAGTTGAAGCTTTTTTAACTTGTACGGACAGTTCATCTGTAACTTTTCCACCTGCGACAGGATTGCAAGGGTTAGGTTCATGCCCTTTCACTTCAGAGGGATGGCCGGCGTTTAGCATAATAGCTAAACTAGCTCCAATTTTAGGGCTTACAGTGCCTGCTGGTTTATCCAGAATTCCAGGGAAGTCATGTGGCTTGTGTGTGTTTTCCCAACGACTGTTGCAGTAGTGCTTCTTGTGCACCAAATAGTTATCAAGGTTATTGAAGGTGATATTGCATTCAAAGCACGTTGCTCCTTTTGGGACAAGTGTGCTGTACATGACTGGAGGATAAGAGTTTCCCCCATGACGTAGCCTGCGATGGACCAACTCAGACATTTTGGCCAATATCTCAGATGCCTGCGGTCCCACTGTAATATCCTGTGAGAATGGGACATGTGGAATGAAGGGAGGTAAGGGAAAGGCAGGAGGCAGGTGGTGTTGAATAGGTGAGGAGGCTAAACGGGGACTTGAAGGTTCTGACTTTACTCTGGAGTATGAAACACTAGCCTTGTTTCCTGAGTTTCCCTCACCCTTAGTAGATGTCTGGCTACTTTCTGTGCTTTCCAGCTCTGACATTTGACTTATATCACGTTGTACTGTGCTTTCCTGAAGGTCTTTCATGTTTGCATTAGCTCTGACTTGTTGAGGACTGCCTGCAATGCTGCTAGGAGAGTTATCAGCTTTGTCTTCCTTGATGAGTTTGCTGACCACACAGCTGTGTCCATGTAGCTCCTGGTGTCTGACCAGTTCTCTGGGGGTTTGGAATGTGAAGTGGCAGTGGCCACATCTCAGGCCGGTTTGGGACAGATGGGAGAGGATGTGGTGCTGGAGTACCATAAGGGTTTCAGCAGTGTAGTCACAAATTGTGCATTTCAAGTTGCTTCCAGTGGATATCTCATCTGACTTGAGACCTTGAAAAACAAAACAGAAATGGTGTTAATGAGCAAACAATACAAAGTTGAGTTTAACCAAGGCAGTTTCTGTACAGACTCCTATACAATGAGATAGACTTTAGTTGGAATCCAGTTTGGAACATTTCCTGATACCCTATACCAGTTGTCCAATCCTGCTCCTGGAGAGCCAATGTCCTGCAAATTTTATTTCCAACCAGCTCCAAATCACTTACCTGGACATCAGAAGACCTTGATGAGCTGGTTTAGGTGTGTTTAGTTAAGTTTGGAGCTGAACTCTGCAAGACAGTGGCCCTCTAGGAACAAGTCTGGACACCCCTGCACTATATAGATAATTCCCTGTCCTCTCTCTGCTGAACTACCAAAAACACCTCAAATCACCCTAAGCTGGTTTAGCTGGTCTCCCAGCCTGACCATGTGAGGATCAAACAGACCAAGGGTGTCCAATCCTGCTCCTAGCCAACATCCTGCAGAGTTTAACTCCAGACAGCTCCAATAAACTTGCCTGGAAGTTTTTAGTGGGTCTGAAGACCTTGATTAGCTGATGTGTTTAATTAGTGTTGGAGCTGAATTCTGCATGACAATGGCTCTCCAGGAACATGTCTGGACACTCCTAAAGCCCAGAGTATACTTCAGCTGTCCACGTTCTATGGCGTTCTGCACTCTGTCCGTGTGAGGCAGTTTTCGTCATTAAAATTGTCTGTGCAAGTTGTAGCCCAACTTGTCCACTTGGAATACAACAGCGCATACGCGAAGTGAATGTTTAGAGAAGGTGAAGACAAGTTCGATCCTAGAGAGTTGCAGCCTACAGCGTTCAGCTCCAACCCTAATCAATCACACCTAAACAAGCTAATCAGTGTCTTCAGGATTACTAAGGCTATAGGCAGGTGAGTTTTTTTGTTCAGGGTTTGAGCTGAACTCTGCAGGACTGAACTTGCCTGCCCTTGGTTTAGAGTCTATTAGCTGGTACTGCACATGTGCAAATGCACATTTCAGTATACTTTGAAAGCTGTTTGGATGCAGCTGTGCATTAGACAGAATGGAATGTGCAAAGTGAAGTACACCTGGGCCTTAAACTAGACTAGGGGTGTCCAAACTCGGTCCTGGAGGCCCAACGTCCCGCAGAGCTTAGCTCCAAGTTACCTCAACACATCTGCTTGGACGTTTGAAGTTAAACTCTGCAAGACAGTGGCCCTCCAGGACCGCGTTTGGACATCCCTGAACTAGACCAACCTGACCAGACTAGTTAAAACTTTGGCACTTGAATAAACAAGTGTGTCTTTCTTATTTGTCACTGGTCAGATGGTTATTTGAAAAATAATGTTTTCTTGATCTACTCACTGTTATGTGTGGATAAGTGCATTTCCAAGGCATGCGAGCCTGCAAAGCTCATATTGCATTGGGGGTATGTGCAATTGCGGAGCATTTGATGGCTGATATTGGCGTTTTTCTCTGCCACCATCTCAGGGTCCCTTTGTCGCCCACTGCAGTAATACATAAGGTGGGCCTGGAGGTTTCTTTCACTCCGAAACCAGATGCCACATGCCTTGCAGGGGAAGATGTCTTCTACAAAGACAGAAATGGACACAAGCATATCCATACTGAATTATCTAAAGCTTGTGAAAATTTGCAAATTTAAATACAGTGAGGTCAAAAAATCTGAGACCACTAAAAAACAGCTTCTATTTTAGATTTTTGTCATTTTATACAAAATTGATTAGTGACCTTGAAATAGTGCAGAATCTTAAATATTTCTTGTTTGTTTTATAATGCTTTTCTTTTTTCACAATATAACTGTAATTTTGATTTTGCAGTAATGGGACGAACATTATAACCCAACCCTATAGACCCCATCAAAGCAAATGCACTGTTGTTTGCATCAAATTCTTGTTAACTGTGATTACAGAATGGAAGAGGGTGAATATCTAATTCCTGCAAAACTGAAGGTCAGCCTCGACCCTTGGTAATTCTCTTATCCATGGCAAACATGCACATCAGAGCTGTGATGACTCTTTGACATGGATTTCCATTTTTAACCAAGCACATTAATCAGTCTATCCACTGTGGCAGAGGCCTGATAATGCAGCACTCACTGTTGATGATAGCGCCGGGCAGTATGGACGCCATGGCCGCTTGCTGAGGAAGGAGTTGGATGCCGTCCAGCTGTCGGGCCGGGTACATCCCTTGACCGTAGGGAGTTTGGGCTGGTGTTTGAAGATGCGAGTGCAAATCCACCACACAGGCTGCAAGTTCATCTCCTTCCATGATGTTTTTAGTTGTGGAACACCACACATGTCCTCCTGTAAGGGAAAAAGAAAAGTTTGTATTTAATAGAGTATTTTAACCATTCAAAAGTTATTTATGGGAAATATTTGTCTGAAAGATTTGGACACAAAAGATGTCTTTTGTTTTGTTTTGTCTGGACCCCATTGACTTCCATAGTATGGTAAAAAAAAAATTGTTGCAGATATTTTTTTTCTGGCAATGTGCTATCAGTGCAGGACTTCGCAAACTTGTTTTTCAAAAACTGCAGTAGTAAGCGTCTACTTTTATCTATTTTATACTAAATACATAGAAATCAACATAGTGATGAATAGAAACGTAATACTTTTTGAACCCACATACAGCACGCTGTCCTACACACAAATACATTGCTTTGAAGCCGCAACAAACAAGTGAGGGACAAGTGTATTGCCGAAGACGCTGCCGCTAAGAGAATGGACATCTCGGATAAAAGTACAGCATTATCAAATTAAAGGGCTGCGGATGAAACATTCCACTGGAGTCCGCAGAACAAACTCATTAGCCAGTTAAAAAGGAGAGGAGTGCTTTGTGACGGAGATAACATTTATCTGTCTAAATGACGGACTTTCTGTCTGCGCGTCATCTTCCATTGAGGGGATTAAAGTTTTAAATATGACTATTTACAAAAGTCTGGAACGCAAGATAACAAGAAGAGACATGATATGCCAGCACTAAATGCTAGAATTAGGACGTGGACTAATTGGGGAGTTGGACAATGAGGATGAAGTACACTCAGTGCTACCTTTCAAAGATGCGTGAGCGCTCTCTGACAGCATGTCGAGCGAGAAAAAAAGTGACCTGTGATGCGCTGTCATGCCTCCCGTGGAGGAATGCTAATTGCATGTGCTTGGATGGGACTTTTGGTATTGTTGGTCTGACATGTAACACAGATGTTTTAAAGCAATTGTGGTTTTGCTTCAGTATCCAGATTTATTCATAACAATTCATTAATATCTTAACAGCCACTTGAAACAATAATGCACATTCAGTAATTTTACCTTTTTTATTTTGTTGATGACAATGACAAACCAAGTCACCAGTTTATTTTATACAGCTGAAGACGAAAGTTTACATACACCTTGCAGATTCTGCAAAATGTTAATTATTTTACCAAAATAAGAGGGATCATGCAAAATACATATAATTTTTTAGTACTGACCCGAATAAGATATTTCACATAAAAAATGTTTGCATATAGTCCACAAGAGAAAATAATAGCTGAGGACAACTGAGGGACAGTTAAACTGCCCGCTGTTCTTCAGAAATTCCAAATTCTTTGGTTTTTCCGCATTTTGTGTATTTGAATCCTTTCCAACAATGACTGTATGATTTTGAGATTCTTTGAGATTCTAGTACAACTGAAGGACTCATATGCAATTATTATAAAAGGTTCAAACACTCACTGATGCTCCAGAGGGAAATGCAATGCTACAGAAGATACTTGCATTTTTCCCAAAAGACAAAACAAGTTAAATTCAAAATCTTCAAATTCAAAAAGTTAGTGCATCATTTTTCTTTCATGGACCACCATTGAACCTTCTGTAATAGTTGCATATGAGTCCCTCAGTTGTCCTCAGTGTGAAAAGATGGATATCAAAATCATACAGTCATTGTTGGAAAGGGTTCAAATACACAAAAAATGCTGAGAAACCAAAGAAATTGTGGGACCTGAAAGATTTCCCTGAAGAACAGCGGGCAGTTTAACCGTTCAGGACAAACAAGGGACTATCACAAAAAAAAAAAAAAAAAACACAGCTGTGAATCATACAGGTAACCACACAGTATTAAGATTATTAAGTATTAATCAAGAATCTATTAATCTATTTCTCTTGTGGACTGTATGTAAACGTCTTTTATGTGAAATATTTCATTCAGGTCAGTACTAAATTAAAAAAACAAACAAACATGCATTTTGTATGATCCCTCTAATTTTAGTAAAATAATTAACACTTTGCAGATTTTGCAAGGTAAATTTATAATAAATAAATTTATAGAGAACAAATAACATAATTGCAGTGTATAAATAATGTACAATTTCTAGTAGCATTTGCAACAATTCTCAAACAAAGATTAAGCAAAATAAGTGTTGTTTAGCTTCTGCCCAGACTGCTTGTGTCTTTGCTATTTTAGTGCTGGCAGTAAAACAGAGCAGTCTGTCTGACCAGCGTTTATTTTGGCACGATGCGCTGTAGTGCCAAGTAGTAGACAATGAGCGGTTTAAATTAAATGCATGTGCGTCTTTCCTCCCTCTCTCTTTTATCCATGTATTCAAGCAAATATTTGGATCTGTCAATGAGATTCTTGCTCATCAAAACAAGAAAGAATTCTGGAAAGAATATAAGAACATTTATAGTGTTTGAGCTTCCAACAAGACAAAAAAAAAAAAGATACAGGCTAAAGGTAAACTTTATAGTAATAGTATTTTTGGAGAATGGGCTATATGATGCTGTATGGACAGAAGACCAGTCAGGCTTCATTCAAATGGTGCTTTCTGAGGAATCTAACTATCAAGCCTCGCCACAAGGTGGCGATGTCCTCACCTTTGAAAGCAAGATCTTTCAGGATCATTCATAAAGGTAGTTTGATTGATTCTGTGTTAAATACTGTAACTATAGTTTTACTTTTATTCGAATATACATATGTGACCCTGGATCACAAAACCAGTCATAAGGGTCAATTTGTTGAGAAAATGTAAAAGAAGATTAATCTGAAAGCTGAATAAATAAGCTTTTAATTGATGTATGGTTTGTTCGGATTGGGCAATATTTGGTCGGGATACAACTATTTGAAAATCTGGAATCTGAGGGTGCAGAAAAATCAAAATATTGAGAAAATGGCCTTTAAAGTTGTCCCAATAAAGTTCTTAACAATGTATATTACTAGTCAAAAATTACGTTTTCATATATTTACAGTAGGAATTTTACAAAATATCTGCATGGAACATGATCTTTACTTAATTTCCTAATGATTTTTGCCATAAAATAAAAATCAATAATTTTGGCCCATACAATGTATTTTTGGCTATTGCTACAAATATACTTAAGATTTAAGACTGGTTTTGTGGTCCAGGGTCACATATATGCATGATCTCATATATACGTATGTATATATACATACATATACACAATATATGTGTGTAAAGGGGGAAATATGCTAACTGTATTTCATCCAGAAGAAATGTCCTGTATAAATACAGAATAATTCAGCATTTGTTTTTATTCAATTATTGGTAATAATATCTATTTTTTTATTATTATTTTACATACACACACATACATATATAGTCTGATACTACATTATTATATATATATATATATATATATATATATATATGTTTATATATAAATGATATATATGTATTTATATATAAATGCTGTTCTTTTGAACTTGCTGTATGTTAAAGAATCCTTAAATAAAGTGTCATGATTTCCACAAAAAATATTCAGAACCAAAGTAGTTTTCAACACTGATAATAATGTTTCTTGACCACCAACATCAGAAAAAAAAAAAATAAAACATACTGACCCCAAACCTTTAAATGGTAGTAACAAAGAAAAGAAAGGTTTCTATAGGTGATTTGTAGATCTGCTTCCCTTGATGTTCCACATTAAACAAGAGTATTAAAGTACCTGTTACTGTACAAAGAACATGAATAATTAATCAGGATTTAAAATTCTGAATTGTTTCACACTGTATAGGTTTACTTTTGACACCACCAAGTCTTCATGAAGTGTGATTTTAAAATAAAAAGAACAATAAACTACGCCTTCTCCTCTACTTTTCAACTGCAACACTGACTCACAGCAGAAAACGACCCACATTACTTGGTTCTTGGGCCACGACCATCTTTATTCCACCCAGTGACTGTGTTTAATGAGAAAGTCCTAAGAAAACACAGACAAAAGTGTCCTAAAAAGTCCAGCATAAGAGAGTGAGATCTTGCAAGCGCAGCAGCAGTGTGTGTGAGACAGTGGGGAGCTCACTTTCACTGCTCGCTTCCATAAATCACATCTCTGCCTCGCTGCATCCCAGAGTGCATCAGTCATACGGCTCCGTTCCCCCGGGGGCCGCCCTCACCGAGCTTCTGTGTTCCTGGCCAGGCTGAGTTTCAGCGCCCCGGGTATCACCTCTCCACCATCTGCCCCGCACACCTGCACCCTCATTGATCTCCTGGCCCGCGCGCTACATCAAACACACACCAGAGGGGCACTGTGAGGCTTCCTGTGAGGCACGGCCAGTCATCTGGCTGGGGTAGCAGGGTGTGAAGTTATGCCTCTTTTTGTATATTCATGAGGCGGTGCAGTCGGTGTTTATTTTCCCGCAGCACACCACACCACACCCCCGGCTTTCAGGTTCAAACTGAGGAGCGGCGGTAGCTTGACAGGTCTGCCAAAAAAATTACCCCGCCGTTTTCCAATTTCTAAATATGAGCTTTGAGAAATGAATCGTCTTCCTGACAGCTAGCCTACTGGTCCGGCTAAAGCGAATGCTGGCAGAAAGTGAGATTTTACTGGCTGGGTGAACTAAGCTCCTTATGAGTGACAGGTCAAGACCTGCATCTGTCTCGCTTTCCTTTTTGCTTTCTTTACGTCAGTCTGATGGATTCAATATGGCATCCTTGAAGAGGTCAAATCTTTGACCTCCACAGTTATTTACTGATAGTGGAAATTAGATGAATGGGATGTCACTACTTATCACACAAGTCCCTGGTATACTTACAGTTCTTCCTTTAGGGGTAAAAAGAAGTTGGAAATACCTGAACAGTGTTTCACCGTTAGCAAACATCCTGGCCCACATTTAGTTGAATATGTGGTTACATATTATTTAGGGACCACTTCTCACTATGAACTCTATTAATCTGATCATGCAAAAGTAGGCATTAATATGTGCTTTATAGTAATAAATAAGTAGTAATAAACCGCCAATATGCTGGGAATATCCATGTTAAAGTGTTAGTTCACCCAAAAATGAAAATTAACCCATAATTTAGTCACCCTCCAGGCATCCTAGGTGTATATGACTTCTTTCTTTCAGACCATTCCAATCGGAGTTATAATAAAAATCATACTTGCATTTCCAAGCTTTATCATTGCATCGGCAAGTGTTTCTCCTCGTCAGTCCAAAACAAGTCCAATAAAGTGCATCCATCCATAATAAAAAGTGCCTCACACATCCCTGGGGGGACTCCTGTAGCGAATCAACGCATTTTTGTAAGAAAAAACATCCATATTTAAACGTAAAAATCACTTGAAAGAAAGAAGCTCCAGGCAGATGCCGTAATATGACGGTGGTGCGCACGCGCCGAGCAGAAGTGAAGAACGCGAACGTGAGTGGAGAGATCAAAACAATTTGTAAAGGAAAATTTCGATATAAACCAAGAGGAGAGACTGGTTTTCCTTTGCTAAAGTAAGGAAACTTTGATTCTTTTGCTCCTGTAAGCAAACGTTGATTTTCACGAGACTCACCAGCGCATGCGCAACGCCAACGTCCTATGTCATCCACCCAGAGCTGCTTCTGGGTACGACCAGCTGGCGCAAGCTAGATTAAAGTGATTATTACGTTTTAGATATGGATATTTTTCTTACAAAAATGCATCATTTGCTACGGGAGGCCTTTATTCACCCCCTGGAGCCGTGTGAGGCACTTTTTATTATGAATGGATGCACTTTATTTGACTTGTTTTGGACTGATGAAGAGAAACACCTGTCTATGCAATAATAAATCTTGGAAATGCCAGGATAATTTTTAAACTCCGATTAGATTCATCTGAAAGAAGAAAGTTGTATACACCTATGATGTCTGGAGGGTGAGTAAATTATGGGCTAATTTTCATTTTTGGGTGACCCGTCTGTGTTATTTATTCATGAGACTGTGTGTTCTTATCCTATAAGAAGATGCTTCGCTTAATTATTCACAACAGCATGTGTTGATTTTCATATGATGGGCACTTCAGACTGAGATTGCATTAAGTGAGAGATGCACATGCATGGATCGAAGGTGAGCATTTGTTTCAGCACAAACGTGATATAAAAAACCCTTATAACTCACTTCTGCTGTAGGTGAAGCTGCATTACGAATGATTTGCACGAACATAGACATAGAAAGTAACGTTAATCCACTGCCTTCAGCGGCAAAAATACTTAAATATTTAAAATATTTAAAAAATACCACAGGGTGGTTGTATTTTGCATCCTTCTTTGTTGTTTACCAGGTGAAAATAATCCCTTTGTTTCACAGACAAGGCTTAAAGGGGTCATCGGATGCCCATTTTCCACAAGTTGATATGATTCTTTAGGGTCTTAATGAAAAGTCTGTAATATACTTTGGTTAAAAATTCTCAATGGTTGTGTAAAACAACACCCTTTTTACCTTGTCAAATCACCTTTGCAAAAATCATCTCATTCTGGTCGAGGCTGCTTTAAATGCAAATGAGCTCTGCTCGCCCGCCCCTCTCTTCTTTCTGTGGAGTGACGAGCCTGTTTACTTCTCGTAACTAGCATATTATTAGGAAAGACGATTGCAAAGATTCATAAAAAAAACCCTTATACTCACTTCTGCTGTAAGTGAAGTTGGATCACTAATGATTTGCACGAACATAGACGAATATATGTAGATCGAGAGGCCACTATGTTCATTATTACATCCAGCAACACAACACCTCAATCGCTGAATTCTTGTCTGACTTACATCCCTGCTCCGGCATCAAAATATGGAGGCTGGACTGTTACAACTGATCTGAGGTAAGACGCTCATGTCAATCAACTATCGACCTCTGTGGGTGTGATGCCACAATGACAGGCATGTGAGAATGGCTCGATTTGAAAAAGGGAATATTATTTTTACAGAATAATTAAAAACCACTGCATGGATTTTTATCATTATAGGGTAGATTTGTACATACACTACCAACACACTTTAATGTTCAAACAACATGTAAAAGTGAACTTAGCATCCGATGATACCTTTAAGACTATCCCCAGACTAAAATGTACATCTGAGCGGTTTCATCTGAAAGAAACTTGCAATGACTGATCTTAAAGTATATCAGTGACTTTGTTATGTCTCAAGATGCACACCAGTGATTTTTTTTTCTAAGGCATGTTTATAAAAATTACTTAAATGTCCTAATTGAACTATGGCCTAATCCTGGCTTAGCCTAAATCCTGTCTGTGAAACCAGGCCTATAAGTGGTAGCACACCTCTTCTCAAAAAGCCATGCAAACTTGGGTTTGTTCAAATTCCTAACCGTAAGTACCTAACCGTAAATACAATGTAAAAGATGATTGCTGGAATATGTTTTACAAGAAAATACCAAGTCAGTCTTTTCATTGTGTCGTTTCTTTGTAATTATGTGATGCGTACCACTAATAAATGCAAGAACTTTGTGTCAAACTGAAGATTTTAACTCCAGCTGCACCTCTGAGAAACACACACACACAGATGCACACAAACCAACGTGTCTAAATATGGGACAATTTGTTTGTGGCTGCACCTCCACAGCCCTATGGAAGCCCCCTGAGATTGGCATAATGAAAAGCAATGTCTCCCACTTAACACCGGGATCCAGGCGCTCTCTCTGATAGAGGCCGGGGCTGTTTATTAAATGATGGAATTTGGCTGTTTCTTCCGCAGAATGTTATCAGCCGGAGAACAATCGTGCCCATGGTCGCACCCTCACTGGCTCGCCCGGCTGCTCATTAGCCACAGCATATTTAATCCAGAAGTTTCTTATCAAACGTGACACCTGCATCTCCGAATGGCACTTTCCCTGTTCATTGGCATGTATTTGGGTGAGTAGACTCCAAGGTGCTTTGTGGAGATTAAGAGAGGAAGAGAGAGAGCGAAAGTGAGCGAGAGAGTGAATGAGCGCTTATTTTATCATTTAGCGGGTCTGGACCGTATCCAAGCAGTTTTTGTCTTGTTGTTGTAATTAGAAAGCCTTTTAAGCGATAACAGCTGCTGCTGAATATGAATATGGATAGAACCACATCAATTCTGCCTGAGACAGACCCCCTTCCCATCCTCCCTCCCCCTCGCTTACTGTTTTTCATACTGCGGTGATCTTAATAAAGACGGAGGAAAGTGTAGCTAGCCGTTCCGCTCGCTTATTTTAGCATTTCTGATTGAAGTCTTTCTCGACAGTCTCTCTGTGTTACATGTGAAGCATTCAAATCACACACTCGCTGACAGGCAGCAACTCATTTCCATATGCCAACGTGTAATTAAGCTTTGTGACAGCTCCTTAATAGCTGCGCGCCACGCCGCCAGTGCTATACATTGCCCGGCGAACGTGTCGTTGAATCGAGACGCACATACAGCATATACATGCTTGTAAGCATATAGCTTACAAAATAAAAAATAGATGATGATAAACATAAACAACTTTTATAACTTTTATACAAATATGCAAACATAAAAGCATGTAAATAATAAAACAAACATCAACAGCAAAGGTAAACATGAAAGAAAACGCAAAGGTGTCAACATTATGTGAAAATAACCATTAACAAAATAAGTCAAAGTAAATTAAAACCACCAAACAGTTACCAAAACAGTTAAATCAAAGGCAAACCTTAATAAAAGCAAACGTAAACATCAACAAAATAGGTAAACAAATCCATGTAAAGGGGACGTTAACAAACTAATTTTGAAAAATGTATGCATATACAAAGATGAACATTAACAAAGTGGTTAAATTAAACCATAAATATAAATATAAATATAAATATAAAAGCAAATATTAAGGTAAACATTAATAAACAAATGTTAAGTATTAATAAAAGTAATGTAAAACTATTAACAAAAGCACACAGAGGCATATGTGTAAAGGAAAACATTAAAATATGTATATATAAATGTAAATATTAACAAAATAATTGTAAATATATGCATATGCAAAGATGAACATTAACAAAGTGGTTAAATGAAACCATAAATATTAATATAAATATAAAAGCAAGTATTGTGGTAAACGTTAATAAACAAGTGTTAATTATTAATAAAAGTAATGGAAAACTATTAACAAAAGCACACAGAGGCATATGTGTAAAGGAAAACATATCTATATATAAATGTAAATATTAACAAAATAATTATGTAAATATATGCATATGCAAAGATAAACATTAACAAAGTGCTTAAATGAAACCATAAATATAAAGGCAAATATTAAGGTAAACGTTAATAAACAAATGTTTACTATTAATAAAGTAATGTAAAACTATTAATAAAAGCACACAGGGGCATATGTGTAAAGGAAAACATTAAAATATGTATATTTAAATGTAAATATTAACAAAATAATGATGTAAACATGCATATGCAAAGATGAACATTAACAAAATGGTTAAAGGAAACCATAAATATAAATAAATGTAAATATAATAATTAAGGTGAACGTTGATAAATGTTTATTATTAATAAAAGTAATATAAAACTATTAATAAAAGCACACAGAGGCTTGTGTATAAAGGAAAACATTAAAATATGTATATATAAATGTAAATATTAACCAAATAGGCAAATAAGCATTATACAACAAATGCAAATAAACATTAACAAAAAAGGTAAATGTAAATGTAAACATGAAACAAAATAGGTAAACAAAGGCAAATCTAAAGGTAAACGTTAATAAAATTAATAAATGTAAAGTAAACATAAATGTAAACATGTCCAAAATTAGTAACCAAAGGGAATAAAAGGCATTAATGGCAAAGAAAATGTAAAAAAAAACAAAAACAAACAAAAGGTAAAAAAAAAAACAAAAAAAAAAACAGGTAATTCTTAACAAAACTGGAAAAAATAAATACAACTTTAAAGGCAAATATAAAGGTAAACATTAATGAAATACTTAAATATACATGTAAATGCAAACAAAATAGGTAAACAAAGGTTAAATGTAAACAAAATGAAAGGTAAACATAAAGGTAAACAAAGTCTGGTGATGCTGCAAGGATTTTTTGGTTCCCAAATCTGTGTAATTGTGTTAAATAAACATCTGTGCTCATACACTCATCCGTCACCTTCTCTTTCTCAGGGATTGTTAGACACACAACAGGACACTCCCGGGCATCACTAGGGATTATGGTCGATGACTGACATACTATGTAAATCACTTTGTTATTTCTCCCAGTAGATCGTCCCTCCGCTCGCACTGGGAAGATCCGTGCGGCTCAGTGGAGTATCGCTTATGACCCTATAGAGCAGCCTATAAAGTCACACCGGTGAGACACTTTGATCTGTGACTGAAAAACAACTGCAGCTTCTATAAAAAAAAAAAAAAAAAAAAAAAAAAAAAAAACATCTCGGAAGGAAATTTTTTACTTTTATCTTGGGGTATTCAGTATTGTGGCTTGGGACCCTCTGCTTTTTTCCAGGTAATGGGATAGAGCAGGAGAGAGGGTGGGAGGGACGGAAGGAGGGAGAGATTGGGAGAAAGGGAGGAGAGATACCCCTCAAGCGAGCGCCTCAGTGGGAAGAGGATTATGTGCTTCTGCTTTTCTACCTTCTAGCAAAACTCCCGATTGGTTTCAGGAAAACTCAATTAAACTTTGTCTCTGTCGACTTCGTCTTCAGTGAGAATCAAACTGAAATTCCTCTGACATAACGCTGCAACCCTGAACCGCGAGACCCACGATAGATACAAGATTACTGTTTCAGATCCTCAAAAACAAAAACATGACAAAAGAATTTGCCACAAAATCTTTAACCCTTTGTGCACCCTTAGGGACATTTTTATTATTATTTTTTTAGATTATTGTGATTGCTGCAATGCAAAAGCATAAATTTGGTCAAAAATGTGTATTTGTATTGTAATTGTAATATTTCACCCAAATTTCCTTTCATAAATCTATTTTGCACTGGGTACAAAAAAATGTTACACTCAGGACCTTAAGGACAAAACAGCTGAAGGAAAACAACTGAAAAAAGTGCCATTTAAGCTCAAAACTATGCATCTTCTATTAAAAGGCTTTCATTCTGTTGGCAAGGCTTGAAAATTGTTACCATTTGTTTTTCATTTATTATTTTTTTTTACCTTTTTTTATTATTATTTAGTTAATGGAGGAGATATTTTCTTTACCTGTTTCCTGCTTCTGCTGAAAAAAAGGCCAACTGAAGTAAAATTATGTAATTATTATAAAAATTATGTAAAATTATTGTAATTGTGTACCAAAAAAGCAGTAAAATTAATGTTGTTGATAATTATTGATATATCCAACACTGTAATGATTCCAAAAAATCTATGGAAGCCCGTTTCCGCCACTGAATAAAAAAGAAAAAAACAAAAAAAAGTTTATTGCGACTTCTCACAATTCTGACTTTTTTTTTCTCTGAGACATAAAGTCAGAATTCTGAGATATAAACTCACAATTGCGAGTTATAAAGTCACAAATCTGAGAAATAAAGTCGCAATTGCATGATATAAACTGGCAATTCTGAGAAATTAAGTCAGATTTGTGTGATATAAACTGAAAATTGCGAGTTATTAAGTCAGAATTGTGAGATATAAACTTTTTTTCTCCTCAGAACTGGACTTTATAACTCACGAGCGAGTTGCGAGTTATAAAGTCAGAATTGCTAGATATATATCAGTATATATTTCAGTCTTTTTTTTTCTCCTCAGAACTGGATTTTATAACTCAGAACTGTGAGTTTGTATTTCACAATTCTGTGGAAAAAAAAGTCAGAATTGCAGGATATAAACTCACAATTGTGAGAAATAAAGTCTGACATTTTTTCTCGCAATTGTGAGTTTGTATCTCGCAATTCTGACTTTTTTTCTCAGAATTGTGAAATACAAACTCACAGTTCTGAGTTATAAAATCCAGTTCTGAGGAGAAAAAAAAAAAGACTGAAATATATACTGATATATATCTAGCAATTCTGACTTTATAACTCGCAACTGTGCGTTTATATCTCACAGTTCTGAGAAAAAAAGTCAGAATTGCGAGATGTAAACTAAAAATTGCAAGAAAAAAAAAAGTCAGAATTGTGAGATAAAAAGTCGCAATTTTATTTTTTATTCAGTGGCAGAAACGGGCTTCCATAAAAATCTGCTTAGCAACTAGTATATAGAAAATGTCTGATTGGGGGGGAAAAAATGTGGCATTATGTACACAAACTGGCTTTTAAAGAGTTAAAATCCTGAAAATAAGTGCATTCTTGGTAGTTGTGATCAGGACTGATGTCTTGATATCAGTGAAAGCAAAAAAAAAAGATTATATAATATTGTTATGACTGTTTTTGGCACTGACATGTCCTCTAAGGACTTCTGTGTAGCTTTATTAAATTTACAAGGATTTATTAAATCGGGGGTTCAGAGAGTAGTTCACCCAAAAATCATATTGCTCAAACCTGAAAGCTGTTAGTTTTTCTATGCAACATGAAAGGGAAAAAAATTAAGAATTTTAAGAATTGTGCAACTCAAGCTCCAAAAAAGGACAAAATGAAATCCTTAAAAAAAAAAAAGCTCTGACTGAAGATCCAAGTCTTTTCTACTTTCCCTTCAATTTTCTGTGAATAATGACTAGAAGTCCTGGACTATATTGTATGGATGGATGGATGGAGTATATTTTTAAAAAAGACTACATAAAAACATAAACATAACCACTAATTGGATAAACATGAAAAGATACTGAACTTTTATCTATAATGTTGCCTGAATCATCCTTTTTAGGTGGACTAATTTTCTAGGTGGAGGAATTCTCAAGATAAATGCATTTAAGCTGCATTACAAATGTTCCACATGGCTTTCTGGCTACTATCCACTAGTACTATCACAGGAAACTACAAGTGATAAGCCAACGACCACCGTTTCCTCTTGCTGTGATGTGCCAGGACTTTTTTTTTCTTTCTGCTGACCCCGGATTCACCTTAACAGAGCTGCTCCTTCCCATCACAGACAGCCATAAGCCTGTCAGATATCAGTCCATCAAGAAATGAGACAGAGGGGGAGAGACCGAGAGACAGTCGGCATGAAATATGAAGGGAGGAGAGCGAGAATCGGAGGGGTGAGGGGGATGATAAATCAAAAGATGAGGTCTACATCGTCTAATGACCAGAATAAACCTCTTTCCTGTTCAGTGGCAGAGCTCAGAGTCTCTGCAGTCCTTAAGCCGTGTCCCTCCTGATCCAGACATCCACTGCCATCAAACCAGGATTTATGACGCATCACAACCCCATGACAACATCCAGCAGCTTCATAATCTCATATTTTTTCTGCCCGTGCCTGACATTTCCAGCCTCGACATTCACTCAAGATAAGCCAAAAGCCCTCTGACAGGATAGAGAGCACATATAAAACACACGCTTAAGAATTTTACTGCCCCCTTGGAGGGAACTCATCAGTTCATGAGACGCGCTGAGCCACACGAACGCAATCGCCACAACATTTCATATCAGACAGCTCAACAACCCGTATGTTGTTACAGGAAACACCGGTCCAGAACCACTATAGACCCTCATGGGGACATGTTCCCCTCAATATCCCAATGAGAGGTCAACCGGTGTGGGGTTTTTTTAATGGCGAATTCTTCAGAGAGTGTTTGGCGTCCAACCAAGTTTGTTTGACGTCAACAAGCTTGGTTTGTCATCTCTGGCAAGTCTGCTTGAACACAGTGGTCTGGTTTGACAGACAGGGAACAACTGTACTCAATTTGGGCTAGGTTAATCTCAGCCTCAGATGTCACGCCTAAGTACCATTGGCTCAACGTCTGATGGATATGGCACGCAAAACTGGAAACACTTCCAAATTGGTTGAATTCTAAGGGATTTCTGGGAAAGATGCATGACAAAAGCATTCTTTAACCAACCTGATCTCATGACGAAAACGTAACTGTGGGAACGTTTACGAAAGATGCAAAATCCGTACCAACCCTTATGAAAAAGAAGTTTGTTCAAGTGTGCTATTAGTATACTTCTTTTAAACTAAAAATAGGAAAGCGTACTTTCAATGTACTTCTCAGAAATGTGCTTTACAGATCTTCTGTACAGAATTTCCAAAACACAAAAGAAGAAGAAACGGAAACAACAGATGCTTCCACACGTAATCTAACACGATCATCAGACACAAAACAGCATAAAAACTGTGTTAATTGTTATGGAATACAATGTCGACCCATGAAGAGGTAATAATGACTGTCGAGCTTTGGGGTGTTGATTGACTCCATCTGCATTTGATTATCACTCTGAATCCAATTCATAGTCTTTTTTTTCAGCTTTTTGTTCAAAATATTGTTTCTTTCTTTCTTTTTTTACTTAATTTATGAAACTTACCCACATTCAAGTGTTTATAAAAAAGAATGCATAAAGCTAGAATAAAAATGTTTTTGTTTACAAGCAGATACCCTGTTCTTTCTTTTGATGTTTTGTATGTTCAGATATTCATATAACAAAATATATACAAATTAATACCTAAATAGGCACACAGTAGTATACTTAAAGTATGATGTAAAGTTCACTTAAAGAAAACCTACAAGTATATTTGCAGTATAAAACTACTAATCTAGTAGTTTACTAAGACTATACTTCAAAGGGTACCAAAATGCTACAAGTATTTAATTAGTAAACTATCAGTATAAGTTCACTTTTAGTATAGTTGTAGTACAAACTAAAAACATAGATGTAAACTAGCTGTATACTCAACGTTTACTACCGTTATACTTAAAGTATACTTTTATATACTAGAAAGTGGGCCAATTTAGTCCCAAGGAGTATTGATATAGTACACTTACAAGTATACTACTAGTACACTGATATTTGAATACTTACTACATAAAGTATACTTACAAATATACTTGAACTTTACTTAAGTATACTTAATAAAATAAGCTTGAAATATACTTCTTTTTGGTAAGGGAATAAGTACATATCTTTGCAGTTTCCAACTGAAATGTCCTCTAGAGGCGGTAAAACAGCAAGCACTTATAAATGTTTTCATACACAGTTATGATTACCGCTCCATATGTTTGTTTTCCAGACATAACAAGCTTGCTCTGTAGCTCAGCCTGCAAAGAATTAGACCTAGGATGCGGAATCCTTGGGTACGAATCCTGCGAAAAACATGACTTAAGAGCTAAAAGATGAGAGATTGAAAAACAAGCTAAACGGCATGCAATTGCGTTTTTACATCACATTCGCTTCTGTTAATACTAGCAGGTAGGTTTAGGTGTAATGCAGATGGTACGTTATTTTAAAACGTCACAGAGCATTAGTGTTATAGCTTCACTCAACGGACACTTCAAGTCAGAACTGCAGTGACACATACAAAACCAAGGTCACATAATCTGTTGTGGGGGGAGAAAAATAAACATTCTTTTAATGTCACTCAGTGGACATTCCTATTGGAAACTGCAGAGATTTGTACGTATTGGTAATCAGTAAAATTAATAATCATATTACACGTCTCACGAAAATGTTACTACAGGTACGTTTACGCCATGAGACCAGGTTGTCTTTAACGGTCTTCACTGAAACAATGCCGTCGTGATGCCAAACTTCCTCATGGAAAAAGAAAGCCATTGTGTTCACTAGGGCTGCCCCCCTAATAGTTGACTAAACATTATAATTAGTTGACCAAATGTTACAATTAGTCAACTAGGAGAGGTTTAGTTGACTAAAATTGTATTAGTCGGACAGTCACTGAAAAGAAAGGTCTGTGTCTGTGATGGACAGATTGTTAATGGCTGGTCCTTGAGGGATTTACTGTATATCGGGCAGGAAATCCAAACATTTGCCTATCATTCATCAACCTCAGATATGGCTTATCATTGAAACATGCAAGTCAGTGGTTCTCAAACCTGTTACAGTGGCGTACCCCCTGGGGCATTTAACATTCTTCTGAGTACCCCCACCTAGACCGCAGTCACACATTTTCCATTAAGGGATATTTTGCCCCCTTAAACCCTTAAATTGATTTACAGGTGCATTTTTTACCTATATAGGCTAGAGCAGGGGTCACCAAACTTATTCCTGTAGGGCCAGTGTCCTGCAGGGTTTACCTCCAACTTTCCTCAACACACCTGCCTGGAAGTTTCAAGTATACCTAGTAAGACCTTGATTAGCTGGTTTAGGTGTGTTTGATTAGGGTGGGAGCTAAACTCTGCAGGGACACCGGCCCTCCAGGACCAGGTCTGGTGACCCCTGGGCTTTTTTTTAGACTTATTAATTTTATGTCATCTTTTATGTCATATTCTTAACATTCTATTAAGTGTATTATTAATATACTAAAGAAAGCAATAAATTCAGTGGAAACACTTTAAAATATTCTGTCATTTTTGCTCATAAAGGTAAGAGTAATACATCATTCGGAACCGCTTTTATTTGTGTGTACTCACAATATCATCAAAACGCTGCAAACTGTGCTTTTATAAAATAAAGGACACAAACATGATGCGCTTTCTGTCGTCTCAACAGGAACACAAAAATTAACCGAAATACATACCAAGCGAATACATACCTCACAGACATGATAAATATATCTTTAGAAACCTTTAAATTATTACTTAATGAAAAAAACAAATCGAAAACAAAAACTCTTTCATTATGTAATCTGTAAAGATGCTTTTCTCTCTAAAGGCACGTCCAAAAAGGAGATGGCGAGTCTGGATCGGCAAATTTATCCCTGTGACACAGACTCAGAAAACACTAGTTTATTAATAAATAATTCAAAAATCTCCTTACTATTTTCCCCCCCGACAAATTCATGGTAATAACTTTTGCCGGTGTTTTGCGGCAAGCTTTAGCCTATTACGTGCGCTTGAACATGGAACTTTTCCAGTTGCGCTTTTTTCATCACCATAATTGGTGGATGTCTAAAATACAAAAATAAGGAGACGCCTAAAACAGGCCCAAAGCCTGGTCCACATCTGAAATATGACATGAAAACTGGCCTGAAGCCCAGCCCTAGGGGCGTAAAAAAAGTCGGGGCCCGTTGGGCTCAGGCTAAAATGCAGGGCTCTACAGCCAAAGCAAGACAACAATGTCGCCTTTGGTCGCCGCTTTGAAGTTGGCTTGGTGTGTCTTGACCTTTACATGTCTGTCAGATGGCCTCTTGGCAGTCCTTGGCCAATGAAAGCTGTGATGGAGTCAAGACCTCCTGCCATCGGTCTGGAGATCTGGCTATGCAAGACTAGGGCTGAGTTTACAATATCAATTAATAGCTTTTAATCAGCCTTTTCTTGGATGAACTGATATCAATTCTTAAATCCTAAAATCAATCTTCTATGCTGTTTTCAGTAGATGCATGAACATATCTTCATTAATCATTATTTACAGCATGTCTGCTATGCAATAATCACAATAAGCTTTGTGCGTTATTACTTTTGAGTTGTCTAATTCTAATTTCATCACTAAAATTAAACAAAGTTTTGATGCTCTTCAATGTGGCGTGACAGATCGTTGTAGCCGCCTCACATGAACATATCATCCATTCCTTTTTAATACTAGTTATAGCATGTTTGAACATTAGAAGGTATGTTGAAAAAAAAAAACAGAATAACTTACTAAAATGCATCATTATGTAATCACTTAATCAGTGTTTTAATCATGGATAAGGTAAATAGAACAGTTTGTAAACAATATAACATATTGTTATAATATGTTTTGATATAATGTTTAACAACATTACCTCAGGAAACACATTCAATGTCCACAAACTCATTATTTTGTTAGAAAAAATAATTTAGGGGAGCAGAATTGTGTTAAATATATTTGCTATACTACATCCAGATATTTAAAGCATGTTTGAATGACCCTGTGATGAAAAGCTTTTTTTTTTTTTTTTTTGACAGCAACCAGTTTATATTTCAACCACAGAACTGAACTGTAAGAAATTCTAGACTGTGTCGTTAATTTTAACCTTTAATATTATAATAATACCTATACACCATTATATACTTATGAATAAAAACTGAATTGTGAAATCTGTCAATACCCAGCACTACATTCACTCCCATGAATTTAAGCGGCCCTCAGAGCCAAATACTGTCAAACAGACCATATACCCGGGTTCAGACCAAGCAAGCAAATAAAGTGTGAAAACCGACAATGTGCTATAATAACTCATCCCCAAAATTCAGAATATGTGAATACATCCTATAATATGCATCGAGTATAAAATCCTCACCCCCAAAACGTCTGATGTGACCAGCACTGGGAAACCTAACTCTGCAATCTAGTTGAGTACAGTAAGCCGGAGAGTTTGTGAGATATCCGGCAGCCCGGCCTAATCGATCCCGACCCCCTTTCAGTTCCTTAATAAGTTCTCCGTTGAAAGCCCTTCAGTTCATCAGCGTTGTCTTTTAATTAAACGCAATCGCTGTGCTCGTGCTGGCGGAGCGTCGACTCCTCCAGGGGGGCGGTGCTGTTTGAATACACTGATAATGGAATTTGACATTGCTGGAGATGTTCAACCATTATTCTATTTCTCTGTGTTCTCAGATAAGTGCGATAAAGGCCTTTAAGTCTTTCATTTCCTCAAGTCTTTTTTCAGAATGGAGAAGGGATTGTTCTCTGTTGAACTTACACATGTACTGTAAGTAGATTAATCAATTAAGCCCCTGCAGATAATAAAAAACTGGAGCACTTTAGCGGAAATATCACTGTTAGTCAAGGAGAGCGAGCGCCAGCAACAAAGAGTTATCTTTCTGCTCTTTAAACATTGAGCATTTGTTCGTGGAATGGTGAGTTATTACTGCTCACTTTTTCTTCTTTTGGTTAAAAACGGGGCCGTGGCTTTATCTCGGAAAAGGGCACATGGTTTTTTAGATTCGCTGTACATATGAAGTCAAGACGTGGGGGTTTAAGACCCCATGAAATCGAAATTATAAGTTGAGCTGTGGCTTTTAGTCCATGTGTGCTACAGCTTTGAGGTCATCTACAGAATATGGCAGAGCTTCTTTTTGATGTCAAAGACCTTCAAATATGATGATATCTTTGCAGGGGGATACTTTTCAAAAAATACAAACGCAGATATATGTGACTCTGGACCACAAAACCAGTCTTAAGTAGCCCAGGTATATTTGTAGCATTAGCCAAAAATAACCTGTATGGGTCAAAATGATCTATTTTTCTTTTATGCCAAGAATCATTAGATTATTAAGTAAAGATCATGCTCCATTAAGATATTTTGTAAATATATCAAAACTTAATTTTTGATTAGTAATATGCATTGCTAAGAACTTCATTTAGACAACTTTAAAGGTGATTTTCTCAATAATTTGATTTTGTTTGTTTGTGTGTTTGTTTTTGCACCCTTAGATTCCAGATTTCCAAATCGTTGTATCTCGGCCAAATATTGTCATATCCAAACAAACCATACATCATGGAAAGCTTATTTATTCATTTTTCAGATGATGTATATATCTCAATTTCAAAAAATTTACCCTTATGACTGGTTTTGTGGTCCAAGGTCACATATACACTACTGTTCAATGGTTTGGGGTTGCAAGATTGTTTTAACATTTTTTAAAAAAAGTCTCTATGCTCATCAAGACAACAATTAATTGATCTACAATACATTAAAAAAAGTAATATTTCGAAATATTACTACAATTTAAAATAACAGTTTTATATTTAAATATATTTGAAATGAATACATTTTTATATTTTATATTATGCAATTTTTTTATGTAACATATTATGTTGAAACACGATACATTTTTGATGATACGTGTAAAGTACATTCAATTTTGTTGCATTATTAAAAAAAAATAAATAAATAAATCTTACATCAGACTTTAAAAAGTAGTGTATTTTTATTTATAGTTTCTTATAAATAATTTAGTTTAGAAGCTGATAATAATTTTTTTATCATGAATAAACTAGGCATCGACCGATTATCTGTGCCGACATTAAGCATTTTTCTGGTTATCGGTATTAGTCATTTTCAAAAATTTTGCAGATTTGCAGATAAAATAATTGTAAAGCATTTAAAGACAGTTTTGGTCAGAATACTTGTTATTGTTAATTTTAAAATTAATTTTCATTTTTACACCAGACGTATATATATATCAGTTCAAAATATCAGTTATCGTTCTTTTGGATCTGTAATAATCTGTATCAGCATTGGCCCTGAAAAACATATCGATAAACCCTTACTATAAACCATTAATAAAAACTTAAAGCTGTCAATAGAATAAAATAATTATAGAATAAATAAATAATCTCATGTTTTTCAACCAGTTGTTAGGATCAAATAGTAATACATTTCAAGTTCGTACAATTTTAATTTTGGATTTATTGAAACATTAACCATTACAATTCAACCTAAAACATTTACCTAAACATGTAACATTTTTATTAATTTATGACATTTGTTTTACATTTTTTAAATATCTCAAACAAAAACAAAACTGAAGCTATATCAGTATAACAAATTGGTAATATTTTACAGTTAGGTTCCATTTGTTAACATTAATTAACTACATTAGTTAAAATGAATCAATGAAGCATTTATTAACTTAGTTTATGTTAATTCCACAATTTACTTACTTTTTTAATGGACCTAAGCTGTCATAAACCAACAGTGGATATTTGTATTTTTATTAACTATTTTTAATCTAACACAGATTTAAAAACACTGTAACTTACTAAAATGTATCATGATGTAATCACTTAATCAGTGTTTCAATCATGGATAAGGTAAATAGAACAGTTTGTAAACAATGTTACATTTAACATTACCTCAGGCAACACATTCAATGTCCATAAACTCATTATTTTGTCAGAAAAAATAATTTAGGGGTGCAGAATTTTGCTAAATATATTCGCTATACTACATCCAGATATTTAAAGCATGTTTGAATGAACCTGTGATGAAAAGTTTTTTTGTTTTGACAGCAACCAGTTTATATTTCAACCACAGAACAGAAATGCATTGCTCATTGTTAAGTAATATTAGGTAATGCATTAATTAACATTAACTAATGGGACTTTATTGTAAAGTGTTAACAATAAATATGTCAGTATATCAAAAACACAAATTCAGGCATTAGCAAGGACCTTGATTCAATGAACACTGACCACTCTATATTATTTATATTACAATTACAATTACAATTACAAGTCATGCATTTAAACAGTTTGTATTTATCAAAAACACCTTTTCTGATGGATATCCTTCTGCTCTCATTTGTTTCAGCTATGTTTTTCCAGCCATTTCAGGGTCTTTAACACCCTGACGCACTTTTATCAGGCACAGAAGTCTGACAGAAGACATTTGTCAGCTCAAAAAATAAATTCTCACCTTTACTGTAAACGGCGCAGTTGCTCTTTCCGTCCTCTGCACTGACCCACATCATGTCCATCAGCCAGCGAGGACCTCCATTCAGCACCAGCGAAACCTGCGACACAAAACACACTTCAGTTTCCTCCACATCAGAACAGACCATCTGATCGACATGTAAAGCAACCAATCACGGTTTAGAACAGCTGGTTTCACACAAAACTGCCATTTTTGCATGCAAAATGCATCATACGGTCAGTGAACAGTGAAGTGAGCTTACTGAAACAACTTAATCTAAGAATTTGTCATTCCCAAAGGCAATTCCAAAACTATATCTCCATGTATGTGTTGGAGCAGACCTGGGCAAACTCAGGCAACCCTGATTAAACACACCTGAACAAGCTAATCAGTGTCTTCAGGTTTACTAGAAAGCTACAATCAGGTGAGTTTTATTAGGGTTGGAGCTAAACTCAGCAGGGACACCGGCCCTCCGAACCAAGTTTGCCCAGGCCCGTGTTGGAGGATGGGCTGAGCAGGCCACACCCCGCTCCGTTCGCCCTCTGAATGGCTGTATTGTTAGAAACCCTGTGAATGTTTCACCTGATCACATCTCATCCTTTGGGAGCTTTGGGATCCAGAATGGAGCGGCATGGACTTGGAGACAGAAGAAGCGGATGCTGAGCACTGATCTTTAGACACATTGTGCCCTCTATCACAGCATCACAGCTTCCTCACACCCACACACGGGGAATTTAAAGAGCTGGCATGGGCTTCAAAAGAATGGATGGAGGATTTGATTTCATAATTGAAAACAGAATGACTAAATTAACTGTATATTTCTGTTACTCAAAACAAAATGCATGCTTGTGATGCAGCCCTTGTGAAACAGAAATGCATTTAATTGCATTGCACATGCACTTACAGTGTACTTAAATCTTAAAAGTATATATTTTTAAAAACTGTACCTAAGTATACTTAAGTGGGTTAAAAACACTACATTTTAGCTAACTGCATTTAATATAAATTTAATGCATTTAATTGCAATTATTGTCTTGTTAAAAATATGGGTATATTTTCGTCTTTGTATCTGTATCTCTATTTCTAATAGGCCATAAGACAAAGTCTTGTCAGCCCTGTCTGGGATTGACCAGTCGGCAGGAAGATGATACGATTCAGCAAAAATGCAGATTTGGCCAGAGAGAGAGAGAGGGGGAGCGTGAGCTCCTGCAGAGATAAGTGCACTGATAATCGTCTGAGAGTCTGGAAAGCATTTGGTTCCCTTTTCCTCCCCCACAGGGATATGAATGGATGATGCTGTTCTAGAGCCGGACGTCTCCTGATCCCTACAGGTAGCACAGATCATATCCACTTCACCTCTAAGGGCTGTGTTGAATATATCTGAAATTAGTACAAATTGATGACATGGGGCTCTGCTTGGGGTCCGTGCATATAAATGTAGGCATTTATGTCAAACTACATTAAAATACAAGGGCCCAATAGGGGGAAAAAAAACATTTTGTAAGTTCCGCAAACACTTACAGAGAAAACAGCATGTAATACATTGAAATAAACTTGAAATTTTGAAATAGAAAAACTGAAAGAATATTTTCTTGTCAGACATACTCCGATAATCTTTTTCACAGTGTACTTGAGGCTTGAATACACCACACAACTTTTAAAACTCAAGAGATTTTGAAAAACAGGCATCATACACTTTCTGAACGGAGATCACACTGCCAGATTTTTCAGATTGTTTTGAACACAGTGTCTCGTTGCTATAAGACACATAACGAATGAAAACAATGTGCTCTGAAATTGGCTGTAATATGTCTGATTTCCGATGACTGGATAAAATCATAGTCTGAAGCTGAAAAATCTGTGAGCATCATGTGATTTACTGTTGCAATCTATCAACTCCAACAGGCCTGTCTTATAGTCGAATCCTGCAGGCTGTACATTTGAGTTGTATAGTGTATTCCAGCCTTCAAATGAATTTGATGGGAAATATTCATATTGAAATCTTGCAGATTTTGGTGTCTTGAGAAATCTGAGCACAACTGAAATCTCTTCTTAGGAGATGCATGCAATTTTTTTTAATTCAGTTCAGTTATACTTTATTGTTGGAATTCTTTCCCAAATTTGTCTTGCATCTCACAACGTGTACTGTCTCACATCAATACTCTTTCACACCAATTACTAAACAAACAATACAATAAACAACAATAAAAAATAAGAAAATTGAAAAAAAAAACCTGTGCATTAGTATAATGAGTCCTTGCTATTTTCTAGAACCCAGAGGCCTACATGGACCCCCAATTCTGATTTATTAAGATATTTTGTAAATTTAAGATATTTTGCAATATGCATTTCTAAGAACCTCAATTTAAAGGTGATTTTCAGGTTTAAAATGGTTGTATCTCAGCCAAATATGTGACCCTGGACCACAAAACCAGTTGCTGGGGTATATTTGTAGCAATAGCCAAAAATACATTGTATGGGTCAAAATTATAGATTTTTATTTTATGCCAAAAATCATTAGGATATTAAGTAAAGATCATGTTCCATGAAGATATTTTGTAAAATTCCTACTGTAAATATATCAAAAGTTAATTTTTGATTAGTAATATGCATTGTTAAGAACTTTAAAGGTGATTTTCTCAATATTTTGATTTTTTGCACCCTCAGATTCCAGATTTTCAAATAGTTGTATCTCACACAAATATTGTTCTATTATACATCAATGGAAAGCTTATTTATTCAGCTTTCAGATGATGTATAAATCTCAATTTGGAAAAATTGACCCTTATGACTGGTTTTGTGGTCCAGGTCACATATTGTCCTATTCTAACAAACCATAAATCAATGGAAAGCTTATTTACTGAAAACAAATTAGCCTAATGACTGGATTTGTTTGAAAATACCTTCATTTGTGTTGCGAAGATGAACAAATGTCTTACGGGTTTGGAAAAACATGAGGGTGAGTTAACAATGACAGAATTTTTATTTTGTGGTGAACCTAAGTTTAGAAGTTTGTTAAGCTCATGAACCTAAAGTATGAGCGATACTGACATAAAAATCCCATGAGAACCAAACAAGCGCTTTGCACACTATGTTTACCGTCCACGTGCGACCTGCGTACTCACTTACAGTACGTACGGTGTCTCTTCTTAAAGCCTCACCTTCAGAATGGAGCGTCAGAAAGAGAGAGAGGTTTGCGCGGATCTGACTGTGTGGGAATACTTCATGAAAAAGACAGAGTCTACACAGCACTCCACTCTCCTTGAGTCATTTCTTTCTCTTTCTGCCTGTCTCTCTCTCTCCGCTGAATCCTCTTTCCCCTTATCAGGCCAGCACAGGCCTCCATCGGCCTCTCCCCGCTCTGACAGGAGCAACAACAATGGGCCTGCGATACCAGTCCGCTTCACAGGGTAAACCTGCCACGGGCACAGATTACCCGTGACACACACACTCGCGCTCCCTCTCGTACACTCCAAAACACAACACCGCCTTCTCCAAGGCCTCAAAATACAAAATGGACACAAAAAGCTTTCAGATGATTTCACTTCTGTCCCTTGCTCTCTTCTCAATCTGTTTGTCCGGTCTCTGAATGTAGCCTTCCTGTAGTGACCCACAATTCACTAAGAGTGTATACAAAGTATGCAAATTGTATACACACTTATATTAAGTCACAGCCTAATGACAGTATAAAGTGTTTTCACAACACATCATCAATCGGCCATATTGGCAGCACTGAACGTAAACAATGCCACTGAACCGAACGAAACTCACATATTTGGCTGATTATTGCTTAAAATGGTCAATTATTGTCATGTTTTGGGCTGCACTAATCAGTCGGAAAAACATTTGGAGCTTTATAGACTGACTCAAGTTATAACAAATCAAGGAGAAGAGTGCAAAAAATTGTCTGAGGAACAAAAGGTTGGCCAAACTGAACCAGGATGTCCAGGGCAAGAACATTCTTGAGAACATTCGTGTTTGTTCTTATCATTTCCGGTCATGTAGGTGAAATATAAGGTTAATCGGGGCTCTGTAACGCGACCATTTCATTCGACTACTGCGTGCGACTATGAAAAAATATTTGAGGAGCACAATGTGCGACTGACCTGATCAGAATATTTGTGTTTGTGCTGAGAGCAGCTTCAAAGATTTCTATGTGTTCTTGCAACGTTGAGTAATGTATCACAGACATATCTTGTGAATCCTTTGATAAACAAAGTGCAATACATTTTTTAAATAAACAAGAAGGTAATATTAAGTAAACTTACATTGTCTGACTATAACACTATTGCCTGATTTTGCTCTATTTCGTCGTCAAAAATAGTTTGAAGTCACAACTGATGTTTAGTTTATGAATGAACGTGCATTTTTTAACTAATCTAGTGAGTCAATGATTCAATTTCCCATTCATGAACACAGTCACTTGGCTTTATTCCTGAATGAATCAGCTGTTCGAACGAATCAAATGAATGAATGATTCAGTAATTAAATCAGTGACTTGCCGCCACCTACTGGCAAATTTTGTTTCATCTTTTCAGTTAAATCATTTAATATTTCTATATTCAAAATGTTATATTTAAAACATTAATCTCAGCATGAATTTATGAATTTGATTGCACTCATGCCACCTCTGAGCCTCATTAAACAAATGAACATACACCTACAAGCCACTTTTGTGTTCTCTTGTGCCACCTCTGTAGTACAAATTAATTTTGTTAATACTGATTTCATTTGATTGGTAACTTATTCTTATTCTACTTCTTCTTATTCCGTTGTTTTAATTAGACATTTTAAATATATAAGTATATATATATATATATATATATATATTTTTTTTTTTAATCTGACATAATAGATGACATACTTTTAATAAAGTCAGAAAAATGTCATTACAAAGGTAAAAACAAAATTCCTCTTTAATTTACTTTAAGGAGTCAAATATCACCTTGTAATGGGAAGGCTAATCTTTGATCAGATTTTGTGATTATTAATTAGAAGGTGCTCCTAAAATTTTGATTGTGCTCCTACATTTTTTAAGTTAGTAGCACAAGTGCTCCAAAAAAAAAAAACTAAGCATAGAGCCCCGTAAATATCTTAATACTGCTATCTTTACCACTTATTTACTTTAGTTTGTCAAAATATTGCGCCCTTTCCCACTAACTAAGTCCTTCTCTATATGATTTAGCAGCTTTTACATGTTTTTTTTTTTTTTTTTTTTTTTTTTCCATGGTTTAGATAGCATAAATTAGCAGAACAACATATTCAGTAGTGCATTAACCATGCAATCCATGCAGTTGTTTACATCCGACTATCACCAATATGGCCGCATATCCAGGTAAATGACCAAATCGTGACTTAAGTGCAAACCCTCTTTATGAGATGAATGAATGTCACAACAATGTCATAAATATAAAAATTCAGCTTTCTGCAAACCGAGGGCAAGTCATTTAAAGAATCATGGTGGAAGCAAGCTGATGTAGACCATAATTGCATATTTAATAAAGGTGAAGAAGTTAGAAAAGATGTTTGCTAAAAGTCAGACAAAACTAAATTTCCCATCATTCTCTGCACATCAGTTGTAGAGACAAATGTCTTATTTTCTGTTCATTTTTGTTGGGAGTTTTAAAATAGCATTAAAAAAGCTTCCAGAGTTGGTTGGTAAGTGAAAAAGAAGTGAAAATGAAATGTACAACGGGGCTAAAGGTGCCCCGGGGTAAAAGGCGTCTTTGATATTACTTTCCTCTTGATGGCAGAAAATCGTGGCGTAGCACTTTCCAAAACATTCGCTTTTCAACATACACATGCAAAATTATCTGATCTTTGACGTGATCACGGGCAGCAGCACAAAGTGAATTCTTTGCTTACTTGATCTAATAGTTGATATTTTTTTGTAGTAGATTTAAGTAGCAAACGAGAATCGCTAAAATTATTTAATATATCTTGAGATCTTCTTAATGATTTTCAGTTTTGTTTCAGATAATTAAAGCAACACTTTTTAAAAGACAAAAGAATATGTAAAAGTAAAAGTAGGCTAAAAGGCACAATAATTAACATGATAATTAATAGAAGGCTGATTTTTCCATTTGTTGACATGACATTGACATGACATTATTCAGATGGTAAATATCATATATTATGTTGGATGTCCATCTTAGAGATAATCACCATGTTTAGAATGAAAGCATCATATTTAAAAACAAGATATTAATGATATCATATATTAAAATATCATTCGTTGTTACTACTCTAAATCTATGTTAAATTATTATGGGGTCTCCTTCTATGCTTTCAGAATCTTTACTTTTTAAAATGATTTTGTTTCTTTATTTTAAAATATGTTTTATATTAACATTGTTTAATGACAGTATATTTATTGAACAAAAAATCATTGTTTTATTTAGCAAAATAAGCAGAAAATAGTACAAACTTTGCTCAAGTGATTGTTTTGAACAATAACTTATACATTATTTAAAAAAAAAACATTATTTTAGCTAAAGTATTTGTATCAATACTGTGAGCCTTTTACCCCGTTTGTGGGGTAAAAGGTCCCCCTTGCCACCTCATACATTTATGAGATTTTTAAACAAAATAAACTTACAAAAAAGACTTACTCTATAAATGTTCGATACAAATGTATGTATTTTTCTGCAATCATACACTTTGGGTGCAGTGAAAAGCACATTTTTTCTTAGGGGGTGCCCTGTTGTACCCTATCAACAATACATTGTTTCGTATCTTAGAATTATGAATTTATTTAAAAGAAATGTCCTAGGGAAATCAGGTTATCGTGTCTACGTTTTCCATGATTTTACCTTTTGTATTCACCCCATAACAAACAAGCAAATAAACCCACCTTGTCACTTCCTCCTGTGGCCGCCTCAATCTTCCCAGGGAAAGGTCCCCACGTGGTGCCCAGCAGAAGTGCCTGACAAGAACAAATCCTTCTCTCTCCTCCTTCACCTACCAATTTCAGCTCCCCTTAGAAGACAAACAATTACAGTTATGACCCAAACAACAGCTCAGTATGTTTCTAACTTGTATTGATGTTATAATAAAAAATGTTGAGGGGTGATAATACTTTTGATGTTTTTGAAAGGAGTTTCTTATGCTTACCAACACTGCATTTGTTTGATAAAAACAGTAATAATGTTAAATATTATTACAATTTGAAATAACTGTTTTCTATTGCAATATATGTTGAAATGTAATTTATTCCTGTGATCAAAGCTGAATTTTCAGCATCATTTCTCCAGTCTTCAGTGCCACATGATCCTTCAGAAATCATTCTAATATGCTGATTTGCTGCTCAAGAAACATTTCTGATTATTATCAATGTTGAAAACAGTAGTGCTACCTAATATTTTTGTAGAAATCGTGAATTTTCAGGTTAAAACAGAAATTATTTGTCACATAAATTTATTTACTATCACTTCAGCTCAATTTAATGCATCCTTGTTGAGTAAAAGTACTCATTTTAAACCTTATCGACTTTTGAACAGGGCAGTAATAATAATACATACAGTTGAGGTCAAAAGTTTACATACACCTTGCAGAATCTCCAAAATGTTAATTATTTTACCAAAATAAGAATGATCATACAAAATGCATGTTGCAAAATGCAAAACGCATTTTTTATTTAGTAATGACCTGAATAAGATATTTCACATAAAATATGTTTACAAAATTTACCCTTTTCAAAAGTTTACATACTCTTGATTTTAATACTGTGTTGCTACCTGAATGATTCACAGCTGTGTGTGTGTTTTGTGATAGTTAAGATAAGGCAGATTAACTGTTCAGGACAAACAACTGACTAATAAAGGGCTGTACCTCAGAAAAATCCTTCAGATCCCACAAACTGTTTGGTTTTTCAGCATTTTTGCGTATTTGAACCCTTTCTAGCAATGACTGTATGATTTTGAGATCCATCTTTTCACACTGAGGACAACTGAGAGACTCATATGCAACTACTACAAAAGGTTCAAATGCTCACTGATGCTTTGTTTAGTGTAATCTCTAAACAAAACCAAAAAAACACAGCTGTGGGTCATTTAGGTAATAATAAAAAATAAGAATCAAGCATATGTAAAGTTTTGAACAGGGTAATTTTTATAAATTCAACTATTATTTTCTTTTGTGGACTATATGTAAACATCTTTCATGTTAAATATCTTATTCAGGTCAGTACTAAATAAACAATAACATGCATTTTGTATGATCCCTCCTATTTTGGTAAAATAATTAACATTTTGCAGATTCTGCAAGGTGTATGTAAACTTTTGACCTCAACTGTATCACTACAATCTGTACAATAATAATATGTACTTTGTGTTGCATTGTATATATATTTTTTTAAATAGGGCATTATATTTCATGGATTTACAGGGAAAATCCACCTGGGGTGACCTGGAGTTTAGTCTCTTCCTTAAGGGCACAATGCTGAAGGTCCTGGGGTTTAAACCTACATCTACACCGTTACCAGCTGAGATCTTCAACCAAAACACCACAGTACTCCATGAGCAAACTAAGCCCTAGGGTGAGCGTCTCCCCCAATTAGAAATCATACACCCGTCCGTCGGACCCTCTCCCGGGTGACCCTGCCTGTCTCTTTGATTAGGCTTTCGCTCACTGCTTTGACAGGGCTTCAGATAAGGTGGATTAAGCCTCTTTCTGCTGGAAGTTTTGATGTGAACAGTGCAGAAGCGTGTTAAATTATCCAGTTTCAGGAGGAGATGCGAAATGCCGGCAGATGGATTGATAAATAAAGAGAATCTCGAGGCAGTGCTTTCAGGAGATCAGGGTTAAGCCTTTACACCCATCCCCTCTCTGAATTAATAGATGTCTTCAACCATAGAAGGGCACCAATGTGGGGCATGACTCAAAAATGTTTTGTATATAAATATATATTTAGACATGAATTCTGCACACCAATACAGATAAGCAATTTGTTTGTACTTCAGAAGAATTTATAGAAATAGGCAAATCAAAACTGTCAAATATGCATAAAATGAAACAAAATTCATTTTAAAAAGAGATGCAGTGAAAAGGAAGATTTTCAGCAAATAAAAACTTATATTTAAGTCTGCTTTATGGTAATCATCTTTTACTGTATGGAGAAGAGCAGCATGAACATTCATAAAAATATCTTCTTTTATGTTCGAGCTACGCTAATTTTGTCTCATTTTGCTTCTCTGTTTCTGCCACGGGATTAGCATCTTGAGGTAGCTAGGAATTACACAAGCTTCATTCTGGATCCAGCGCTTACAAAGATCTGAGATGAACGAACACCTGAGAAGAGATGATCCCAACCCTGAAACAACATACAAAACTACCAAATTTTGCATTAAGTTTGACTGCAACATACATTGATGTTTACCGTCTGTTTTACTGCATATCATTAACTGATTTTTACTGTACATTTCTGCCATATGGACATCAACTTGACAGAGTCACCACTAATACACTACTACTAAATATATTGTAGGAGCTTTAATTTTCTGTAAACCTACTTTGCAATGATTTCCATCATGAATAAACTGAATAAGGTATACATATAAACTTGAACTGAACTGAATTTAATTGAACACAAAAGAATTAAAGACACAGCTTTTTAAACTTTAAGTCACATTACGTCGAAGTTTCAAGGGATCATTCACCCAAAAATCATGTCTTCATTTACTCATCATCATGTCTTTTTCAACCAGGGAAGGAGCACTGTAAAAAATGACTGTAAATTTAACCGTAAAAATGCTACTGATAAATGGTTAACGGTAAAAGACACTAAAATTTACAGTGAATAACCGTAATTGACATTCCCACAATTCCCTGTGTTATTTTTTTTTAAATTTGATGTTGTTGTTTTTTTCTTCTTTTTTTTTTCTTATCAGTTTTGTACATTAGGGTTCTATGTTACATCTAATGTTGTTAAATGAATGTTTATTGCATTATTTCAGTTTCATGTGTGTTACCATGATGGTGTTTAGTGTTTGTGTGAATGATACTGTGCACCTTCTATATATGTTAATATTTAAAAACTGTTTGTGATGAGGTGATTTGTTTCATCATGTGACTTTCTCATCACCACCTGCTTTTGGTTGTTATCAGAGTATTACAAAGATACAAAACAGATTTCAGTACTTCAGTGGGTTGGTATATTAACATTATATCAGTTAATGAAATTACGGTATTTACCTGTAAATGAAAATGAAAACCATAAAATGTAAAACGTTGCTACAATATTCTTTACGGTAAAATTCCGGCAACCACAGCTGTCTGTTTTTTACCGTAGATTTTACAGATTTTTTTTAAAGAGGGGCTTACAGCAAAAATGCCACCAAAATGAACAAAAATGCCCCACAAATTCAAGATAGAGGCACAAAAATTCTCCCTGCACAATTATTTTTTTTTTACATGTATTCTTTTAATCATCATTAATAATTACTATTGCATTATCAATAACAATAACAGACAATAGTGATATTGCAGTCCTATGAGTTCCTGTAATTATAAAAATACCCTTTAAAAATTTTAAAAATTGCCCCTTAAAGGAGAAGTCCACTTCCAGATGTACTCACCCCCTTGTCATCCAAGATGTTCATGTCTTTATTTCTTCAGTTGTAAAGAAATTATGTTTTTTGAGGAAAACATTTCAGGATTTTTCTCCATATAATGGACTGATATGGTGCCCCGATTTTGAACTTCCAAAATGCAGTTTAAATGCGGCTTCATACGATCCCAAATGCAGTTGTAAATGATCCCAGCCGAGGAAGAAGGGTCTTATCTAGCGAAACGACTGGTTATTTTCATTAAAAAAAATACATTAAATACTTTTTAATCTCAAACGCTTGTCTTGCCTTTCTCTCCATGAACTCTGTGTATTCTGACTCAAGAAAATCTCAACTGTATTTTCTCCCTCAACTTCAAAAATAATTTCAAAATCATCCTACATCACTGCAGAAGTACCGACCCAGTCTTTGCAAAGTGAACATGCAAAGATCAAACACCCTTAACAAAAAAGGTAAAACAGCGATATAGGATGATTTTGAAGTTGAGGGAGAAAATATGGTTTTTCAATATACACTAACTGTCTTGAGTCAGAACACAGAGTTCAGGGAGAGAAAGACGAGACAAGCGTTTGAGATTAAATAGTATTTAATTTGTATTATTTTTATTAAAATAACCGATCGTTTCGCTAGATAAGACCCTTCTTCCTCGAATCACTTACAACTGCATTTGGGATCATTTTAACTGCATTTAAACTGCATTTTGGAAGTTCAAACTCGGGGCACCATATCAGTCCATTATATGGAGAAAAATCCTGAAATGTTTCCCTCAAAAAACATAATTTCTTTACGAATGAAAAAAGAAAGACATGAACATCTTGGATGACAAGAGGGTGAGCAATTATTTGTAAATTGTTCTTCTGGAAGTGGACTTCTCCTTTAATGGAAAAAGTTAATTTCTGACCCTGTTCCAAACCCATATGACCTTCTTTATGTGTAACATGAAAGAAGAGATTTTGGTCACACTTTATTTTAAGGCCCAGTTCTCGCTATTAACAAACCATTAACTACGACTTTTGCCTCAAACACCTAATTTGCTGCTTATTAATAATTAGTAGGGTTGTTGTTAAATTTAGTTATTGGGTAGGATTAGGGATGTAGAAAATGGTCATGCAGAATATGTGCTTTATAATGTACCAATATACTAATAATAGGTTTGCTAATAAGCATCATGTTAATAGTGAGAACTGGTCCCTATGCTAAAGTGTTACCGATGTTGGTAACCAAACAATCTGGTTTCCACTGAATTCTAAAATCGATAAAACACAGTTGAAGTCAATGGGAACCAAAACTGTTTAGCTGCCAGCATTCATAAAATTTCATCTTTTATGTTCCACAGGAGTCACAATTTTGGCACGACATGAGGGTGAGCAAATTATGACAGAATTTTCATTTACATGAGCATTAAGTAGGACAGAATTCATGTTTAACCATCTGGAATAAAAAGTGCCCTTTATATATCATAAACTCTGATGGTTGGTGGGGTTAAATGTGACCTCGGACCACAAAACCAGTCATAAGGGTCAACTTTGAAATTGAGATCTTAAAGCTAGATCTCACATTTTAAAGCTGAATAAAAAAGCTTTCCACTGATGTATGGTTTGTCAGTATAGGACAACATTTGGCCGTGATACAACTATTTGGAAATCTGGAATCTGAGTGTGCAAGAAAATCTAAATACTAAGAAAATCACCTTTAAAGTTGTCCAAATGAAGTTCTTAGCGATGCATAAAACTAATCAAAAATGAAGTTTTGATATATTTTCGGTAGAAAATTTATAAATTATCTTCATGCAACATGATATTTTCTTAATATCCTAACGATTTTTGGCATAAAATTCAATAATTTTGACCCATAAAGCTACAAATATACCTGTGCTACTTGCAGCTGATTTTGTGGTCCAGGGTAACAATTATTATAATTTTGTTAACCAAAAAGGTTATTTTAGCGGTGGAGCAAGATATTACATTCTGACAAAAGATTATAAAACGTTTTTATCTCTGGATTAAAGTGCACAGATCATTCACGATGACAACAGCAAAGTGTATTCAGAAAATAAAAGGAGTGTATTTTGATTCCACACTGACTTTAAAACTAAAAACAGACTTATAAATGTACAATCCAATCAATGTTTAAGAAAACCCTTGTTAAAGGCAACTACATCAAGCTGCGCAGAGGATTTTTTCTTCCCAAATATGTTTTGTACCGTTCCACTTCAGTGCATCAAATGAACATTAGGACACTCGCAATGAACTACACTTCATCTCTAAAATGTAGTCACACTCCAAAGCGCTTCGGAACGCTGGAGCACTAAAATAAACAAAAGTCATTATCAGAAAAATGAGTGAGGGAACAGCTCCACTGTTCTCTTTTACGTCAGCGCCAAAGTGAAGTAATCAAAAGCAGCGTCTGCCACAGAGAAACCAGCAAACCGGCCTTTTCTGCACCTCTCTCCTTCCATACTGTCCCTCTCTTCCATCTCTCTCTCTCTTTCTCTCTCTCTCTCTCTCTCTCAGTGGTCTAATCTGTGAGGGACTTAAAGGGACCTTATCTCCGGGCTCTCCTGCTTCATTTCATGCTTGATTTACTTTAATTTGTCTGATAGGGCAGCAGGATTTGGAGACGGCCCATCTTTGGCTTGGGTGACGAGTGAAAAAAAAAGCCACTCTGATATTTCTCTGGCACATTGTCGCGGGTTTTTGACTTCTCTCCTCTCTCTCTGCCGCCAGTTCCTGGAGAGAGAGACGGGAAAAGGGCGAGAGAGAATGCGCGGGAGAATGAGAAAGATCTCAGTGTGGTGCAGCAGGCTGTTCGAGTGTGCTTGGAGTCAAGCAGCCAGAGAAGAAAGGGATTGTGGGAGTGTGGCGTGATTGTGTGATGTAGTCCTTCGCAGGCTGAGATGTCGGAGGCAAAGTGCACTACGTGGATGAGTGGGGATCAAACGCGCCGTCTGCCCTGGACACACAATATACATACATACTGTATGCTGTGTGCCACTGTTTTACACACACTGTACTTAATACTAAGAATAAGAACTTAATAATACATACACAGTATGGGCGTTTATGAAACGCCTTTTGTGTCCATTTTTGCCTAGATGAACTGAATGCAACAATATACAAAAAAGTTTTACAAGTGATTTACGCACAAATTTGTTCTTTTTTACATTTAATGAATGTGGCCAATAAGTCTAAAACATAGCGTATAAAAGAACAAGAAAATGTATTATTTTTAGTATTTGCATATTATCATATTATTTGACCAATAGATAAACGTAAATGCATAAATGTCAATCTAACTGTAAATATAAGAATAAGTGTGGGTAGTAGGATGAAAATTACGATATCATGGTAAAATGTTAACAAATTTGCTAAATATATGCATTTGAAAATTACGTGCATTTGGAAATATGTGTATTCCAAGTATGTGAGTGTATGAGCATTACAAGCAATTTACACAGAAATTTGTTCTGCTGTCATTTTATGATTAAAATATTGTATAAAATGTGTTATTTTAATTACCATAATTTTTTATATGGATTATTTGCTATCAATAAATTACACTGTATTAAATGTGTAATCAATATTATTTGACAAACAAATAAAAGTAAATGCATAAATACTGATATAACTGTAAATTTAATGATAAATGTAGTCATTATATAAATTACAGTAAAAGTTCTGCCAATTTTTGTAATAAACAACATGTTCATTCAGGATCTTGCTAATATGTGCATTAATATCAGTCTGTCATATGACAAACTGAATGTAATAGTTTAACAAATAATTTACGCAGAAATTTATACTGCTTGCATTTCATGAATGTGAAAGTTTTTTTTTTTTAATCCAAATACATTTTTGGAGGGAAATGATTAAAAATAATGAAAATATAACACTTTTTGGGGTATTGATTAAAATATTGTATAAAATGTGTTTATTTAATGTCCATAATTTTGGATATGGATTATTTTTTATCAATAAATTGCACTGTACTGAATGTGTAATCCATATTATTTGACCAACAGATAAAAGTAAATGGATAAATATCGACTGTAACTGTAAATTTAATGATAAATGTACTCAGAAATTACAGTAAAAGTTCAGCCAATTTTTGTAATAAACAACGTTCATTTACATGTTCATGTTTATAATATTAAACTCCATTAAAAAATGTTGTCATGATGAACTGAATGTAATAGTTTAACAAATTATTTATGCAGATATTTGTTCTGCTTGCATTTCATGATTATGGCCAATAAGATTAGAACATAATTAATAAAAAAATCCAAATACAGAACACATTTTGAAGGGAAATGGTTAGAATATTGTATGAAATCTCATAATACTGTATATTGATTATTGGCTAACAATAAATTGCACTGTACTGAATGTGTAATACATACTGTCTGACCAACAGATTAAAAAATTTAACTGTAAAATTAATGATAAATGTGAGTATTGATGAAGTTTTTGTAATGAACGATATGTGCATTTGGGATCTCACTAATATGTGCATTAATATCAGTCTGATTTCAGCCAAACATCTCATCATATTAAACCCCATTTTTTTTGTCACAATAAACTAAGAGTATTACAAGCAATTTATACAGACATTTGTGTGCTTTCATCTCATGAGTGTTAAGATATAAAAAAATAATCAAAATATATAACTTTTGGGCGGTACTGATTAAAATATTGTATAAAATGTGTTCATTTGATCGCCATAATTTTATATATGGATTATTTGCTATCAATAAATTGCACTGTATTAAATGTGTAATCAATATTATTTGACCAACAAATAAAAGTAAATGAACAGATATTGATATAACTGTAAATTGAATGATAACTTTAGTCATTATAGAAATTACGGTAAAAGTTCTGCCAATTTTTGTAATTGATGACGTGCATTTTGGATCTTGCTAATATGTGCATTAATATCAGTGTCATATTTAACTCCATTAAAATGTTGTGATGAACTGAATATAATAGTTTAACAATTCACAGAAATTTGTTCTGCTTGCATTTCATGAATGGGCCAATAAGACTACAACATAATTAATAAGATATTAAAAAAAAAAAAAAAAATTCAAAAACAGAACACATTTTTGGAGGGAAATGATTAGAATATTGTATGAAATCTTATAATAATGTATATTGATTATTTGCTAACAATAAATTGCACTATACTTAATGTGTAATACAGAATATTTGACCAACACATAAAAGTAAATTGCTAAATTTAACTGTAAAATTAATGATAAATGTGAGTATTGATGAAGTTTTTGTAATAAACGACACATGCATTTGGGATCTCATTAATAAGTGCATTAATATCCAGAGATGCAAACAGGTAAGGGAGAAAATGGTGAGAACATTGCGCAGATTGGGGCATGCTCCACATTGAATTTCTTGTAGAAAAGATATTTGCTTTACATGCTCATTTGTAGTTACTTTAAGGTATTTTTCAAAATATGTTTTATTACCTTATATGTCCAAAACTGTAATTTTTCACCAAAAAAAAAAAAAGAAAAATAATAATTCTACAAAAACCAATATTAAACATATTTGTTCGAAACCCCATATTATAAAAGATGAAGTGCTATGCAAGCTATTTAAAACCATATTGGCTGAATAGAGGGCAATGCTGACCTAAAATGCAAAATGTTCTCTTCTCCTTTCCCATATCTCAGACCTCAATTACATAAAATATTACTGTTTTCAGACATAATTTTTGATGAAACTTATTGAAACGACAAGCTTTTTATTTACCATTCTAAGACCACAAGATCTTAAAATAAAAACACTTCCTCATTGGATCTAAGCAAATCTCATAGATGACCTATTTTGATATTAAAAAAGTGGGTTGTCATCCATGAATATCTGTTTGATTTCAGCCAAACATTTGTTCATTCATCATATTAAACCCCATTCAAAGGTGTCTGTCTGACTGTCTTCCCCGTCGAGGCCCTTAAAAGAGAAGCAGAGAGTTTCAACTTCCTCTCGCGAGTGTTTCGGGTTAAAGCGATTTACTCTCCGGGCTCTTTTTTCAGCTGAAATAAAACTGACGAATAAATTCATCTCCCAACGGTGAAGGGCAGAGGGCTTCACACTGACAGTCTCCGTATTTGAAACTGGCGAAATCCACCTCCTCCCCTCCCAAAAACCAGCTCCAAAGCAGAGAGCATTGAAATTCCCCTCGCAGCGCTGCGCGGGATTTGCTAAACGGCGGGGTGTGTGTGTGCGCGGCTGATAAACGGAGTGATGATCCAGCAACACGTCTTTATCCTCGCGCTCCGCTTTAATTAACGCCGGCTTGTTTGTTGAAAAGATGATTAATATGCCAGTGAAAATGGCCTAATTGAATACCGCAACAACCCACACAATCAGGGAGGAACACGCTGTTTTGTTTTGTGTAGATTAGTCCTTTTATCAATGTCATTATTTATATTATTATTATTATTACGTGGTATTTTAATTCAGCTGACAGCCCCATCCCCCACACCCCTCCCGCAGGCGTAAGGAGGGACAGGCGTATCGTACCGACAATGAATGAGCCACATTGTGTCCGTCTGAGGAGGGTCAAGAGGAGCACACAAACTTTTGTCACGCAGTCAATGATATCCCAGCTTGGGACGGTTTTGAACTGAACGCTGTCCTAATAGCAAAGAAGTTTACAGAAAGGTCACGTGCAAGTTTTAAGTGAGTTATTTCTGTTTGTCTGTTTTTAGATTACCACAGAAAACATTTTGACTCAACAGTTTGAAAAAATAAAAAAGCAAGTGTCAAATGATCATCTCGCCTGAGTGAAATAAATTATTGAAACAGAAAAATAGGTTGGGACTTGATTCTAAACATTGGTTGTTGATTGGACGGAAGCAGATTTGAATGCAAAGGTTTTTAAGGAATACATTCAAGGAATTTTCTCAATATAGTGGACTTCAATGGTGGCCAACAGGTTGAAGGTTCAAATTGTAGTTTCAATGCAGTTTCAAAGGGCTCTACATGATCCCAGTTGACGAACAAGGGTCTTATCTAGCGAAACGATTGGTCATTTTCTTAAAACAATAAAAACGTACATACTTTTTAACCACAAATGCTCATCTTGCACTAGCTCTGTGATGTGCATGTGCGACACATTGCATAATCACGTTGGGAAGGTCACATGCATATCGTTCTTTGTCTGTGTACTTAGGTTAAAAAAAGTAGAGTAGGGTAAAAAACACCATCTCATTTTCTCCTCCAACTTCAAAATCATCCAACATCGTTGTTTTACCTTTTTTTTGTAAAGGGCGTTTGACTTTATTTGCACGTTCACATTGAAACTGCAATTTGGACCTCCAACCCGCTGATCCTCATTGAAGTCTATAGTCTCCATACATTATATAGAAAAAAATCTTTCAAAAGACTTTTGAAAGAAAACATGTTTTCTGAGGAAAACATTTCAGGATTTCTTTCCATATAGTGGACTTCTATGGTGCCAGCGAGCTTGAACTTCCAAAATGCCGTTTAAATGTAGCTTCAAAAGGCTCTAAACGATCCCAGGTGAGGAATAAGGGTTTTATCTAGTGAAACGATCAGCCATTTTCTTAAAAAATAAATAAATAAATAAAAATTATACATTTTTTAACCTCAAATGCTCGTCTTGTCTAGCTCTGTGATGCATATGTGAACGTTATGTAATCCGGGTCAATACAGTTAGGGTATGATGAAAAACTCCCATCTTATTTTCTCCTCCAACTTCAAAATCGTCCTACATTTACCCTTTTTTGTTAAGGGTGTTTGACCCTCCATGCATATTCACTTTGTAAACACTAGGTTGGTACTTCTGCAGCGATGTAGGACAATTTTGAAGTTGGAGGAGAAAATGAGATGGGAGTTTTTCAGCATACCCGCACTGTATTGATCCGGATTACACAGAGTATGCATGCACATCTCAGAGCTAGACAAGCATTTGAGGTTAAAAAATATATATGTTTTTATTTTTTTTAGAAAATGACAGATTGTTTTGCTAGACCCTTCTTCCTCGGCTGGAATCGTTTAGAGCCATTTGAAGCTGCATTTAAACTACATTTTGGAAGTTCAAACTCACAGGCACCATAGAAGGCCACTATATGGAGAGAAATCCTGTAATTTTTTCCTCAAGAAACATCATTTCTTTATCTCTGAAAAAAGAAAGGCATGAACATCTTGGATGACAAGGGGGTAAGTACATTATCTGTAAATTTTTGTTCTGGAAGTGGACTGCTCCTTTAAGTAACAACATGTACTTAATATATGGTTAGGGTTTAATTTAGGGTTAGTTGGTTGTAATTATGCATAAATTACTGTTACTACACTCAAAAATAAAGATGCTTTAAAAGGTTCTTCACAGCGATGCCATAGAAGAACCATTTTTGGTTCCACAAAGAATTATTCAGTCAAAGGTTCTTGAAAAAACCATCTCTTTCTTACCCTTTAATAAACTGAAGAACCTTCTTTTGCCACAAAGAACCTTTTGTAAAACAGAAAGGTTCTTCAGATGTTAAAGGTTCTTTATGGAACCATTTAGACAAAATGGTTCTTCTACGGCATCGTGAAGCACCTTTATTTTTAAGAGTGTACTATGGTAAGTAAAAAGACAAATGTTTACTGGTATTAAGTGTTCATGAAAAATTGGATCTATTTTTACACAGACAAGGTAAGTCAGTCATTTTATCACTCCAGTCTCATGTTAACATGTATAATGTTAAAGCCTGTGGCTGTACTTCAAACAGTATGAATTTTAATGTTTATTGGGTGAGATGTCTTCGTTGTAGGAGCATTACTGTGAATTATGCTGCCACATATGCTTATAAAACATAGTTTGTTTAGTTCTGAACTCAGGGTTGAGAATATCTGTCTAACCAATCTGAAAACAAAGAGGCCAGTGAGATAATGAATTCCCTCAGTTTGATCCGGTTCATTTCCCATGATGCTCTGTCTAAATGTCAGAAGTCTGGAATCCGTACATGTCTGTGTGAGCGCAGTGGTCAGCCGCTCTCGGCACTGGTTTACATGTTCTCCGCTGCGTTCCCGCTCCCTGTGTGAAAAGGCTTTAGGGGGCTCAATCAGCGGGACTTTGATGTCGACTGCGGCTGTAATGATTTCACATTGTTCCAGGGATTTCTCTAATCCACTACACTTCCATTAAAATCCCTCACTCCATCCTTCCTTCTTCTCAGAGGCTTCAGACAGAATCGGGCTCCTTGCTACATCTCTCACTCTTTTTCATTTCCGCTGTAATATTCATAGGGAAGTTATAACTGCAGATGCTAATTCAATTTGAGATGTTGGAAGTCGTTCCAGGCGATGCTTTAATTCGTAAATGATGAGGTCCAGGAACAGGAACTAGTGACGGATCCGGCAGGTTATGAGGGTCACGAAACATAAAAGAAAAAGAGTGTGGTGTGACACGATAAAACTACATCACTCCCACTAAAATCAACAAAACAACCGGCATTTCAAAATCAATCAGGCAGGTCTAGTTGTGCTTGTGGGAATCCAAATTGCTGTATTAACTACATTCAAATGAAGCTAACATATTCTGTTCGTGAAACGCTCAGTTTTCCCAGTGCAAGCACCCTTTGTTTTGTTGTGTCACGACACTTGCTTGCAGTACAGATTGAGTGTGATGTGCACTGAAAAAGCATTACTACAGTAATGTTTTCCTATTAAGATGCACTGTGGTAAATGAATATGCAAATAAGATTATTGTGCTACTGTAGCAGGACGCTCTCCTCTATGAATTTAAAGACACTAGTGAAATGCATTCAGATAACTAGGGTATATGCTACTAGCACAAATGCGTTACATTGATCAAAATGCAAATATATTAAACATTACAAAGATATTTTCTATTTTAAATAATGCTGTTCTTGTCAACTTTCTACTCATTAAAGACAAAAATGTCAGTTTCTGTTTTCAACATTGATAATAATCAGAAATGTTTCTTGAGGAGCAAATCAGCATATTAGAATGATTTCTGAAGAATCATGCGACACTAAAGACTGGAGTAATGATGCTGAAAATTCAGCTTTGTATCACAGGAATAAATTACATTTTAAAATATATTCAAACAGAAAACAGCTATTTTAAATTGTAATAATATTAAATATTTTAGCAGTTTTATCTGTATTTTTTGCAGCCTTTGTGAGTGTAAAAGACTTTTGAATGGTAGTTTACAGTATGCACTGGTTACAGCAATAAATTGTTTTGGAGTTGCATAAGGCTCTCGGATTCAAATCCAACAGTGCCAAATATGACACAAAAAAGCACCAATTCCAGATACTCTGTGTCTTTTGGCTTGGCATTGTGAGACTTGAACCGTTCAGAGAAGACAAAAACACTCTTTCCTGATCAGATAAGAAAACACTGTGCCTCATTATTGTTCGAATGAGTCTGTAACCGAACTAATCATGTTTATTCAGACGACTGGAGGGGGGAAAGAGAAATCCAGAGACAGAGACTGCAACAAAGAGCGTGAATATCAGTATGCAGTGATATCCCACCATCAAGAACTGATTACAAAGACCCGTGATCAGATATAAAGATAGGAGACAAGTCAGCTCAGTTTGGCACTAGTGACTGTATTGTGTAAATCTAGTGTGAAACGCAAGATAAAGCGCCTCCCAAAATGCCATTATTACAATATCAGATTTCATGCTTTTAAAGAGGACAAGGCTTATTACAGCACCTTTCAGGCTCACTTTACTCAGCCTTTCACTGTGCAGTTGTGACATATAAAAGGTGTATTTTTGTGTGGCTTTATCTGTGCTGCATTATATTACAACTTTATATAGATTAGTCCATTTTAGTCCATTTTCAACATTCTACTAACTGTAAGAAACTTTACATCTACATGTCAGCTAACTCTCATTAGAGAACTAGAAGACTGTAAGGTAGGGTTAGGGTTAGTAGAATAACTTGAAATGTACTTACAAAGTTACTTAGTAGAATGTCTACTGGCGGACATCAAAATAAAGTGTTAGCAGATATTGTGCAGCAGTATTTGGGGTAACGATTTTCAAGTAACGTGTGTTACATAATCAGATTACTTTAGGTAACTAGTATTTACTTTTAATATATTACTTTTAAATTTACAATGAAATATCTGTTTACATACACCTTGCAGAATCTGCAAAATGGTAATTATTTTACCAAAATAAGTGGGATCATACAAAATGCATGTTATTTTTTATTTAGTACTGACCTAGTACTAAATATTTCACATAAAAGATGTTTACATATAGTCTTAAGTTTTCAACCCCCACCTCTTATTGCATTGTTTCCTTCTGGAGCATCAGTGAGCGTTTGAACTTTTAGTAATAGTTGCATATCATTCAGTCATTCTTGGAAAGTGTTCAAATACACAAAAATGCTGAAAAAACAAAGAATTTGTGGGACCTGAAGGATTTTTCTGAAGAACAGTGGTCAGTTTAACTGTTCAGGACAAACAAGGGACTCATGAACAACTATCAAAAAAAAAAAAAAACGCTGAGGATCATTCATGTAACATCACAGTATTAAGAATCAAGTGTATGTAAACTTTTGAATGGCGTCATTTTTTATAAATTCAACTATTGTTTTCTCACCCTTTATGTGAGAATATGATCTTTTATGTGAAATATCTTATTCAGGTCAGTACTAAATAAAAAATAACATGCATTTTGCAGATTTGCAGATCTGCAAGGTGTGTGTAAACTTTTGACTTCAACTGTAAGTAATAATATACAGTGAAATATATAAGAGTTACTTTTTTCAAATAAGTAACACAAGTTACTTTGTTTTTCACATTTATTCACATCTGTGCTGAGAGAAATTGGAATGAGGTGCAGAGGCACTTCCTTCAGCCTGAAGCTTATTAATTTTACTTTTGGTGTGAAAGGGCCCTTACAACTGCCAAAAATACAACTTTTTAGTTTTTTGGTTTAAAAAAAAAACAAATAAGCCATGCTAAAAGTAATGCAAAAGTAATGTGATGCATTACTTTAAAAAAAAAAAAACTAACTAATAATCCAATTAGTTTATGGAGTAACACAGTATTGTAATGCCATACTTTTAAAAGTAACCTTCCCTAACGCTGTTAAGCAGACAGTCTGTTAATAATGACTGCTAGCTGACATGTAATTGCAAAGTTACTTGTGTCTAAAGTGTTACCAATGTTAAATATGCTAAAAGTGTTGAGACGTGATTGGACGGCTGTCTTACTTGGGCCGTCCCATTCCTCTGCTGTCAATGGGCTTGGTTGGACTCTCTCTTCTTGTCCGTCACCGTCTTGTTGTTCCACCTTTAAACTGGCGGCCATTTCACCTGTATAAAGACATCAAAGCTTAGGGGTTTTGCGGTATGAATGGCTAAACTGTAGCACAGTCAGTAAACCGGACGGCGCCGGCCGATCTGGCTCTCGCAGCGGCAGCATCTGTTCATTTTCTTTCATTTAAAACCCTTATTCCTTGTAATTCCAATGTGCAGTTTCTCATTTTGGATTCTTTCAAGTGTCTGCTGTGGGATTTTATGCTCGTTTCTTTGGAGAGAATGGAAAAGAGACAGAGAGCAAGTCCCTGGACCCACCTTGATCACAGACCCGCTGCCTGTGTTAAGCCCTGTGACGAAACTTATTGGAAATGTTTAATTACAGTGTTGGGGAAGAAATTAAGCTACAAGATGATTCCTTAATTAAGCTGTGATTAAGGATTTTCTGCCTTTGGCTCTGACACCACGGGCAAAGTACTATTTAACACCGTCACAGGCAAGAGAAGTTAACTCCAAGAACAGGCCTATTTACCTCAGATCCTCACACAACTTCACACACACAGACAGAGGGAATCAGGCCATGTCCTCTGCAGACAGGAAATTCCTTTCTAGCGACTGGAATGGATAAAACCGTATGATCTTAAAACTCAAGCTGAATAAATACAGGGATAGAGCCAAGCATTAAACCTTCTCAAAGAGACAAGACAGCCAAAATAACACTCAAAAGCTGGTGCGGGTTTCATGTATACGGATAAATTAGAGTAAAAAAAAAAAAGAGCAATGTATTGAAAAATATGTATTCCAATACGATTTTGCGAAAATGACAAGTAGATTACTTACAAACTGTAATCCATCACTGATTACAAATTACATGGCAAAAATTGTAGTTAGTAACATAATCCACTACATTACATTTACATTTTTATGTAATTAATCAGACTACTTTTGGATTACTTTTAGATTACTTTTGACCAAACACATTTATCACATTGATTTAAATAGGTTAATATTTTACTATTTTGATATAAAAATACAAAGAGAAAGCAAATACATTAATAATTAATATATTAAATAACTGATTACTATTCCAAAAGGATTTTTGGGAATTGAAAAGTAGGTTACTAACAAATTGTAATCCATTACTGATTCCAAATTACATGACAAAAATTGTAGTTAGTAACGTAATCCACTACATTAAACATTTTAGGTAATATAATCTACTACTTTTGACTACTTTTAGGTTACTTTTAGATTACTTTTGACCAAAGACGTTTATCACACTGATTTAAATAGAATAATCTTGTACTATATTTCTATAAAAATACAAAGAGAATGCAAATATATTAGTAATAAATATATTAAATAATTAATTGCTATTTCAATAGGATTTTTGGAAATTGAAAAGTAGATTACTTATAAATTGTAAGCCATTACTAATTACAAATTACATGACAAAAATTGGAGTCAATAATGTAATCCACTACATTAAAGATTTTATGCACTACATTCAGACTACTTTTGGATTCCTTTAGATTACTTTTGACCTAACTCATTTTTTACATTGATTTAAATAGGATAATCTTGTACTATTTTGACATAAAAATAAAAAGATAATGCAAATATATTATTAATCAATATGTTAAATAATCGATTGCTATTCCAATAGGATATTTTTTTTAATTGACGAGCAAATTGCTTACAAATTGTAATCCAGTACTGATTGCAAATTACATAACAAAAATTGTACTTAGTAACATAATCTACTACATTAAACATTTTATGTGCTATAAACAGACTACTTTTGGATTACTTTAGATTACTTTTGACCAAACTCGTTTATTGTGTTGATTTAAATAGAATAATCTTGTACCATATTGATATAAAAATACAAAGAGAATGCAAATATATTAGTAATAAATATATTAAATAATTAATTGCTATTTCAATAGGATTTTTGGAAATTGAAAAGCAGATTACTTATAAATTGTAAGCCATTACTAATTACAAATTACATAACAAAAATTGTACTTAGTAACATTAATCTATTACATTAAACATTTTATGTACTATAAACAGACTACTTTTGGATTACTTTAGATTACTTTTGACCAAACACGTTTATCACACTGATTTAAATAGGATAATCTTGTACTATTTTGATATAAAAATACAAAGAGAATGCAAATACATTAGTAATTATTATATTAAATAATTAATTGCTATTCCAATAGGATTTTTGGAAACTGACAAGTTGGTTACTTATAAATTGTAAGCCATTACTAATTACAATTTACATGACAAAAATTGGAGTTAATAATGTAATCCACTACATTAAACATTTTATGTACTCTAATCAGACTACTTTTGGATTACTTTAGATTACTTTTGCCCTAACTTGTTTATCAGATCAATTTAAACTGTATAATGTTGTATTATATTAACATAAAAATACATAGAAAATGCAAAAATATAAATAATTAATATATTAAATAATTAATTGCTATTCCAATAGGATTTTTGGAAATAGACAAATACAGTTAGTAATGTAATCCATTACTTTAAACATTTTATGTACTATAATCAGACCACTTTTTCGATTACTTTTGACAAAACTAGTTTATCAGATTGATTTAAATAGGGTAATCTTGTACCGTACTGATATAAAAACACAAAGAGAAAGAAAATATATTAATATTTCATATATTAAATAATTAATTGCTATTGTGAGGATGTAATCATGTAATCAATAAAAAGTAACTGTAGTCCAATTACGAATATTTTAAAATGTAATATAATCTAATTACAAGTGCTTCATTTTTCAAATCTGATTACGTAATCTAGATCAGTGTTTCCCCAACTTTTTTCTGCCACAGCACAGTTTTGATAAGTAAAAAAAAAAAAAGATAGAAAGGAGGAAAAAAAAATTTTTCTCTTTTTTTTCAGTAATTAAACAATGTGTCGTCAGAGATGGTATTATGGCTTTATATATGATCAGACACTTGCACTTCTGAAAATCACGCTCAAATGGAGTTGACAAGGTTTTTGACGAGCAAATGACGGATGTATGTGTTTTGTCCATCATTAGAACGGATGCATCTGAGACAGTAAATGAATCGCATTACATTTTCATCAATTCTCAAGTTATAACGTTTCTTCTAGCTATATGGGGGCCCCGTTTTCTAGTTGTTTAATCTCATGATATAAAAGGCGAACCGTATATTGACTACAACTACACGGCAAATGCTAAGACTCTTCTCCGCTCTTCAAACACAAAAAACATTAGCCTTTATAGATAGTGTTTCTTGAGCAAATAAAAACTCTGTGCCAATTCAAACATCAGTTCTTTATTTACCCTGCATTGTGAAGAAGTAGATGTCAGTCTTCAAACTGTGTGTCACGGCATTTCATTCTAAATGGAGGCGGGGTGGAGTTTTGAGGTTTGACTGACAATTTGAGGATCCAGTTGCATTATGAGATTTAGTCACATGCTCTTTTGAATGCTTTTCATTGGTTAAATATTTGTAAAACTCACAAACAGACATAACAATGATCAATAGCACTGATTTAAAATAATAATAACAAATAGAGATAGCAAGTTTATGATCATTTTCATAAAAACACTGATCTAGATTACATATAATCAGTTACTACCCAGCACTGTGATATTTTCTCAAAGCACCTTAACTGGAAACACAACATTTTTACAGATCCATCAACTTGTTCTAGACTAATTAATCGGCTTTGCTGCCTCTACTAATGTAATTATAAATATTAAATCATAACTCATCTAGGTGCCATTATCTATTCTGTTATTTTTGACATTTTCATTATATGGTTTGCAGATTAATATGACTTATCATATAGGTAATACACCGCAACTGGAAAACTGACGTTCTTACATATTTATTTATTCATGGTTGAGTAATTAATAAGCAATCCTACAGTCCAGAGAGCGGCTGGAAATGACCCAGCTGAGGAAATCATAAACGGTAAATCATAACTCATTTTCATCAGGTATAGGTGTCATGATCTATACTTTTATTCTTGACATTTCCATTATACGGTTCAGAGATTCAAAAAGCAATTATGTGATCAAGTGCGGGAGAGAAAAAAAAAAGTCAAGAAAAACAATAAATATTCAAATATTCAAAAATGTTTTTCGCCACTGCCCTTCAAAACTTAATAGGTCAAAACATGCGAGGAAATGAAAAAGAATTGCCCCTCTTGCTATTCACCAAGAACAAAAGCAAACCGGCACACATCGTTCCACCAATTTTGAACAAAAAAGCACAAGTGATTGTTCTTTTGAAGATTGCATGCTCGCAGGCAAAGCAGGTAGTTTATGCACTTCACTTTTGCCGTCGCAAACTTTTGGACGACGGGGATACCGAGACAGGCATTTCAAAGAGAAGATTCATCGTTTACAAATAGAAAAGCATAACGTTGGGACGCCGAGTGAATTTCAAATGGCTGGGGGGGCTCTGAATTATCCCGTTGTGACGGTGAGGTGTGGCCGGCAGAAACGCCTGTAATTGAATTTCAGTTCAAAGAGCTGATGCTATTAGCTCGAGTTTGATGGTGGAGGCCTGCAGCAAATACCAGCAACTCTGTTGTTATTTACTATGACCAATAACCCTGTTAGTAACATATACAGTAGGTCTTCCCTCAAAATGCCATATTTCTTCAATCTTCTCTTTCATATTCAAATTCAATTTCAGCACAAAACCAAACACTGCTTTGAGCTAAAGGGGCTGCGGTGGGAAGGTGGGGAAAGATTGTGGGTTCCAGAAAAGGTCTGATACTTCTAACATTTACAGAGCTTTGTGGAATACAATATGAAATTTACATCCCTCTATAAGATTACAGTACAGAAATGTTTATGTACTAAAACAAGCCTATACATGCGATTTAAAAGGCAACACTTCACTATTAACTAGTTGGTTATTATGCATATTAGTAGCATATTGGCTGTTTATGAGTACTTTTAAAGCATATGCTAATCTAGATCTCTTTACCCCATACCTAAACAAAACTACTGCAACAACTACATTACTTACTAGCAATAGGTTAATAGTGAAAATGTGCTCCCTAATCTGAAGTGTTACTGTGATTTCCAACTGATTTTCAACCAGATTGTTTCCTCTGGTTATCTTTGATGGGAAATGAGCTCACCGTTCCTCAAGTGATCTCCATCTTTAGAGACGCCGTTTTCTGGGTCCGAGTAGTAAAGCGGGTCGTCCTCCACAGACCCGTCTTCTTCTTTCAAGATCTCTTTCTTCTCCGTCTCCTCAGAGTCCGTCTCGAGCCCATTTTCAAACACTCCTGTCAAATAACAGAGAAGCAAAGGCACGACATTAGCACTTCAGAAGATGCTAAAGTGAATTCACCTTTGTCTTCGCTCTTGTGAAAAAGAAGTACGTTTTAATACATTTTTGTTTTTTTGGAAATAATATCTTTATGGAAATAATGGAAATATCTTTATGGAAATAATATATTTTAAAACAATATACTTAAGTGTGATTGCATGTTAATTGCATAAAATGTATTAATAGCTTAAATTGATATTAAATGCAAAAAGTTGAGTTTTGACACATTTAAGTAGGACTTGAGCATATGCAATTTCATAATTACTTCTGTTGTCATTGAAATATGGTTATGAACTCCTGAATTTACTGACAAGCATTTATGGTAAACTGAAATATACTATAATGTAATTTCTATTGAAACATGTCATGAATTTAAATGTATATGTAATTGCACATTTGTACTTTGCAAAAAACACAATACAGTTAAAATGATAATCAAGTACACTGTAAAAAATAATTGTTGAGTCAACTTAAAATTTTAAGTTCAGTCAACTCAAAAAGAAGTTTAGTCAACTTGAAATGTTAAGTTGTACTAAGTGACAACTTAGATATTTGAGTTGATTCAACTTAAAATTTTAAGGCAGCTGGGTTACTTACCCAGTTTTTAAGTTTAACAAACCAAATTTTAAGTCAACTCAAACATCGAAGCTGTCACTTAGCGCAACTTAACATTTCAAGTTGACTAAACTTATTTGAGTTGACTGAACTTTAAATTTCAAGGCAGCGGGGTAACAAATTATTTTAAGCTGACTCAACAAATAAAAATAACTTAACTTAAGTGTTTCAAGTTAAAAAACTAAGTGTTCATGCTGCCTTAAAATTTTAAGTTGAATCAAATATCCACATTTTCATGTACACTGTAAAAAAACACTTTGTTGAGTCAACTTAAAATAGTCTGTTACCCTGCTGCCTTAAAATTTTAAGTTCAGTCAACTCAAATAAGTTTAGTCAACTTGGATAAGTCACAACTTAGATATTTGAGTTGACTAAACTACAAATTTGGTTTGTTAAACTTAAAAGCTGGGCTTGTTACCTAGCTGCCTTAAAATTTTAAGTTAAATCAACTCGAATATATAAGTCAAATTGTTTTTTTACAGTGTAGTACAACTTAACATTTCATGTTGACTAAACTTAAAATGTTAAGGCAGCACGAACACTTACTTTTTTAAGTTGAAACAACTTTTTTTACAGTGTACTTTAAATGTGCTTTAGTATTTTAGTTAATACATCAAAATAAGTGTAGTTCTTTTAAAACATAATGACTTAAAATGCACTTTAAAGTAAAACGTGTGTGTTAAAAACATTTATGGAAGTGCACTTAATTGGCTTTTTATTTTATTATTACTATTATTATCTGCAAAAAGAGTTTTTTAAAGAAATATATACTTTTTCAAAGTTTGAAGTATAATACAAGTGCACATTCAGTACTATTAATTGCACTCTTCTTTTTCTACAAGGCCATTGCTGAGGCAGATAATCAGGTAGCTATACAAAATATTAAAATTGACTAGATGTGAGTGTTTAAAAACTTGCAAGCATGTATCTACAATCAAAGTAAGTCTGATGTTTAGAAAAGTAACAGCACATCTCTCTTCAGCAAGCCTCATGACAACAAATCCATCAAACATTGCAGGACGCAAACATCACTGAAGTCACACACTGTCATATTGCAAATATGACAGCATATCTGTAATGTTTTTGTACCTTTCGTAACTATAAATGAACGCAACTGCAAAGCCAACCCAGGAACAGATCCAAAGCCTAAGGTTACGTCTGCTCCAAGATAACTTGTTCACGCAAGCAGCAGCATTGAAGGTAGACATAGCGCACTTTCTTATTAATTTGTCTTATCAGTGGGTACAATGTTGATTTTTCATTTGCTTGCCATGCCTTTGGGTGGTACACCCGTGCAATCACAAAGTTCATTTTTCTCTGTTTGATTAATTTCTTTCCTCTGTCAAAAAAAAGAGAGAGACATTGGCTACATTCTATCAAGAGAGTCCTTTTCCCTTCCAGCTGTACATGTACTTTGATATTTGCATATTAATGTTTTTTTCTTCAATCAGGGGGCATGGAGGAATAGCACCCACCTGAACAAAATTAAACAGACGCGTTTCACCTTTGATATTAAAAATATTCTGGCTTCGACTTTTTATGTTTACAGGGCTGAAGACTGTAAGGATGAATGTACATTCAGTGTGCAAAAATGTCTCCAAATGTGAACTAAATCTGACAAAGATTCATCTCCTTTGGAGATGTTCTCAGTTAGAAAATCAGTTAATGCATAAAATAAGTGTGTACTGTAAGCTTTCATTTAGGGGTTAAGTTTTGTCTGTATTTATATATTATACTAAAGTGAGTGAGTGTGTGATGTTGTGATCTGGGTGAGCAAACTCTGTCTTTTCATTAGCTTTATGAATGGCCCCTTTGTGAGAGGGCAACAGTGACTGTCTGCATGAAAGGAGTTGAGATGCAGACGTGGTGAGAGGAGACACACTGAACAAGGTCACGTTTTTACCGCATTTGATCTTGTAGCAAAAACAAAAATGTCCAGGTGACAATGTTACGCCTCCACAGCTCAGGAGACTTGATAGAGCTCTTGCTTACATATAAACTTTGGTATAAACATATTTCATTTCTAGTATAAATGATTGATGGCAGCTCTGATTATTTAATCTTGGAACAATTTCAGAGAAATTAAACGAGTTTATATTGAAATCCTTTGATTGCTGACTTAGTATCTTGGCAAATCTTTAAAAGAGAGCTAGGATAAACAATAGATATTAAAGACAATGTTAACCCTTACTGAACTGTAAAATGACCAGTAACTTAACTGTAATGTGCACTGAATTATGGGTACAGTGACCTTGCTTATAAAATACAGTATCTTTTCATGAATTGATCACATCAACTAACTGTAAATATGAGTAAGTTACTATAATTGCAATTGTAAATAAATCTGCAAAACTCATAACAAAACTCTTTTCTTTTCTTTTTTTTAAATTACAAGAAAATGCTGTTGTTTTGCTTTAAAATTTCCTATTTTAATTCAATGTGTTACTTGCTGCTTCTTTATAAATGTGAAATTTACAAGCAATTTCTGTGTGAAAATTGTTCCTACACTATTTTTTTCAGTGCATGCAGATATTAACAGAAAATAAAGATATTAAGATATTATGATATGAGACATTTTCACATACTCTCATGATTTGATTTGTATAGATCACTGAATCTGTTTCTAGACTGAAAGGTTGTGTGTGCATTTTTTTATTTTTGCACTTTTTACATTGCAATAATTAAAACAGGATATTCAACAAATAATCATGTTGAGCAAGACTTTTAATTGTATCTTTTAAGAATGAACTGGATAGTCAAATAGGCTTGAAAAGCTGAAAACAAAAAATTTTTTTTCAATAACATTCACTGATAAAATGTGCAAAAAATATCACTGTGATAAAATGTGAAGACAGTGAATAAGGTCCATTTTCATGTTAACTTGTCTTTCCATGTTGACAAAAAGGTCACTAATTAAGTGCAGACATCGTTTGCAAACAGTGTCTAACCTCCTTCCAGCAGAACACACTGCACTTCCACTCCAGCTAGCCGCTCAAACACTCAGACTTCCTCTAAAACACACACACAAAGCAGAAAACACACGAAGTGAAATATGCAAGTATGCGGGCATGATCTGAGTGACTGCTAATTTCATGCTTGGATTTGCCGCTCGCCTGCGATGTTGGAGGCGTGTGTTTGCATGGTGATAGCGGCCCGGCTCGGTATCAGCTGGCTTCAGTGTAGAGCCATGCTGCCCCGTCGCACACCGCAGCCAAAGCAGGACGCTCTCCAGCGCTCTAATTACACCTGAGCTAATTCAATCTGACAGCACCGAGCCGCATGGAAATCAGCCTTCTTTTCCCCGCCATTCCGGCCTGCGCCTTCTATTCTGCTATTTACAGTAGACTTTTTACATCTGACCAAAGATTGATGAGCAGGAATGGCATACTACCAATTATTTTGGAAAGAAATAACAGGCAGAATGCCTACCCTGCACAATATGCTAATTTTCTGTATGCAAAGAACATGACTAACTACATTTGTCAAAATATGCAGTAGTACACAGAACACGGCGCAGAATACTGTTTCCCACAATGCAATGCACTCCACTTGACCTTCCATTTTCAGTTTGATAAATGAGCCAGAAGATCAAGTTTTATGCATTTTTATTTATTGTTATTTTTTTGACTATTACTTGATTGGAATACCAAAATTTAACACATATTTGCAAACAAAACAGAATAAAAATGGGATTAGAATTACAGCAAAACTCTGAGTGTTTATCTTATATGTCTATATAATATTAGCAATATCACATGAGCAAGTGTGTGTTTTCTCCAAATATCAGATTGACTACAAATGTGATATCGGTTTTGTACAACAGTTCAATAGACAAGACTTCCATGTTAAACACCATAAAGTCAAAACTGTCAGTTTTTCATCTTTGAAGTGTTTTTTCCCCAAATAAATCAGCATTTTTGAACAAATCAGTGATTTAGTGATCCATTTGTAACAACAGTTATTTGCTTCTTTCTCAAATGAATCTGCATTTTTGAACGAATCAGTGATTCAATGATCCATTCATAAAGAGAGTGACTTGCTTTATTCCCAAATTAATCTGTTTTTGAATAAATCAATGATTCAGTGATCCATTCATAAAGACAGTCACTTGCTTAATTCCTGAATAAATCTGTGTTTTTGAATGAATGAATGATTCAATGATCCATTCAGAAACACAGTCACTTGCTTTATTCCCAATCGAATGTGTGTTTTTGAATAAATCAATAATGCAATGATCCATTCATAAAAACAGTCATTTGCTTAGTTTCCAAATGAATCTTCATATTTGAATGAATCAGTAATTCAATGATCCATTTATATAGAGACAAGTCACTTGCGTCACTCCTGAATGAATTTGCATTTTTTAACAAATCAGCGATTTAATGATCCATTCATAAAGTCACTTCTGTCACTCCTGAAAAAAGATGAGTTTTTGAACACATCAGTGATTCAATGATTCATTCATAAAGTCAATCACTTGCATCACTCCTTAATGAATTAGCTGTTCAAAAGAATCAGTTGAATAAATAATTCGCTGACTCACTCATAAAGACAATGACTTGCCACACCTACATAAAGTGTGGTTTTACTTTCATATCTTGAATTATTTAAAAAAAAAAAATCTACTTTAATATTCAAAATATTATTTTCAAAACATATCAGAATGCAATGGTAAGTGAAGTAAAAATAAATTCTGCCATTTTTGTCGATATCACACACCCCTAGAATGCATATCACATATACTGTGTATCATAAACATGTGCACAACATCCAGAAAGCATCCTCCTACACTGACATGCCCAATTTTATTTTTATTAATTTTATTTATTGCAATTCTGAAATACAATCTGCTTTACTTTAAGGACAACACAACACTAAAACTAAGATGCATCATATAGAGTATGCATGCTTGATTCCATTCCCAAACAGAATCATTTTCTCTCATGTTTCTCCGTGTGAATGTCAGATTTGGATTCCTCCTTCTAAACATCGGCACAACATCAAACAAACAGCTGTGGCAGCCTGGCACTGTATCACATGCCCGATCACCTCAGTGGCATAACATCTCAGTCGTTCTGCTGGGCTCTTCCCAGGGGTAGATGGGCCAGAGAGATCGGAGAGAAAAGGAGAAAGGGACAAAGAAAGAGAGGGTTTAGGAAAGATGTGGGCCAAGAATGTCTTTCAAAGTGTCCCAGGGCCTATGAAAACATCTACTGCACCTCCAGCAAACCCTCCTCCGAGCAGATACCATGTTTAATTCAATGAGAATAATTAAAATCAAGCTGAAACGGACAGAACTAAATGATGTTAAATATACTGTACTGTTGCGTACAGTGCTTTTACTCATTTGCTTAAAATGTTACACTAAATGAAATGTATTCCTAACATATATTTAGAAATGCAAGTGTTCAAAAACATTTAATACAGTTCAGATTTATTGTTTTAAATTATGTTATTTCTGTAATAAGTACTCTTTTTAAAAATCTACCAAAGTGCACTTCCAAAGGGCATCCAAGATGTAGGTGACTTTGTTTCTTCAGTAGAAAACAAACTAAGATTTTAAGCTGAACCCATTGCAGTTTGTCAGTCATATAATGGCAGTCAATGGGATCCACGGCTCTTAGAGTAAAAAAAACACACAGACAAAACCAAATTAAACCCTGCGGCTCGTGACGATACATTGAGGTGCTAAGACACAAAACAATCGGGCTGTGCACAAAACTGAACAGTATTTATATCATTTTTTACCTCTGATCCACCACAATGTCCATCAGCCGGCACATGACGCGTCAATGTGCTTTGGCATATACAAGAGCAAGCAATCATAACTTCAGTCAATCAGGCTCAAAAGTTGGGAGTCGGTGAAAAGTCAACACTCCCGGAGCGCAAACGTAATCTTTTAGTTTTTAATCAGTTGCAACAATCAGGATAAGCACAAGTAATTACCATTTTGAGTAGCCGTCGTCATGGGATCAGAGGTAAAACATGATATAAATACTGTTCAGTTTCTTGGACAGAGCAGTTGTTGTTTCGTGTCTTAAAACTTCAATGTATCATCACGAGCCACAGGGTTTAATTTAGTTTTGTATGTTTTTTTGTTTTTTTTGTCTCTCCAAGCTGTGGATCCCATTGACTGCCATTATATGACTGACAGACTGCAATGGTTTGAGTTAAAATTCTTCGTTTGTGTTCTACTGAACAAACAAAGTCACCTACATCTTCGATGCACTGGGGGTAAGCAGATAAACATGAAATTTTCATTTTTGGGCGAACTATCTCTTTACCAAGGGTAGTGTTGGTGTAATTACTGTGTTATTACTATTTAGCACAGTTTACATAAAGCTAAGTATTTAATATTCTCTATACAGCTATCAAAGCATCCCAGTGATATATCTTTGTTTGCTCTGTGATGTTTGACAAGAATGAAAAAAACTCCATGACTAATCTGAGATACAATAGGAACTTTTTATTTCGTTTAGCATATAGAAGCCCCATCAGCGATCACCCTGTTCCCATAATCCTCACATATACATGCTCGGTCTTTCCCACAAACAGTCTTTGTGCTGCTGTATCTTTAAATGAGATTAGATGAGTGATTACACAGCATGAAAACATGAATAATGTCCAGACCTCTTCGTATAATACACTTTGTTATCCCAGAACTAGTATTTAAGGAGAAATTTTGGGAACAGCGGCTCATATGGAGCTGACATCTAAACGGAAAAACTGTGACTGGAGAGGGAACCCAATAACCTACAACATCCTTGTCTGAAAAAATGATTTCCTGACTTTAAAGATCTGAATTATCTGCTCACAATCACTGAAACCCAACTTGAAAACAATCCACCATAAAATAATCATTTATATTTATCAGAGCTAAAGTCTCCATAATCCAGACAGTTATGCTACTGAATTGTATCTTTACATTATAAAGCAGTTTACATGACAGAGATTAAGTACAAAGGTCAATATTGCAAAATCTCTGAAATCACGAATTAAGCATAACCAATAACTGAATCGCTTAAGGATCAACTAGGATCATTCAAAAATTGTTTAAAAGTAATACAAATACACAAATTAGACTACTGTTAGCATACAGTAAGAAATCTCTTTTGAAAGTGTGCAAGAGATCTTCGTAAGATTACTGGGGTTGTTTTCTCAAAAGAAAATCTGAGAAGCAGCAGATTTACACAGAAGTCTCTATTTGTTTATTTAATCTCATCACTGTCTGTGAGAATCAACTGAGATATTAAAGAGATCTCCTGTTTTATTTTTCTATTCTGTGATCCTCATATTCATGGCAAAGACTCCTTTCCAAACAAGCAACACACAGTATCATTTTCTGACAAATCCTTGATATAAACAGAAAGTATGCGTAATAATTAAGCTTTAACAGTATTCCAGTGTACTGGAAGCGTGCTGTGCAATCACTAAGGTAATTAAAGAACTTAAAGGCTGTCATTTGATATCAACAGCTTTGCAGACTCAACCCCAAAAGCACTTTGAATTATGAACTTTTAAGCGCAGTTCGCAAAAGATGCTCACACAAACTTCAGCTATCACCTATTAGTGCCCCGGATTTGTGCCATTAGCGATTTTCCACTCCGCATTTAAAAGCGTGCCATCACATTTGCTGTGGAGGTGCTGAAGTTAAAATTAGACCGCCAAGCTCTCTAATCCCAACAAACACAGTATACTGTGGCACCAGCAGCCACTGTACAAGCAAATATATCTGGCTTTTCAAATAACTAATTTATTAAGCCTTTTATAAGAAAGATGCTTTGACAGTTTCTCATGTATAGCGTCTTTGTTTAGAAGAACACTGATCAAAAAACTGCATCCAAGAAAATTCTGAGCTATTCTCTTTATTAAGTGATATTTCACACACATGACCTGATTAAAATCACAGCACTTTCCTACTGGAAACAACTCGACAAATGTCCAGATCAAGCAGCATATTGAACACATAACAGTCACTGAGGGAAGATGATCTTCATTTCCACAACTGGCAAAAAGGCACTTTTTACCAATCAGCAGAAGAAAGCAAATTCCATAATCGCAGATTTGATAGGGTTTGATCATATATTTAAGATTCATGATCTCTTTAGGTAGTCAAACAAACCTATTCCTCATTAACAGGATGAAAATATTCAACAAATCTCTGTCTCCTAATAATATTACTGAAAGTGAAAAGATTTTTGAAATAAAATAGTATAAGGAAGAGCAGACGGAGCACTTTTAGCTAGTGGTCAACTGATATTGGCAGTAGGCAGTATATGTACATGTTTACACTCTTTGTTTAACAATTCTTCTGTCAAAATAATTACCAGAACTGTTAAACAGAAACAGTAAACTAATGTATACTGATGCTGTAAATGACCTACTTCTAATTTCTGAAGTTGCAATTTCATGTTTGTTGCATTCAAGTTCTTTGTTGTTGGAAAGAACAAGAATGGTGGATGGCTTTTTTTTTTTTTTTGCACAAACCTTATTAAAGCCAAAAGGTATAGAAGAAGCTAAGTCAATGTCAAACAGGTTTTGAATAAAATCTAGCATCCCATTCATTGGCAACCATATAAATTTCAGTGTTTCAGTGTTCTATAAATACAATATGTATCAACTGCTTTTTTTATATATGTAGCCTAAATATACATTAATGAAACAACAAGAGAAAGCAATATAGATGTTGTGGGAAAAACAAATAAAACTTCAAAACTTCGATAAACATCAATACTTGTGTAGCCAGATCTTAAGACTGACGGCAGAAGGTCTGGGAACCTTGACTGCTTTGAATGGCCAATGCCCACCCAAGAGGTGATATGACTGACAAGCAAAGCAACCAATCATGTTTCGTTTTGTGCCACGTCATGTTTAGGTGTATAAAAGTGTCCCCACAATAACAAATCGGTGTGTAAACTCCTGAACGTATTTAAAGATTGTGTGCCGCAGACTTTAAAGGGTTAGTTCACCCAAAAATAAAAATTAGCCCATTATTTACTCACCCATTATTTACTACAGACGAATGCTATATTAAAAAATAATTCTGACTCCTTCAAGCTTTATAATGCAATGGATGGGTGTTTCTCTTCATCAGTCCAAAACAAGTCCAATAAAGTGCATCCATCCATAATAAAAAGTGCCTCACACAGCTCCGGTGGGTGAATAAAGCCCCCCTGTAGTGAATCGATGTGTTTTTGTACGAAAAATACCCATAATAAAACATAATAATCACTTTAATCTAGCTTGTGCTAACAGTTGTACACCGAAGCAGCTCCGGGCGGATCACATAGTATGTTTGCGTTGTGGGTTTTGTAAAAACCAAAGTTTGTTTACAGGAGCAAAGGAAGCAAAGTTTCCTGATTTTAGCAAAGGAATACCAGTCTCTCCTCTTGGTTTATATCGAAATCCTCCAACATTTTTCTTTACAAATCCTCGTTTTGTACTTCAAAATTTGTGACCATTGTTTAGTTTTGATCTCTCCACTGCACACCCGTGTTTGTCACTTCTAAATGGCGCATGCAGAGCTGCTTCCGCGTACAACTGTTAGTGCAAGCTAGATTAAAGTGATTATTACGTGATTATTATATGGATATTTTTCTTTGCAAAAACGCATCGATTCGCTACAGGAGGCCTTTATTCACCCCCCAGAGCCGTGTGAGGCATTTTTTATTATGGATGGATGCACTTTATTGGACTTGTTCTGGACTGATGAAGAGAAACACCTGCCTATTGCATCATAAAGTTTGAAGGAGCCAGAACAATTTTTAATACAACTCTGATTGCATTCGTCTGAAAGAAGGAAGTCATATACACCTAGGATGCCTTGAGGATGACTAAATAATAAGCTACTTTTCATTTTTGGGTGAACTAACCCTTTAAATAATTCACATACTTTTGAAAATCCAGTATTTATTTGATCCTGATAAGCACTCAACGTCAAAGTTGTAAGCACAACGGCTTTCTTCTTACATGAGGGGGTTTGGCATCACAACATCTTTGTTTCAAGGCGGTTACACAAGGTTTGTTTCAACACAATACACACTTCTGCTGGAAATCCTGTATAATTCAACCGACCGGATGATGACTTTGAAACTCCTGAAGTGTTTCAACTTTTGTGTGATTGTATGCATCAGACATTCAGCCAACAGTCCGTGGGCATGACATCTGAGGCTGAGACTAGTACTACAGCTATTTTTCTCTCCTTTAAAGTTTAAGCTCCCCCCATCTCGGAAACTCGGGTATAAAAAACAGTTTCTGAGTTGTAAATATGACTTGAGAGGCCATTCATGTCCAATTTCTGACTAGGAAACTCATATTTACTCTAATTATATTATATACTATAATTTTATTCTATAATAGCATATAAGGGCAGCATGAGACCAGGAGCGCTGATGTTCTCAGTGATGTCAAAATTAAAGTCCACTCCCAACATATCACCAAACAGAAAAAACTTTTCACTCATGCCGATAATTTAAAAATCACAAAAATACTGGCCCAGGATATCAGTCGACCACTATTTACTACAATAAATTAGAGCATAGTAACACTTAAAGTGATAGTTCACCCAAAAATTTAAATTCTCTGAATTCTGTGTTAATTACTCATTTTCATGTCGTTCCAAACCCATAAGACCTTTATTCATCTTCGAAACACAAATTAAGATATTTTTGATGAACTCCGAGAGTTTTCTGACCCTGCATAGACAGCAATGCAACTACCACATTTAAAGCTCAGAAAGGTAGCAAGGATATAGTTAAAATAGTCCATGTTACATCAGTGGTTCAACCTTAATTTTATAAAGCTATGAGAATACTTTCTATGAACAAAGAAAACAAAAAATAATGACTTATTTCAACAATATCTTCTGTGTCAGGCTTTGACACGCATTTACGAGAGTATCACAACGGATACGTGTGGTGCTGCTTTAGGCTTAATATTACAAAATGTGCATTGTGCACAAGTAGTATTTCAAATAAAGTTTAATTACAATTTTTATATCAGTAAGACTTGAGCGATATATCAGTAAATATGTTAATAGATTTTAATTATACTTAGTATAAAATAAATGCATTTTAAATCTATTACTAGAGATGGATGTTCTACATCAGAATGCCGGTTAAACCACTGACGTCACATGGACTTTTTTAGCGATGTTCTTACTACCTTTCTTGGTCTTGAACATGTCAGTTGCATTGCTGTCTATGCAGGGTCAGAAAGGTCCGATTTTATTAAAAATATCTTAATTTGTCTTCCACAGATGAAGTGTTATGGGTTTGGAACAACATGAGGGTGAGTAATTAATGACAGACTTTTCACTTTTGGGTGAACTATTGCTTTAATGTAGGATCAGACGTATTAAAAAGCTAAATAAACTAAAGCTAAAGTGAAAGTGATTATTTACTATAGATACCCTTGTCTGATTTCATTGCTGATTTGACATATTGTTCAAATATAATCTTTGATCTGCATTTTTGTCTTTTCCCATTTAAGTAGACAGAAGATGTACTTGCCCATTGACGACATACAAAACAGACACCCAAGGGCACTACCAAGATGGACACCAAGTGCAAAGACATGCCTTAAAGGGTCGCTGGTATAACTGGAAGGACAAGCTCTTTAAGAAATCTTCAGTACAAACACTCTAATTGAGCCGTCTTTTTGTTCCCATTGAAAACCAAGCACCAGTTTGTGCATCTGACAACACTTATTGATTTAACATCATTGAACTCTAAAGGCTCAATGAAGGTGAGGAGAATAAAAGCGGCGTGTTCCCTTGGAGCCGCTGGACCTCACTGATAGGACATCTAGCACAGCAGGGGCATCAATGATTAAGGCTCGTCAAATAAACATCTGGCTTATCTTGTTTTTGCCATTGATTCTGTCGGCCTCTTTTAGAGCCACTGGTCTCAGAGGCAGCCTACGTACACGCTTTAAGGACAAGCTTTTGTACATTTGTGTTTAAGCGCTTTTTTGTTTGGCTGTGCTTTGAGACTGCTGATGCCAAAATTTTTTTAAGAACTAATTATTGATAATTTCCTGGTGTTTTATCATATTGCATTTGCACCATTTTCCTAAAGCACTAAGGCACTCAAGTGCATTACAGTGATTTTACCACAATTAAGTCTTGCATTTACTGTAATGCACAGCCTCTCATGGCTTGTTGCTTTAGACTAGAATTTAGGCATTATAATGAGTGAGCTGTGGAATTGTTGTTTGTAGCAAACAAAGACAAACAGTAGCCACATTCCTAAACAGTTGGGACGTCTCCCAGCGTTCCTGGAGAAGGGCGAGACAGACGCGTGGCGTTCCTGTCCTCTCCATCTCCCCTCCTCCTTCTGCAGCCTAGTGAGCCACAGCACTTCATAGCTCATTAGTGCTGAACAGATGCTGGGGAGAAAGTTGGCACGCAATAAGCCCTCTCTTCATATTGCACTGATCTGTGAGAGATAGCTCACGACTGAGGGATGCCTCACGCTGACAGTTGGCAGATGAAGTTAATCAAAACGGATTAAAAAAAGAATAAAGGAGAGGCAACAAATCTGACATCCTTGATAGGATATAATAATGAAATAAATTATCATATTCTGACAGCACAAAGTTAGCGCCGACAACCACGAATGACAGCCTCCAAATAAATAATTGAAGTATTGTGAACAATGAGAGCGAGAGAAATACTTTGACAGTTCGCTGCAGCAAGAGCCGAAACTAGCGACAAAACTTCATTAGCAGTTACGCCATATTGAAAAAGCATATACAGTGACCACAAACAGTATTTGGGTACCTAAGTTGCACTTAAAAGCATGTCATTATCATAGAAATAGATATCAAAATGTCAAAATCTGCATACAAATGACGCTGGAACTATTGTTCCAACCATTGTTCTATCCTAACAAACCATACATAAGCGGAAAGATTATTTATTCAGCTTTCATATGCATATGATGTATAAATATAAATTTAAAAAAATGGACCTGTATGACTGGTTTTGATTTAAAAACATGCTTGTGCATCTAAAAAAATACATGCAATTTTAAATCTTTTTTTTAAATACTACAGTCATATTTTTAAGCTTGTAATGGGTTTATTGTTTATTTCCAAACTGTGTATTATATATATTTAGCCTAAAAACATTAATATGAGAGATTAAAGAGATCCAGAGTGACATCAGACAAGACACTTTGTTAATTTGTCAAATCTAAGCTTTTGCAGTCATTAGACAAAGTCATTTAAAGACAGTATGCAAAAACAAGTATTTGAGAGAGTTGTGTAATATATATGATGCATACATTCTGTGTAACATAGTGTATATATAAATACACACACACACCATAATTTCTATCAGTAGTTCATTCATAAAAAAGCCCTAAGTACATGCCCCTTTTTTTTAAGAAAAAAGGTACAAAAGCTGTCATCGGGGCAGTACCCTGTCCAAACGTACACCTTTGTATCTTTTTTACCCTTAAAAGGTGCAAATTAGTACTATAAACATACATATTAGTATCTTGAGTGTGCTTATTAATACCTAAATGGTACATAATAGTACCTTTGGGAAGGTTACCGCCCTAGTGACTAAGAAAAAATGTACAAACAGAGGCTGTAGATGTACTGAGGACTTTTTTGAATGTAGGAGGGAACAATGCGAAGCCAGACAGCAATTATCCATCCATAGAACGTAGAATTAAGCTTCAGTTTCTGACAGAAATCACTGGTAGACAACTATGGTAGCTCGTACCATTCTCGCTGTCATTTACTTGGTGAACCCACCTTGCACCGACCAACAATTTGGACAAATTTACACCGCGATTGGCCGTGCAGGTGATAAGAGGTTGAGATGAACAGCTGGTAGCAGCCTGTGCTGAAGATGCTGAGCTGATAGCACTGACGTCTACTCTCCCACCAAGACACCTTGGCCATCCAATCTGCCTTACAATCAAACTCTTATTACAATAAAGCCCTAAACACCAGCCGAGGAGGGAGGGACGCATGGGAAAGGAAAAAAAGATGACCCAAAATGCCCTTTTTATCTCTCCATAAGGAGAGAGACAGATCCTTCAATGGGGCTAAAATAGTGGGAGAAGAGAAAATACATAATTTATCACCATATTATCGGAATATCCAGGCGGGCTAATAAAGAGAGTGCGGACTGACTATTCCTTGTCTTATCATGCGAAGTGGAGGATGGGGGGAGGGATTATCAGGCTGGAACAGACTGCCGGCCTGGAATTCTAATGGTAATAATGGGGTCTCTGATGGTATATCTTCCCCAGCTTATCAAGCCCATTATCTGCCCTTATCTCCACAGTCATCGGGGCAAATTAATGGAGCTCTTTCAGTGCTCTCGCTTTATCTGCCTCGCAGAGGGCACACCAGAGAATGGAATAGGCAAAATATGAAAATCCAGGGTGAATCGCCAGGGTTCAGATAACAGGGCAAACTGTGTTCAATTGGGAACAAAATGTAACAAAAAAAGAGAGAGGAGCGTCTCTACCCATAACAACCTCTTTGTCCTTTGCTACGAGCAGGTGGCTGGTGAAGCTCCGCTCTTTACAGGTGCTCTAGCCTACAGTCATTTCAAGAACTCTCTCCGCTGTGTGCTAGTGTTTCAAATCGCTCCAGAAATATGTGGGACACGTCTGCAGATTGAGATATCACTACAACTGCCTTCTGTATAATGCAGACCTTGAAAAGCAGAAAACAGACATGATGAGAGCTGATATGCCCGGACTGCTAAGAAAACAGTTTCATCACTTACAGAAACTCCAGTGCAATTCGCCAAGACTGAAAATAAATAAGGTGTTTTGAGAGCTGTCCTTGTGTTACAGTTCAAGTCTGCCGCAACAAAAATTGAAATTTCACCCGGTGTCGACCAAAGCACTTCTCTGTAGTTCTGAGGTGCATTAACAGATACATGCAATGTTTGCATTATGCAAAATCTGTACAGGTTAAGCATTATTTTTATGTCAGAGGTGATTTTTAATTTCTCAAACATTTTTGGAAAGTTCTGAATTAGTTAAAAAGTCTATACTTCTTAGTTATTTCAAAGCACAGTCATAAAAACCACAATGCACATAACTTCACAAACATTGCATCCAGCCATTCAGGCAAATCAAGAGTTTCTAACTTTATCACTTTTGTCATTTCTATTATGATATAAAATAAAAGAAGAATAACAGTGCATGCATAATTCTGAGAAAAATAAGCGAGCCTTTGATTTTCTGATCCACATCTGACTGCTCAGATATTCTTCATCGGCATTCGATGCATATAAAATAAACATTTGTTTATCAACTTACGCTGAAGCTCTAAAAACTATGAAACTACTATAAACAGCCTGTCCTGTCCTCTGAAAACAAGTATGAGTAAAATCCGCGTTGGCAAACTCACGTTTGAATTGCTTCGGGTTGCTCTGTTTCCTCCGGGACATTCCTGCTCCGCGCGCTGGACTCGAGATTAAAAAATGATACCGCGATTCATCCAAACCCAGATAAACGCGCTGTTTGTAAGACTCGGGTGTGTGTTTCGGGGTCTGTCTGATTCCAGTCAGGGTTTGCTGGTCTCGTCGTGTAGAGGGTTAAGTTGTGCTGTGATCCGGGCGCACACTGACAGCGCAGATGAGCGCGTGTTGTGCTTTTGTTGCAGGAGGTTTGAGCGCAGCGGTGCGCCGTAGAGCTGCAGCAGCGCTCACACACTCCACACAGTCAACACACACTCACTGCACTCTGCTATTTACTAGCTGTTCTCTTTCCCCTCGGGATGTCCAGCTACGGTGAAATATATGCAACTTTCCGGATTAGTAGAAGTTTTGTTTTTGTTTTTGCTTGTTTGTCTTCTTAAATACAGCTTGTATTTATTGTTTTGTTTATCATATGTGACCCTGGACCACAAAACCAGTCTTTTAAGTAGCACGGTATATTTGCAGCAATAGCCAAAAATACATTGCATTGGGTCAGAATTATCGATTTTTCTTTTATTGCCAAAAATCATTAGGATAGTAAGATCATGTTCCATGGAGATATTTTGTAAATGTCCTACTGTAAATATATCAAAACTTAATCTTGATTATTAATATGCATTGCCAAGAACTTCATTTGGACACCTATTTTTCAATATTTTGATTTTTTTGCACCCTCAGATTCCAGACTTTCAAATAGTTGTATCTCTGCGAAATATTGTCATATCTTAACAAACCATGCATCAATGGAAATAGCATGCTTCCATATTATGCATACTATTTTTGCAGTATACAGCATGTAGCCTATACTTTGCATGGTTTGCACATTCGTCCTCTGAGTCCACACTTGATGTAATGCCATAGACTGCTCCCACAGTGGGGTCTTGCAAGGCTACACGTGCACATCAAGTGCACTATCTGGGACAGAACAGGATAACTGGTATTTGTGCAATACTATATCCACTACAATTTGCTTGATTTTTCCTTTACAGTGCAGAATAACAGAAACAAAAGCAACGAGATAAGACTATTTTGCATAAAATTTGATATATATATGGCTTGCTGAATTAAATATTCATGTGACAACAGTATAACATAATATTATCTGAAATGTTGCACTATACATTATGTTTGACAAAGAAAAACAGGCTGTTTGCAGTGTTTACTGCACAGTATGCAATAAGCAGTGTGCAGGTATTCCATTATACATGTATCACACTAGTTAGCTGTCTCACTTTAGATGCAGTCTGATAGAGAAGGGGTAAAAAATTCAGAAATGTCAATGAATATGACTTCAGTTTAATTTAGCAGAGTAGCAATTACTTCAAAAGCATGTCATTTAACAATTAGGCATACTTTTTCAGAGCACCTTTGCGTTTTTACCAGGCAGTACAACAGAAGGAAAGAGGAAGAGAGGGAGAAAGGGGAATTGTAGCAGGAACAGAAGCCGGACTCAAACCTGTAAGTACCACCTGGGTATGAACACGTGCCAACCACTGCGTCACTTTAACTCCAACATGCAGCTTTGGCTTTAACCTTTGTATTTATTCAGATTTAAAATATGATGAAGAACTCCTTGCTGCTGCCGCTTAAAAAATATTATGTGCAATGACTTAATTGCATTGAATTAATAACCAACATAATAAATGAAGAAACTTATTTTACTTTAATCTGTTTTCTTCACATTCTCAGTCATTTTAAGCCTAAAACTTTTGGGGAGGGAAAATCTGGATTTATTTGTTGTTTTGTAGAAGCTGTACTATATTTTTATATCAGTCTTATTTCAGTTGTATAAAGGTTTCAAAAGTGAGTTTTCACAGCAATGACAAAAAAAAAAAAAAAACATTTTTGGTTCCAAAAAGAACACTTCAGTGAACAGTTTTTTGTTAGCTTGAAGAACATTCTAAAAATCCTTTGGTCCTACTTTATAGTAGGTGTCTTTCACTCTGTACCGCTCCGAAAGGTACAAATATGTGCCATTAAGACACACTTTAGGTACTAATATGTTTAAGATATTTATATGAATACTTTAGGGGTAAATAAGGTACCAGTGTGTACACTCTTAAAAATAAAGATGCTTTAAAAGGTTCTTCACAGCGATGCCATAGAAGAACCATTTTTGGTTCCACAAAGAACCATTCAGTCAAAGGTTCTTTAAAGAGCCATCTCTTTCTTACCATTTTATAATCGGGACAACCTTTATTCGCCACAAAGAAACTTTTGCAAAACAGAAAGGTTCTTCGGATATTAAAGGTTCTTCATGGAACCATTTAGACAAAAAAGGTTCTTCAATGGCATCATGAAGCACCTTTATTTTTAAGAGTGTACCTTTTAAAAGGATACTGTTCCAGTGGCAGCTTTTGTACCTTTTTTTTGACAGTGTATGTACTTTTATGTTCCTGTTGTACTGTAACACACTTTTGTTGCTATTAAGGTGGGATATAGTTAAAAGAGAAGTTCACTTCCAGAACAAAAATTTACAGATAATTTACTCACCTCCTTGTCATCCAAGATGTTCATGTGTTTTTTTCTTCAGTCGTAAAGAAATTATTGTTTTTCAGACAAATATTTCTCTCCATATTGTGGACTTCAATGGTGCCTGCGAGTTTTAACTTCCAAAATGCAACTAAAACGCAGCCTCAAAGGGCTCTAAATGATCCCAGCATGACACTAAAACAGGCAGTAGTAATGAAGGAAGAAGGGTCTTATCTAGCGAAATGATTGGTTATTTTCTTTCTAACATTAAATGCTTGTCTTGTCTAGCTCTGTGTGAACTCTGTGCATTCCGGGTCAACACAGTTAGGGTATGTCGAAAAACTCCCATCTTATTTTTTTCCTCCAACTTTGTCTGTCGTCCTACATCGCTGCAGAAGTACCAACCCAGTGTTTACAAAGTGAACATGCAAATAAGATTAAAAACCCTTTACAAAAAAAGGTAAAACAGCAATATAGGACGATTTTGAAGTTGGAGGAGAAAATGAGATGGGAGTTTTTCAACATACCCTAACTGTAATAACCGGATTACACAGAGTGCACAAACGGATCACAGAGCTAGACAAGATGAGTGTTTGAGGTTAAAAAGTATATAAATTGTATTTTTTTTTAGAAATTTTTTTTTTTTTTTTAAGACCTTGGCTGGGATCATTTAGAGCCATTTCAAGCTGCATTTAAACTACATTTTGGAAGTTCAAACTTACAGGCAGCATTGAAGTCCCACTATATGGAGAACATTCCTTAAATGTTTTCCTCAAAAAACATAATTTCTTTACGACTGAACAAAGAAAGACATGAACATCTTGGATGACAAGGGTGAATAAATTATCTGTAAATTTTTGTTCTGGAAGTGAACTTCTTTAAGGTTACGGACAGGTTTGGTGGTATGTTAAGGTTTAGGGGTAGGTTAAGGTGAAAGGGTAGAGATGGTAGTGTAATTACAGATGTACAGAAATTAACCACAGTTGTAATTACATGCATGTATTACAATATACAATGTAAAAACATTAATGTACACAATAAGTGCATTGTATCAAATGATTCATTTGATTTGAACCTTTCTAAGGTTCCTAATGGAAACATAAATGTGACTCTGGAAACCAGTCTTAAGTAGCACGGGTATATTTATAGCAATAGCCAAAAATACATTCTGTGGATCAAAATGATTATTTTTATGCCAAAAATCATTAAGATATTAAGTAAAGATCATGTTCCATGAAGATATTTTGTAAATTTCCTAACGTAAGTATATCAAAGCTTTGATTAGTAATATGCATTGATAATAACTTAACTTGGACAAATTTAACAGTGATTTTCTCAACATTTAGATTTTTTTGTAACCTCAGATTCCTGATTTTCAAATATTTGTATCTCGGCCATATATTGTCCTAACCCTAACAAATCATACATCAGTGGAAAGCTTATTTATTTAGCTTTCATGTGATGTATAAATCTCAATTTCAAAAAATGAACCCTTATGACTGGTTTTGTTGTCCATGGTCACAAATGTGTATTTTTTAAGAGTGTATTGTGTACGATAGCTACACCAACATACTGAAAGTCCTCCATAGCCAGAAAAACAAATGCCAGAAAAGTGTGCCACCAAAACAGTCCCAGGCTTGTTTGTAATTTGATGCATTTTCAGGCTATCAATGCTGAGATTTAGCGCGATGGGAATCATGTCTTCAATCTAAGGCTCAACTAAAGGATTTGCACCTCTCTTTTTATGGGAGATATCAATAGAGAATTGAGTTCCATTGAGACGCGGGAGCGAGCGCGATAAGGGCGGGGGCGCGCCAGAGATGGATTAATTATGAGCGAGCATAGAAAGCAGGCTTATCATCACTTAGCACAGGAGACAGGCTCACACGATCACAGAGCACGGATAAGACGGGAACAATGCGATGCTACCTTACAACCCATCGCCTTACTTTTTTATAATTAAAAACTAACATGCAATTATGCCGTATCTTGCTCAACCGAGAGGGCGATGTAAATAACTGTGCTGTAAAAATGATGGCGGGGGAAAGACAGTCTATATAAAACACAGAGGACAGAATGACCTCTGCGAAACTGAAGATACAGAACGGGTGAAAGTGCATGCGACGCTCTTACAGTAAATCACAACCACTTAACCTTTACAGTAACTCCTCAAAATAAAGCTTCTTCAGTGCCTCTTCCAACAGATTCCTGTCAAGAAGCATTATTCTCTCTGTAGGAAGTTGTTATGTGGTTCTTTGGAGGGTAAGTACTTCTTTTTCACTAGGGAAGGCCCTTCTGTAATGTCTTGTTCTGAACAAACTTCAGTAAAACAATTACCCTGTTTTGCTTTAAGTTCAGAATGAAGGTTCTGGATGAACTTGTTCATCTAATCTTCACAAACATAACAAGAGATGCATATTTCAGTATGTATACAGTGCCACCTTTATTTACATAAATGTAAAACACATTCATTATTAGGCAGTCCAAGGAGACTTTAACACTCAGGTTGAGTCTCAAGCTCAACCCCTCTATTTTCAACAGCAACCCAGAACTGTTTACCTTCATTATATTCAGGGATTTATGAGCAGGTATGAACTTATACTTCCTTTCGGCTTTGTTTACAAAAGTGGACGTGCTTGAACTTGAACTCTTTAATGAATTAAATATTCAAACTGGTATATTTTTCAGATTTTGAAAGACTAGAAATTCTACTACATTCTACTTTCACTGGTCATGTTGTCTATTATAATGTATGTTGTAGCTATTATATGCAAAAGTCACTTTTACATGTTGTTTGAAAAAAAAGTGTTGGCAGTGTGTGTACACAACCACCCTATAATCATAAAAATCCACCCATTCCTTTTTTTAATCCCCGTAAATCATAAGCAGTGTCTCAGAACAAGCCGTTCACAGAATCTGTAATAGGTGACATCACATTTTACAGGCCCCACCCATGACTGTTGACAGACACTGCCGTATTAGCAGAGCACCCACCTAAGTGAACCACACACAATCTACTATGTTTATCTTTACTCTAGAGCATTTAAAAGCAGCATTCAAGTAAGAAATGTCTTCTTATTAGAGCTACAGAAATTCTACAGTCCAGAGTATAGGGGGTGATTTTCTATTTTAATTTTATTGTTTGGGTCATGTACAGTTGAGGTCAAAAGTTTACATATACCTTGCAGGATCTGCAAAATGTTAATTATTTTACCAAAATAAGAGGGATCATACAAAAAGCATGTTATTTTTTATTTAGTACTGACCTGAAAAAGATATTTCACATAAAAGACGTTTACATATAGTCCACAAGAGTAAATAATAGTTGAGTTTTGTTCAAAAGTTTACATACACTTGATTCTTAATACTGTGTTGTTACCTGAATGATTAATAGTTTTTCACAGTGCTTTGTTTGTCCTGAACAGTTAAACTGCCTGCTGTTCTTCAGAAAAATCCTTCAGGTCCCACAAATTCTTTGGTTTTTCAGCATTTTTGTGTATTTGAGCTCTTTCCAACAATGACTGTTTGATTTTGAGATCCATTTTTTCACACTGAGGACAACTGAGGGACTCATATGCAACTATTACAGAAGGTTCAAACGCTCACTGATGCTTCAGAAGGAGAAACGATGCATTAAGAGCCGGGGGTTAAAATTTTGAATTTGAAGATCAGGGTAAATTCGACTTATTTTGTCTTCTGGGAAACATGTAAGCATCTTCTGTTGCTTCTGAAGGGCAGTACTAAATGAAAAAAATTCAACTATTATTTTCTCTTGTGGATTATACGTAAACGTCTTTTATGTGAAATATCTTATTCATGTTAGTACTAAATAAAAAATAGCATGCATTTTGTATGATCCCTCTTATTTTGGTTAATTAATTAACATTTTGCAGATTCTGCAAGGTGTATGAAAACTATTCACTTCAACTGTATTAAAAGTGTAGACAGCAGTATAAATACTGTATATTACGCTGCTGTCACTTAATATAAACATGCAATTTCTTTCACAGCTGTTTACCTTCACAGACATAACCGACTGTGTTTTTGTAACTTACCTATATTTTTAACATAAAACTAGCAAAAGACACTAACTAGTTTTAAATTCCTCTTGGCCAATGGGGAACGTTGTGTTACAGTGTGCCCTGCTATTATTAAACTATGCTATTCTATGACATTAGCGATGTAATTTACACCATTTACTTGTGTGAGTATTAATGAGAAACCACAAGAAACAGGTGAATAAAGACTGACAACTGATGTTATTTCAGCTCGTTTATGTGTCTCTTGTTCTATGAGTGCTGTGTGTGGAAGGAGTGGAGTGTATCTCCGTGTTTTTCTGAATGTTTGAATGTGTTTCACCTATTTGCCCACATTGTTTTGAACTATACCGGGGTGCGTTTCCTGTACAACGACGTAACTCGCTTATTAACCTCCGTAGTAAGATGAATTGTTGTGCAAAAAAACTACATTTCCATCATTTGAACCACATTAGTTCAACAATGTAGGGCCATTGTTAATGATGTCACTGAGTAATAACTTCTGCTGTTTAACTGATTAAAGATCTCTAAATTGCAGTTATATTGAACATGGTACCTGATGACTAATTTACTATTTTTTTTGTTTCCTGTCATTTCGCTTTATTCAATGTTTGATTCATGCGCCCCTGTATAGCTGTGTGTTCTGATCAGGGATGTATTTCCCAAAAGCATCGTTAGCCAACTATGGTCACAAGTTCCATCATTCCATCCACATTTGCAAACAGCGTCACAAACTTACGTGGTTGGAACTACAGCTCTCCACCTGTGGTTAGAAGCATAGTTCCTTGTTAGTAAGACATATAGCCTTCAATAAATTATGCTCTTGGGCACAATAAACACGATAGCATGCCGTGCAATCTATATCTTCCATTCTATCTAAATAAAAATGCATTTTAATCAATGTATTTTTGAGTGTCCTCTGTAAGCACCGTTTTTGAATAGTGTGCATGTTCATGAAGGGAACCCGCGATTAATCAATCATCAAATAAAGCGAAATGACAGGGAACAAAAAAATAGTAAATTAGTCATCAGATGCCATGTTCACTATAGCTGCATTTTAGAGACCTCTAATCAGTTAAATAGCAGAAGTTATTACTTGGTGACATCATGTGTGTATTTGACAGTTTAAGTGCAATAAGACATGAAAGAGACTCACATGCCATGTGACAGCTGCTTTCTGTGCGTTCGTTTATATAAACATGCCACATTCCAGCCAGTATTCCTATATTGCCTAAAATATTCAGTCTGATAGACATGATAGTCAACAACAAATGTTTTTATCAGAGTATCTGAGGAACAATCTATAAAGTCACAGCCCTATTCTAAGAAAGGGGGTAGTAGCATTTGCATTTAAAGGGACATGCATGAAATCAGCTTGTTTCTGCTTCCACTCAAAGTGGGCTTTTTTAAAATATTATAATAAATTATCTGTGAGATATTTTGAGCTGAAACTTCACAGACACATTCTGGGGACCCTGAGACTAATATTACATCTTATAAAAGGGGGCATAGTAGGTGCTCTTTAAAAAAAAAGGAAGTAACCAATTCATACACTTAGCTATAACCACTTTATGTCAAAATAAGACTTAACATGGCTTGAAAACATGATCTTGGGACACAAATTGATTTGATTTGAAACATTTGATTTGTATACAGCATATAAGAACAACAGTCATAGGGGTCAAAGTTTAAAATGCGTGATGGTTTGGATTTAACATCACATCCTGAATGGTTGAAATGGCTCCTCACCTATCCAACATACATGTCTGAGATCTTCCTCGAGGAGCTACAGCGGCAGTTCAGACTTCTGTCATACGGTTTTGCCGTATGCATCTCCATGCATTTTTCCCCATCTCTCTGAGAAGATTGACTTGAGCAGACACAATTAAGGCATAATTCATCCAGTCACTTTATCTGGCTTGTCTGAAGCCCTCAACTCCTTGCACCTACCTTCCATCACCTTCACATTTCTGAAGACCATTAAAAGGATATCTGATAGAATTATAGTGTGAAATGGGGTAGGGTGAAGCCTGCGTAATGGGTTTTGCATATGTTTTCGCCTCTGGCGTGAGATATATTTGAAGTTCATTTTTAGTTCATTTGATAAAATAAATTGGCAAAACATCATCCCCGCCAACCTTTTAGCCACCTGTGTGCTATCCATAAAGAGAAAAAATACATCTAAAATGGCCAAATCTGGCTAAAATAAATGCAACCCTGGCAAGCGTGTTTTAACTCCCCTCCTAAAAAACAAAGCAGAAGATTATATTTACAGTAAGGGAAACACATTCAGCTTGATGTATTTGTCTCTATTGCTCCAACATTGTCTGTGAGGGATATTTCGTAGACAATGTTATCCTTTCCTTCAAATTGAAGGCATATTATGTGAACATATGGGTCTTTGGTGATAAGCCGTGAATGGCAAAAGCTGCTTCCTACTACCTCTGATGTTTACTTCTGTGGTCTTACCACATTTACTCAGTGCAGGGGGTGTAGGGAAACTCTAAAGGCTTGATTCAATTAAACAGGAAACAGATGCACCGTCAGAACGTGGAGGTTGGGAAACCGACGCGGTACAAGCATGGAGGACGCAACGTAGAGAGGGGAAGAGGAAGCGCGACCGGTCCTGACGGGTTACGTCCAGTGAGCTGACGTCAAAGTTATCTTAAAAAACAAATGAAACTGTCATTACACGGTCTGTAGTGACGCGCATGTCGACGGGGGCAGCGAATTTCGCCCCTCCCCACGGGAGCGCCCGGTCTGCTTGTGTTTGCTGGATTAATAACTTCATTTAAAGGCTCCAGGCGAGAGGAAAGTTAACAGTGACAGTGGCCCAGGTTTTGCGCACCCTCAACGAGGCATGAAATTACTGCATGCCCCCTGAAAACGCCTGCTGATGGAAAGGGAAGGAGCAAGTCCTTGGGGCCCCAAATCGGTGGCTGTCACACATGCACACGAACACACACACACACACGTGGTCCTATCGCACATCGCTGATTCATGAGGAATAAAAAGGCTGGTTGTTGTAATCTTGTATCCTAAAGTGCTGCATGCTTCAAATTATTAAAGTGAATATTATTTTTGGTAAAGAACAATAACAAATGACATCTTTTTAATATTCAGCTGTTTCTTCTAGACAGCAGTGAGATTCAAAGGAGATCAGATGAAGACGTCAATTTCACCTGACAAAAAGTCTCCAAAACTGTTTCCGGAGAGCTTGAGAGAGCCCACCAATCTCTCACACCACCTTCAGATTTGACCAAAGTCTGCAATCAAAACATTTCAATATGAAGTCCAACGCTCCTCATAATTTTTTATGACAAAAATACATTTTCTGAGTTGTATTAAAAACATGCATTTTATAGCAAATACACTAAAAGTTTTTAAGGTTTCGATTTTTAAATGCCTTTGAAAGAATTATCTTATTGTCACCAAGGCTGCATTTATTTAATTTAAAATACAGGAAAAAACAGTATTATTGTGAATTATCATTACAATTTCAAATATCTGTTTTCTGTGTGAATATATTATTACGCTAGTCTTCAGTGTCACATGATCCTTCAGAAATCATTATAATATGCTGATTAGCTGCTTAAGAAAAATGATAGATTGTTACCAGTGCTGGCAGTTGTGCTGCTTCATTTTTTTTGTGGAAATAAATTTTTCTTCAGGAAAGTTTGATTACTAGAACGTTCAAAAGAACAGCATAACCCCCATGTCATCCAATATCTTTCTTTCTTCAGTTAAAAAGAAATTAAGGTTTTTAGGAAAACATTCCAGTATTGTTCTCCATATAGTGAACTTTACTGGGGATCAATGGGTTGAAGGTCCAAAAGGGCTCTACACGATCCCTGCTTAGGAATAAGGATCTTATCTAGAGAAACAATCTGTCATTTTCTGAAAACAACAACAACAAAAAAAATTGATATACTTTTTAGCTTTTTACACTCGTCTTGCTCTAAGATGCATGTCATCATGCATTGCATATTCACATTGGAAAGGTCACACGTGGTTAGTTCTTTGTCTGTGTACTTTAGTTTGAAAAGGTTTGGTTAGGACAAAAACTCATCTTTTTCTCCAAGTTCAAAATCATCCGACGTTGTACCTTCTTATGTTATACCTTCTTTTGCAAAGGGTGCTTGACTTTCTTTGCACGTTTGCTTTGTAAACACTGGGTCGGTACTTCCACCTACATTACGTCATGTGTGACCTTTCCAACGTGATTACGTAATTTGTGAAGTCATGCTTGACTGTCGTGCTTAACTGATTGTTTCAGCTGGGATTATGTAGAGCCCTTTGAAGCTGCAGTGAAACTAGACTTTGGACCTTCAACCCTTTGACCAACATTTAAGTCCATTATAAGGTGAAAAATCCTGAAATGTTTTCCTGAAAAACCTTAGTTTCTTTTCGACTGAAGAAAGAAAGACGTGAACATCTTGGATGACATAGGGGGTGAGTAAATTATAAGGACATTTTTAATCTGTAAGTGAATGAGTCCTTTAATATACACTAGCTCTACAGTCTGTCTGAGGCAAAGCTGACAGATGAAGCACTTTCTCGAAGAAGTTTCAACCTCTAAGCTTTAACATTTTTCTCTGTTGTCCAAATTGTATGTTGCATATATGCATTTCCAGTATGTATACATAATTACATTCTAAAAAATGCTAGGTTAAAAACAACCCAACTTTGTCTGGCAACCCAGCGCTGGGTAAATATTGAACGGAACACATGCTGGGTTATCTTGACCCAGCTTGTTATGTTAAATGATGAAAAAAAAATGAACATTTATTATTAAGCAAGAACACATGGACAAAATGCAAGACAAATTGAATTTATTTGGGTGAATACAGCATAGTTTACAATATTACATACATTTAAACTCATTTAACAAGCATTTAATACATAAAAAAGTAACATTTAAAAGTAGCATTTTAATTTTAGTCTATTCACCTGTTTTCTGTAATTGCTTTTTACTGAAATAGCGCTAATTCTCGTGCCGGTGTGTCACCGAAATCTGAGCCAGTGAAGGGCTGCTGTTCATCGGGGTAACTGAACTTCAGACTGCGGACATGTGTTTCCCTCATAGCTGAAAGATGCCATGACTGACTCCAAAACCTGCCCTTAAACAAACAGTTCTGACATTAAAGAACACATTTTAGCATCAAATTAAATTAAACTCAGTACTATAATGAATAAAATCCATTTATTTTATGCGAGGCAAAAGGCGTTTCCATCATGCAAAGTGACCGCTTCTAACACAGTTGACTGACATCTCGTCCTTGTATGTTGTGTTGCACAATAAAAAGATCATCTACAGCACAATAAAGCTTTTAGAAATGAAATAAAACATATACAAATCTTTTTCGCTGAAGAAGTGAACCAAATCGGCAGCGCTGAGAACCGCTCTCTCCTGTAGAGATCTCAAAAAGCCGGCGCTCTGACTGTAACTCAGCAGCTGAGTTCTTTCGTCAGAGACAGGCTAGGTTTGATAGAGAAAAAAATACCCAGTGTTAAAAGCGACCCAGCACCTGGGTAAAAAAAATATAAAAAATAATCCAATAAAGCTACCCAACGGGCTGAACCCAGCATTTGGGTTAAAAAAATAACCCAGCATTTTTTTAGAGTGTATCAAGACGCAACTGTCATATTTCGACTGAAATGCTCACACTAAATGAGATTTTACTGACTGACCACCGAGGGAGTGAAGCGTCATGCTCGTCATTATTGAGACATCACCTTAACATACTTTTGATAACTGCTATATTTCACTAGCTGTTAATGAGAATTAATTAATTGTGTAAATGCTACTCCAAAAAGCGTTATTAACACTCTCTCTTCAGGTCAAATCCAGAGGGGTTTCTGTGTGCCTGTAAATGAGAGCTTAATTAATTTAGGCCCTGCCTTAAGAATTGATATGAATTGTTAACACTGTATGTGGCCTCATTAATATGCGTCCCTATGGGGCCAGACTGCTAATCATCACACATACTAACAACCTGACGGAGTCTCTGTGTGCGGCTGGCCCTCGCACAGCCACGCTGACATTAGGTAATTAATCATTAAGAGAACAACACCTCTGCTTATAACACTCACACAGAGCAAATTCAGCCGCTGTCACGCCGCTCCGCTTATGAGGGCACTGAAATATGTTACATTATTTGTCTAAATAATTATACATTTTAACAGTGGCTTTTAAGGTTTATATAATTAGTTTTACATTAGTAGCATAGACAAACTAATATAGTTCAAAGAATAATCGTTATAGTACCAAAAGGACATCTATTATAAATGCAAACAACCCTTGTATTCATGCAATAAGGTGCAAAACTGTAAATATACAGTTAAAGGGTGTTGTTTTATCAAACTACATAATAATAATTCATAATAATAATAATGTTAAGGGCACAAATTTTCTTCCATTTTGTTTGTTTGTTTGTTTGTTTAATTTTATTTTGTTAAGAAAATCCATCAAGTGACACTTTTTCGCAATCTAGCGTAGTTTCTAACTTGTAAACTAAGGATTTTTATTTATTTATTTAATATAGGGATATACAGTGATATACAAGCAAGCTCTAACACTGGATTGACCAATCAGCATCCAGGGCAGTAACTTTCTGTTTTCTAAAGAAAAAAAATCCTTTCAATAAATTATTAATCAGTGCTTTCCCTCATGTAATTTCGATTCAAGCTAAGTTTATTGTCCATAAAGTTCAGCAAATTTTTTCTAACGTTGTCTGATTTTTGATAAACAGATTAAATGCACCTGATAATTTTTTAAACAATAAAAATGTATTCATTTTTAATAAATTATTTAGTAACTCTGTACAGTAAGGTCCCATAGTTAACATTAGTTAATGCATTAACTACAATGCTATGTTTGTAACATGATTTATTCATCCTCATTAACATTAATAAAAAATACAACAATAACTGAAATTATTAAATGTTTTAGAAATAATTTGCATTTGCATCCATTTTAGCTAATGGTAATTTTAATAAATGAAACCTGAATTTAAAGTGTTTCCAATTTTTTTTTTTTTTTTTTTTTTGCAAAAGGTGTCGTTAATGTAAAATAATACATGTAATATTATGCAAATAATAATAAAAATGTATATATTTACACAAATCAAATAGCAGATTTATCAGAGATTAATTCTTAGAATTTTATTTTTTAAATGAAAAGATGACATAAAAACAAAAGATTACTAATTTAAGACTGAATAATTCTGCTCACTTTGCCTGTAGGTTATGATTTATATTGTGTAGATGTTGTAAATGCTCATCCAATTCATAAATTATTAAATAACAGCTGCACTGCTTAATAATTAAATAAATAAAATCAGATATGTGGAAGATATGTGCAAAACATTTTAAATGAAAAAATAATACAACCTGCAATTGTTACTTTACAGAGCATTTACCTTATTTAAAACATCAAAAATAATTCTGTGGGTATAAATGAATGTATTTAGATTTATTCAGTGACGGTTGCTAATATTTATGATGTTACCATTTTTAGACAGATAAACATAAGGCCAATTTTAATTGCATGTTCTTTAAATAGGAAAAAAAATTAAATGCTCAGCAAAGGACACCTTAAAAACTGAAGACAATATCAAGCGCTTGCATGTTTTAAAACTGGTTTCCCATGGGTTTAGACTATAAAGTGGTTTGTCAAAAATAAAGCTCACTGATGCTTCAACACAACAGCTCTTACATTGTTTCCTGACTTCCTCCGTTCTGTCATTGACATTTTCAGCTTAGATGAACTTTGGCCCATTATCGTTTCCAGTGAGACAGGTGCAGCTTAATGAATGCTCCCAGTGTTTAATTAGCTCCCTGTGGGACAGCAGACAGGATTATCAAATGAACAACTCCATAATTACTATCCGTCACGCGCTCACTTCCTCTCTCTGAGAACATCCTCTCCTAGCGCTGTTGACGCTTTAGCTTCCAGTGCATCAAAGCAGCGACGGGGGCAAGAAGAGTCCAAAGGTCTTGGCAGAAATGCCCTGCTTCCTCATATAACGGCCAGCACCTGATCATTAGGGGTTTGATAATGGCACGCCACCATTACCATTCCAATATGCAGCAGGCGACGTGTCAATTAGCTGCTGAGAGCTTTGAACTGAAGGCAGAGCATCAGTGTAGTGCTGGTAATTAACTTAAACAGTAATTAGGCTTCTGTCAGAGATTGTCGTGTCATAACAAAAGATAAAGACAGCTGTTAGCGGCGAGGAGACAATAGCGCTCAGAGTGTCATCTCTATACACCAGGATCTCTTATAGAGTTATGAAACATCCATCACTGTGTTGCTTTATGGTCTGTATCGTACAACGAGTATCTTTATTTCCCATTTGTTTTTACTGAAATTTCTTCTCTGATCATCAGACTCATTCTGTTGGCAGCTTTTTAGACACTTGTTTAATGGTTATTGCAACAAAATATGAACTCAAAGGTAGAAAGACTATATATATTTGATAAAAAAGACTATTTGTATTTATATTAAATGCAATTAGTTGAACTTCACGCTTTTTGACCGACTTAAGTAGTACTTAAAGTACATTTTTATATATAATTTCTAGGGCTGTCAGTTTAACATGTTAACTTCATTAATTAGTTATAAAAAAAATAATGTGATTAAGATATTTTAATTCAGTTAATGCACTAGTTACTTGTGTGTTCACGGTGTGTGTGTGTGCGTGTTTGTTCACTACTCACTACTGTGTGCACTTGGATGGGTTAAATGTAGAGCACAAATTCCAAGTATGGGTCACCATACTTGGCCTCATGTCACGTCCTTTCCTTTTCCTTTTCCTTTTCTTTTCCTTATAATAATAATAATAATAATAACAGTAAAGGGATAGTTTCTGTCATCATTTACTCAACCCTCATGTCATTTTAAACTCTTCTTTTGTGGAACATAAAAGAAGGTTTTTTGAAGACTCTTGGTAACAAAGGAAGGAATTACTAATTATTTGGACCAGTATTCTAATGTTAAGATCATGATAACTCCATAGTAATGACTAAAGTCATTGTAAACTTTTGAGGGTTTTATAAGGTTCTGGATAGTAATACTTCAGATGGATTTAGTAACACTTGAGACATTACTAGTGGGTTACCATGATCTTCACTTTAGAATACTGATCCAAATAATTACTATCGTCTATCGGCACAACCCTAATGTAAATGTTTTCCATTTTTTAGTTACAAATTTTGTTGCAAACGCCCCCTAAAAGTTATTTTAAAATTGGTTGAGAACATTGATGAAGTAAAAGAAAGTAATAGATAAATGAAATTTTAAATGTGGCAACAAACCTAGTTTTTAAGTTTACTGCAATGAATGAAAATAATGTGATTAATGAAATTAAAATTTTAATGAAATTTTAAATGTGGCAACAAACTTATTTTCATGAGACGATGTGCTTGAAATCTGTCCTTCAAATTTGTTGACTCTTTGCTGTATTGCAGTTCATTTATCAAAACCTTTCAGTAACGTATGCAATTGTAGACAAAACATCTAACGCAATTATGGAGATAAACTGAGTATCAGGTTGGTCATGTGATCGCACCCATGAGGCACCTGCTCCATGCAAAGAAATCAGCTGATATAACTGGCGTTTTCATCGCATGTGGGACATTTGTGATTTTAAACTCATTTTCAAAAGCAGACAAAAACAATTAATGCTAAACTGGGTTACACACATTTTAAGGTGTCCTTGTTACAATGTAAGTATACATTTAAGTACTGAGTAGTATTTATTAAGTACATGTACTTACTATATGGTTAGGGTTAGGATTAGGGTTTGGCTTAGGGTTACTTGCATGTAATTATGCATAATTAATTGTTATTATAATAGTAAGTGCATGTAATGTGTAACAAGGACACCTTAAAGTAAAGTGCTGTAACATATTGTAGAGATGAGTTTAACATCCACCAAATTGGAAATGTTTGATAATTTAATTGATATATTATAAGACTGAAAATCTTAAAAGGGGCCTGCATTAAAATAAAAGCATATATAGATTCATTGTGTACACTTTGAGAAGTATTTATGTTGTTTTATCATTTAAAATGTAACAAAAATGTAACAAAATTTTAATGCATCTTTAAAATAAATGCCTGGTTTGATATTACTGCAATGACATGTGTTTTTATTTTTGGGGTCACTGTATATATACCTAAACATAAATAAATCATGTTTTGTACTACTAAAAAGTACATAGAGACAGTATATTTTTAAGAAAGCAAAAACAACATATTGAATTTTTCTCTTTAATTTTAACACTCACCCCTCCCCCTTGGTTTATTCATTGGTTTTGTAATTAAAAGGCCTTGAGGCATGAGAAAGCGAGCGGCTCATTGTGGTTTTGCCCTTTTTCAGTATGGCTGTGTCTTGTAGGAGATAAACACTGAAAGGGAAAATATGGGAATAGCTAATCTTCAAATCCGTGGCATGCGGTGAGGTGACTGTGATAGAGGGAAGGGCTGCCGTCGATCGCAGCGCTGATGAAATGGAGGGGAAGCAGATGGGGGAATCTCACAGTGTGAGGTGAAGAGAGGCCGCTCTTTCAAATCAGCAGCAAAGAGAAAGATGAGGAGACACAGACAAAACATGCAGAACACACTTCATCTGCAGCAACTCACAACCCAAACACCACTGGACCATCAGTCTCTCCATCTGCAGCTCATGGACTGCATCTGTCACAGGCTGCTTCACAAAACAAGAGTTTACAGCAATGCACTGGATGATGTTAAAATCTGTAGTGCTTAAATTTTATATGAGAGTTTAAAAGTGCAGAACTTAGAATAATATTCTCATCTCAAAAGGACATTTTATACAACTTTACCGCTCAAACAAAAAATAGTTATGCTTTGCAACATTGCACCCCTTAGACATTCAAATAATGCATTACTCTAAAAGCAATTTTTGTTTATTTTTTGTTGGAAGGTTGGTTGGTCGGTTTGTCAAATTAAAATAATTTTCTAGTGGTTTGGTAATCAACAGCTGTCCATATCTTAAAGGGATAGTCTGTCGTTTATTTACCCTCATGTCATTCCAAACCCACAAGACCTTTGTTCATCTTCAGAACACTAATTACTATATTTTTGATGAATTTGAGAGCTTTTGATCCTTCATTGACAGCAATGCAACTGACATGTTCAAGGCCCAGAAAAGTAGTAAGGACATCATTAAAATAGTCCATGTGACTGACACAGAAGAGAAGAAATTGTTTAGTGAAGTAATTTTTTTTTTTCTTTGTGCACAAAAAGTTTTCTTGTAGCTTCATAATATTACATTTGTACCACTGATGTGACATGGACTATTTTAATTATATTATTACCACCTTTCTGGGCCCTAAAGGGGTCATCAGACGCAAAGTTCACTTTTTCATGTCGTTTGCACAATAATGTGTGTTGGCAGTGTATGCACACATACCCTATAATAAAAAAAAAAATTCATGCAGTGGTTTTTAATTAATCTGTAAAAAATAATATCCACTTTTTCAAATCAAGCCATTCTCAAAGACACAGACAGAGGCCGCTCCCACGATAGTTGATTGACATGAGCGTCTTACCTCAGATCAGCTGTCACAGTCAGATCTCCATTGTTTTGATGCCAGAGCAGGGATGTAAGTTAGACAAAAATACCTCTGATTGAGCGATTGAGGTGTTGCTGGATGTAATAATGAACATAGTGGTCGTCATTTACTCCCGACATCTGAGCTGCTGAAGATGCAGTGGATTAAGTTTAAGATTAAGGGAATGCAGCTCCCGATCTACATAAATGCATCTATGTTCGTGCAAATCATTCGTGATCCAACTTCACTTACAACAGAAGTAAGTATAAGTGTTTTTTTTTATGAATCTTTGTGATCGCCTTTCCTAATAATGTGCTAGTTAGCAAGTTTAGCGGCTAAACGCGGCTAAATGCAGCTAAAGTAAACAGGCTCGTCACTCCACAGAGAGAAGAGAGGGGCGGGGCGAGCAGAGCTCATTTGCATTTAAAGGAACAACCCTTTAGAATGGGATGATTTTTGCAGAGCTGATTTTGACAAGGTAAAAAGGGTGTTGTTTTACACAACCATTGAGAATTTTTAACCAAAGTATATTATAGACTTTTCATTAAGACTCTAAAGAATCATATCAACTTGTGGAAAATGGGCATCCGATGACCCCTTTAAACATGTCAGTTGTGTTGCTGTCTATGCAGGGTCAGAAAGCTCTTGGATTTCATCAAAAAATATCTTAATTTGTGTTCTGAAGATGAATAAAGGTCTTATGGGTTGGGAACGACAAGATTGTGAGTAATTAATGACAGAATTTTCATTTTTGGTTTAACTATCCCTTTAATTTTATACAACAGTATGGTGTTCCGTTCTTGAATAAATCTGTTTTTTAACCAATTGAGTGAGTCAATGATTCAATGATTGAATCATAAAGATTGGTCACTTGTTTCTTTTATAAATGAATCTGCCATTCTGAATGAATTATTTGATTTAAATGATTCAATTAATCATTCATTCTGTGAGCATGTAGGAAAAACTGCTGCTGCACATACATACACAAAATCACCCTGTAGCAGATCTATACAGGTGGAGCTGGGGAAGGTGGAGGGTTTCTAAACTGTAGGGGTGGGCGGATCGATCCTAATATCCATAGTATCAATACCATTTTTTTTGTTGGTATCGGATCGAAACTAGCCTGATGAGATTGATACTTTAGGTTCATTTTCTCTCTTCCACATTTAATACATTGCTCACTACATTCAACAAAAAGTAGACATGTCTGTCTGTGTATATGCCGCTCTTTTCACGTCTCATATGCAAACATTGCTGCTTCTCCCCTGCTATGCTGTTTTGTTGTCATGCCATCACATGATTCAGCTGCTCCAAGCGCAAGTGGAAAATTTTGGCTATAGTGAGAGATGAAACGGTAGAAATTCACCACTGTGGCAACACCAATAACTTATCCACCTTATTTTTTTAACGCAAAAGTAAGCTTTTTTCTGTGAATGTGCGAAGCTTCCGCTTCATTAGGCACGGTAGGGAAATCATGAGAAAAATCACTGCTGTCCACAAACAATTTTTATAATTAAGACAATACATTAAAATTAGCCACACCCATTAAATGTACAGAATTTGGCCTTTTTTATACAGTATCACTGTCTTTAACCATTAAGCAACATTAAATGTTTTCTTTATAATGGTTTTCTATCAGAGGAAAACACTTTACATGCATGCACTTTGCATTCATATCCAGGGCTGCTTGGCTTTACATAGTGTGCATCATCCGTATACTAAGTTTAGCCTTTTAATATTACTTTCTTAAAGGGGTCATCGGATGCTAAGTTCACTTTTTCATGTTGTTTGAACATTAATGTGTGTTGGCAGTGTATGTACAAATCTACCCTATAATGATAAAAATCCATGCAGTGGTTTTTAATTAATCTGTAAAAATAATATTCCCTTTTTCAAATCGAGCTATTCTCAGATGCCTGTCGGTGTGATGTAACACCAACAGAGGCCGCTCCCACGATAGTTGATTGACATGAGCTCTTACCTCAGACCAGCTGTCACAGTCCAGTAACTTTCCTTGTTTCGATGCCGAAGCAGGGATGTAAGTTAGACAAGAATATCTCAGATTAAGCGATTGAGGTGTTGTGTTGCTGGATGTAATCCGTCATTTACTCCCGACATCTGCGCAGCTGGAGATGCAGTAGATTAATGTACATTTGTTTGTGAATATATCATACATACATATATCCGTCTATGTTCGCGCGAATCATTCATGATCCAGCTTCACTTACAGCAGAAGTGTGTATAAGCGTTTTTTATGAATCTTTGCGATCGCCTTTCCTTATAACATGGTAGTTAGGAAGTTCAGCGGCTAAACGCGGCTAAAGTAAACAAGATTGTCATTCCACAGAGAGAAGAGAGGGGCGGGGTGAGCAGAGCTCATTTGCATTTAAAGGAACAATCCCTTAGAATGAGATGATTTTTGCAGAGCTCATTTTGACAAGGTAAAAAGGGTGTTGTTTTACAAAACCATTGAGAATTATTAATCAAAGTATATTAGAGACTTTTGATTAAGGCCCTAAAGAATCATATCAACTTGTGGAAAATGGGCATCCGATGACCCCTTTAACGCATTAAGCCACGTTATGTTTTTCCTTATAAAACTATGGGAGGAAAATGCTTAACATGAAACTTTACACATTGTTTTCATATTCTGGGCTCCTCTGCTTGCAAACTCCTTCCAGAAAGGCAAAGAATATCCACATAGCTTTAAGGTGAATGTAATATATTATTCATATCAACATTAGTTACTGTTAATTTTCTAAATGTAATTGGTCATTTAAATGTATGTTTTTAAAAGGGAAAAGTGTCTGTATTGGTATCAGTATCGGTGATACTGGCCCTGTATTTACTCGGCATCGGATCGATACCAAGATTTGCAATATCGTCCACCCCTACTGACTGAAGTATTTGAATGTTGAGCAGCAAGCTTATTGGCTGCAGATGTGAAAAGAGCCAATCAGGTTTGGAACAACATGAGGGTGAGTAAATGATGACAGAATTTCCATTTTTGAGTGAACTATCCCTTTATGTCAATGGGTGCTTTGCCAATTTTATCATTAACAAAGTTGCAGTTACACTAGCATATTTTTAAATGTCTATTGTCAATATTGTTGTCATGTATAAAGCACAGCTTACATGTAAGTCACTTTCAAACCAATCTGATTACTGTTGGTCAACATTGTGAATCCTGGTGTGAAATCTGCTTTTGCACCTCTCGTCAGCAAACCACATCATCCAATATATCATTCATGTACATAGCACAAATGTTAAGGATAGACAGCAAAGTTTACACTTTAACATTAGGGCTTTGTTCAAATCACTAACCCCAAGTTTGACCAATATAGTGATGCTTTCTTTATCAGTCTCTCCTAAAATAAGACCGAAAGCTCTTTAACATGCAAACTCCTTGATGCTGATGAAGTCTTGGCTAAAGAATGACATCAGACTAAGCGAAGGTTCATTAATAGCGGGCGTGCGATGCGTTTCCTCCTTATCAAGTTAAGCCCGGCAAGAGGACTGATAAGAGACTAATGCAAATTCGCTGATAAGAACTGAGTGCAAATATTTATGATGTACCTTCAGAACGACGTGTACGTGAGCCAAAAACAAGAGCTTCCTTTGTGTGGTCTTGAGAGGTGAGCAGAAGAGAAGTTTTAGCGGCCGCTCTTTTCCTGCAGCCACTTTTGTGTTGTGTGCGCGTGTGCCTTCTGTGCTAAGCTGTTCATTTAGAGAGGGTAATTAGTTACTGTAATTACAGTGATGTCATTGGCTTAATTGTTTTTGAAAGTGACTGCATGCCTGTAAGAAAAGATTGCCGGGCCCTTTACAGGATTTGAGTCGAAAAACGTTCACTTCAACACCAAAGTCGTGTTTTTGTGGGATCGACTAAACAACCTTTCTCTGAGGAAAGATGCGCGAGAGAGAATCGGCTAATTTGGGCTAATTAGCAAGCGGAATGTGCGCTCTTGGATTAGAAACATGAAATAAACCAAGGTTTGAATGAATTACTGGTGGGTCGAATGTAACTACAAAGACTTTTGGGCATTAAAAGTCTGCCGAGGCAAGAGCGAGTCAGTGGCTCACTGCTCCAGAACACAGCGGCGTTACAACAGACAACATAACATCATTTAACCTTTACAACGCTCGTATTGATTTGTTTTGTGTTTATCATGACTGCAATCAGAGCTCGCAGCTGCCTCTGATGGTGGGTGATTGGGTTAATTGAACGGTTGCGAGAAGACAAAGAGATCCACCTTCTTCAGGGTTGCCAAGTCTGCAGTTTTAAAGCAGAACTGGGAGACTTTTACACTAGTGCCACTGATTATTTGTGACGTCCGTGAGTTAAAGTGATCTGGGAACACGGAAAACTACAGAAAAAAATGAATGGGCTAGTTTTGATTTGCAATTGGGCTGTTTTGTTTTTTGCAGACCTGGCAACCCTGACCATCAGAAAAAGTTAGCAGTAGCACTTAACGAAGAAATCCCGAAGTCCATTGTAGCAAAGCATGGCTGTCCGGCCGCTTATCGCACCTTGTTTCCATACGATTTAACCAAAGTGGTGAATGTTATTTACAATGCTTACAATACAGCAAAAGAAATTCAAACAACTGTTTTTCTCTTTCTAGGAAACTTCCTCCAGGCCAAAATTGGGAAGGCACGTTTTAATTAAATCCCTTTTGCAAATAACGACTGACCGTTATAAATCATTTGGTATCACATAAAACTATTTTACTCTTCTCTCTGTGGTGAGCGGAGTGAAAGGCCTTTTCAGGTCTAGATAAGTGTTAATAAATTACCCATGTTTCCCCGTTAATGGCTGTCAGCCTGCCTCGGAGAGATATCATTGTGTGTCATGAATATTTTGATGTTGTGATTAGATCAAAAACGCGGTGAATTCCTAAACAGCTCGACGCGGCACCGCTGATCAGAAATGGCTATTTCACCCAAACAGATTATAGTGCTTGCATATCTGCAGATAGGGAATAATTAGAATGACACCGGGCCTGTATTCCGCTGTAATAGCCGTGCTACTTTAGCCTATCCCTGTGATCTGGAGACTGCAGGAAAACGCACGTGTTTCTGAGACTCGACGCACCTTGGCAGCTGAGATAATGACTATTCTGATGCATAAGCAATTTGTATTTACTGGAGGAGGGGAGAGAAAAATAAAATAGGAAGAGAAGAAGAAAAAAACCCAATTCTCATCCCTGTGAGACATTGATTAGATACTTGCAGCCATTTGTGTATGGTAGTTTCGTTGCCTGTCCTCATTATTTGTGGAAGATTATCATCGCGCAGCATGCGCGCACGCCACTTGATGTTTTAATTGACAGGCACGACAAAGGAAGAAGTGAGCCGGGTATCTGAACAGCACTGCAAGACCATTTTTGTGCATTTATTCTGAACTATCACATTTGCACCATACTATGCTCGCTATTTCAGGTTCCCAAATAACATAAGATCTTTTCTGTACCTCATTGGTTTCCTCTAAATAGCACTGAGATAAAATAGTGATCAAACTGAGACTTTTGATTAAGTGTCACAGGCTTTTTCTCCATAGTAAAACACCTTGGTAATCTCACATGTGTCTCCTCTAAAGTTTTGAAAGAGATCTTGATTACGTCTCGAACTGTTGCCAAGATGCTAAAGTCTGCAATCAAAAGTCTAGCTGCTATGATGATTTTAGCTCAGTACTAGTCTTACGTTAACAATTTGCTAATTTGGGGATATTTTATTGCCCAAATGAAATTTAACCTTATAAAAGCTGACATATGTGACCCTGGACCACCAAACCAATCGTATATATTTGTAGCAATAGCCAAAAATACATTGTATGGGTTTAAAATTATCAATTTTTCTTTTATGCCAAAAATCATTAGGATATTAGGTAAAGATCATGACCATGAAGATATTTTGTAAATTTTCTATACTGTAAATTATTTGAAAACTTTCGATTTTTTTTTTTTTATAATTTTTGATTAGTAATATGCATTGCTAAGAACTTCTTTTTTTTTTTTTGCACCCTCAGATTCCAGATTTTCAAATAGTTTTATCTTGGTCAAATATTGTCCTATACTAACAAACAATGCATCAGTGGAAAGCTTATTCAACTTTCAGATGATGTATAAATCTCAGTTTCAAAAAATGGACCCTTGTGACTGGTTTTGTGGTCCAGGGTCATATATAACAGATTTTTTTACACTTTCAAAGGCAAATCTAAGTGTGGGCTTGTTATGTAAATCAATTAGATCTTTATAGCCGTATAAGAGACTACTTACATAAATGCACATGATTATCAGTTGTCTATGCATATCTTTAATATATCTTAATAAGATGATATTTAAATGCTAGTTTCACAATCAAGCCTGTAATTTTTATTGTGGGGTCAAAATATATAATGCACTGCAGTGATGATCGAAAGATGAAGCATGATGATAATTTGATATTCGTATATGAAAATGAATTTTCTAAAACATTATGTATAGATAATCAGTTAAAAATAAGTTGCTTCGGTCCAGTAAGTGTTCATCTTGAAATATGAAATATTAACTGTTATTCTTACATTTACTTAATAAAATTTAATACAGATTTCACAGCAGAAAGACAAGCAAACCACAACCTGAAGGGGGATTTATAAAATTATACTTATATTTACCTACTACAAATTAAAACATCAATCAGAAAAAAGAAGACATGTAGTAAATTGTGAACACCAGGTTTTTTCAGCAAAGTTTTGCCCATGTTGATCATTTTGAGGTTATAGAAATCTGTAAGCTTTTAGGTAAAAAAAAAAAAAGCTGGCATTCAAATGACAAAAAAATCTCAGATCTCCTATAATTTTCCCGAGCTTTGAAAGAGCAGCCACAGAGCTATAATAATATTGTCTGGATTGTCAAATATCACAGTAAAATAAAAATGAGATTTCTTGAATATATCAGTTGTTTCTCTAAGTCAGCAATAGGATACAACTGATATTTTTTGCTTAAATCTCCTGCTTCCCAGAGTCTCAATAAATTATAGAAAAAACATCTGAAACAAAGATGATGGTTAAACACATCTGAGGAATAGAAAAAATCCTCTGGGTAAATGCAAACACACAAACTTTAAGAGATTAAGAAGTGTCTTTTAAATGATTCAACTTTCTAAAGAAACTTATGTTTAATAGTTAATTAGTTTGCCCATATGCCACACATATGCATTCGCTTTAATCCATATGGTACTTGCTTTATAAACAAATCTGGGAGTTATTCTGCACCATCTAAAATGGGCTGCTCCAGTCTGAGCAACAGAAGACAACAACAGCAAACTTCTAATTGTGCATGTGTGGAAAGAAACCAGTAATCTGTGCAGATGGTTGTCAAAATTGATGAATACTTCAAAAGAGTCAGTCGAGATTGGCACTACAGTATGAGACCACAATGCGGTGCCCCGCTCACTTTGTACGCTATTTGCCCGCAATCCCGCTGAAAATGAGAAAGGAGAAGTTGGCAAACATCTGGAAAAGCAAATCCCAAATGGCATCGTACGAGATTCTGCACTTGTCAGTCATCAGCCGTAATGGCGCTCTCCGGGTTGACAAGCTTTCATCAGAGAGGACGATGTTTATCGCTTCAGCAAACTGACGCGTGGCAGCTGTGTACTGATTGCTCACAGCACACTGGGCCATTTGAGCTGATGACACTGAGCTATTACTTCGCACAAATCGAGTTAATTTAAGGATATGGAGGCACTTTTAATTAGCGCTGTTTGCTAAGGCAGGCAACACAATTCCTATTGCTTATATGACTCCGGTTTGTTTGCGGTTTACGAACAGATAGCCTACCTCAAATCATGTGGCTTGAAGAGAAGAGGTGTATTACTACTTTTCTAAGATGTCAAACAAGATGTCAAATAAAACTGAAGAAAAAAATCCCATAATATCCAGTGCGTTTTTGCAGCCATAACTTGCTTGTGTGAGAATGTGCAAGACTTCCGGTGTCATTAGCTTCAAGTTATTTTACCTGTTCTAAATAGCAAACCGGTATTTATTATCATATTATTTTAATATACTCTCATAATCTGAATTAAATAGTATAAATAGTTTTACCGTTTACCACACTTCTTGTTGTATATTTAGCGTACTGCCGCTAATGAATAGGTAATCTCGCACATTTTAAGAAAATAGTTTACTTCCGCTGTTAAATAAAACATTACACCTTAAAAACCGCATATCAATGGCCTGGCAACCATCCACCCAGGTAAATATAGGTTATAAAAACTGTTTAGAAATGTTTCTATGACATTAAAATGTCCAGTTTTCTTGATGTGGTAAAATTATTTAGCCTAAAAGATTAGCCTGCAAAAATTATTTCTTACAGCATTTATTTTCACCCAAAATAAAACGTCATCGGAATGTCTTTTTTTAATATTCTAAGAATGTTAAGATATTCTTAAAACTTAAAATATATTAATATTCTAAGTGTTCCTGTAGTGATTATAAAATTATTTAAATGTTACAAAAAATGTGAAAAAATGTTCAAGTACAAATAACATCAAATGAGAATTTATACCAAGCATGAATAAAGTTACATTTCATAAACATTACTTTAACAACATTTTGTCCTAACATTTATATATTTATATATCCTGTTAGCTGAATAGAACATCCTATAGCATTGTCAAAGTAATTGTAATTGGATGTTTTCTTCAGGAAATGTTTAAAAAAAAAAAGCATTATTGTAAGTTTTCTGTTTAGAGAGAGAAGAATAGCGTGTTACTCTTAAAATATAGACTTGTAATACATGATACTGATAATTTTCTGCAAGTATTTTGAGCTGTAAATTCAGACAGACGGTTCACACTGAGTTCAGGGTCACTTGCTGATGTTTAATGTATCTTTCTGTTCTTCTAAGTCATCCATTCTCTTCCTCCCTCTCCATTTCTGCTTACCTTCTTATTGTATGGCAGGGTTACTATTTTTAACCTTCCTCTAAAGACCCTTCATCTGAGCACTGAGATATGACTGGGGTGACATTTTATGGAGTCAACAGTCTCTTATCGAGGGCTGTGTCTTAAGCTTTTCTCTCCAGGGTTTACCAGCACTGAGAGTGCGCTGAACCGCTCTGATAGCACCACTGATCTTAACAGAGGAAGACACTGATATGTAGAGTTCTGAGCCCCTTACTGACATCCAACTTTCGGGTGACACATGCTCATTTTGTTAAAAGAAAGGTTGGAGAATAATGACGGATTATGGTGATGCAACATTTAATGTTTTTGAAAATGCTTTCAGTTGGAGCCTTCTCCTAAAAGTGCTTTTTTACATGTATTATTATTTAAATTATATATCTTAAATATCTAAATATTAAGCTTTAAAATATTGTAATCAAAAGAGTGTTCTTTTTATTTAGAACTTTAGAGTTTTTTAGAGTTTTAATTTTTAAACTTCAAAAAATGAATTAATTGATTAATTGTCTACATTGACTTCTACAAAGATAAACTAAAACCTTCATGCAATAAGAGGAAATTACTTTTTTCTTCCTCCTGTATGGACGGACCAGCTTACTGATGATTAGATCAAATCCAGTTTTGATTCTTGACAGATTTAGTGATATGTAAAATGTCTTTTAAAGAAGATCTGGGTGGCATTTTGGAACAAACCAGCTGTAACGCTCTGGACGTGTTTGAAAAGCATTTTAACATTATCGAGTAACACTGAAAAGGTCCTTGTTGATTTGAAAGTGATATGTGCAAATATCATGTCTCTTTTGTAAAGCTGTCAGGTGTCTCTGAGATTGTCTTTATCAGACATGTCTTTGCTTTAAGTAAAGAAACTGGTTGGATATTGGTAGAACATTTTTAGACAATAATGAAGAGATAGTCAACAAACAGTCAAGCAGACAGCACAACAATGCTACCATCTAGTGAGCAAACGAGATAAAACCCTACAATTTAAAGAAATGCTGCATTGCCTTAATTGGCAGGTAATGACAAAAACTTGATATGCCCTCAATGTTTAAATTAATTTAATAATAATATGTTGCTACTAAACAGGATATAGGGTCTAATGGAACATTTTATTTTAAAACTGGTTTATCAAAAGTGATGGTGAGTGTGTAATTAAATACTGCTTCACTATTTTCCCCCTCTTTTTTATTAAAACCTGTACTAATCTGTTTTTTTTTTTTTTTGTCAAATATAACCAGCGTTCAAATGAAATGTGAAATACCATCTCTCATATTCGCAGAGAACTTAAAGGAAGATGGGAGGAAATGGTATATTTTAATGCCTTTGCATTCTCTTGCAAGCAAAATTATTCACAGTAATAATATTTCTGGGAGCAAATGCAAAGTTTCTTACATGAATGCAAAACTTTTGCGTGTGAATGCAAGAGCATTAAAACCATTTTGCCTCATATCTATTTTTCCTATCACTGTGTCCCTTTGGGCTCTGTACATATTACACTTGTACATGTTTTTACTCTTTGTGCATTTTAAACAGACAGTGATTGATATATCACATTTTAAAAATACCAAAGCTGCAGATAAACTGTTTAAAGGGTTACTCCACCCCAAAATGAACATTTTGTCATTGATCACTTACCCCCATGTCGTTCCAAACCCGTAAAAGCTTGGTTCATCTTCAGAAAACAATTTAAGATGTTTTGGATGAAAAGGTTTGTGACTGTCCCATTGACTCCCAGGTAAATACCACTGTCAAGACCCAGAAAAGTATTAAAGACATCGTCAAAACAGTCCATCTACCATCAGTGGTTCAATCAGGATTTTATGAAGTTACAAAAAGCGACTGAATAAAAACGTTTTTTTTTTTCTTTGTGTACAAAAAATATTCTCGTCGCGTCAAACTGTGAAAAAATATAAGAAACAAAGAATTACAGTGAATAAAGTTTGACTAAAAAAACAGGAACAGTTATAAGCAGATTGTCTGAACTGATTATTTCAGACATGTTTGTAAAGGTGAAAACAGGCCAATTCTGGTTACAATAGGTGATTTGTTAAATTCAGTTTTCTGTAACAGTATCAGCACTGATTAACACTGTCAGAAACCCACACTTGACGACTGACAAAGCAACCTCTACTCTTCCACGCACAAGTGAAGGTCATGAATGTTTTCAAAGAAAGGTCTGTGCTCTCAAATAGCTGAACGACTAAGTTAGTATAGCTTGTTTTTCTGTGTGGTCTGTGTGTGTGTGATTTTAAGTTGAGATCATTGATAGCAATTTCTCCTCTATTGTGACATGTATATATGTGATACTGGACCACAAAACCAGTCAGAAGGGGCATTTAAAAAAAATAAAAATAAAAAGAGATGATTTATACATCATCTGAAAGCTGAATAAGTAAGCTTTCCTTTGATGTAAGATTTGTTATGGATATGACAATATTTGACCGAAACAACTATTTGAAAATCAGGAATCTGAGGGTGCAAAAAATCATAATATTGAAAAAAATCACCTTTAAATTTGTCCAAATGAAGTTCAATGCATATTACTAATCAAAAATTAAGTTTTGATATATTTACAGTGGGAAATGTACAAAATATCTTTATGGAACATGATCTTTTCTTAATATCCTAATGATTTTGGCAGAAAAATTGAAATGAAAAATCGATAATTTTAACCCATACAATGTATTTTTGGCTATTGTTACAAATATGCGCGTGCTACTTAAGTTTTGTGGTCCAGGATGACATATGTGAGTAAAATAGTGATGGCTCGTTCATTAACAATTTGGTCACATGACAAATAAATGAAACACTTGGGACAGGAACTACTCATTTGTGTTTTTAAATGAACAAAATAAGAGAATGACTTGAATAAAGTTTTAATCATTTTGCTGAACTAGATAAAACAAAAGAGTTGGTAAAGATGATTTAATCCTACTATTGGTGAAACAGTTGGGATAGAAACTCTTAGCCAGCACTCCCGCCAGTACACATGTCATGAGAGAAGAGATGTATTTGATTAATTTTATGCACCTGAATTAAAAAAAATAATAATAATAATAATGATGTGCACAGATAAATCATTTATATTAAACCCCGCAATATTTCATTTAAAAATAGGAAAACTAAGTTTTGATTTCATGGTGAATTTAAGTGTCTAGTCAGTTTAGTGTCACTTGTGTTTGTTGTCCATCACTCTAGGGTTTCACTATTTAAGGGTTTTAAAACTAATTTACCCCTTCAATTAACAAATAAGTTATGATTAACAAATAATAATTCTCCAGCAGTAGAAAGATTGGTTTGTTTCTCTTTTTTTTCCAGATAAAAAGTCATGTTGCATGTCTCATTTTAGTTTTGCTACTTTTCAGATGTTTTTATATGAAAAACATATCTTAAAACATGTTCTTTCACAGTTCCTTGCCTGGCAGAAACATTTAGAAACAGCTGAAAGCTCAGCACTCTTCTGTGAGCACTGCTGCTGAGAAATAAATAAATAAATAAATAAAAAAATAAATAAATAATAATAATAATAATAATAATAATAATAATAATATATATATATATACACTTCTTATGTTATTGCCTAAATTTAATTAGAAAAAAAAATATATATTAAATAATTAATCCTAATTTTTAAGTGGCATTTGATAAAAGCATTTGCTAAATGAAAAAAAAAAAATGTTAACAAACAACAAAGTAAAAGAATAAATAAAATAAACCTAAACCATTTCATTATTTACTGTGTGAAAGTCAGTATTGGTGTCGTTTAGCATTTAGTGGCAACGCTGCAGAAAGTCATTTGCTTTGATTTATGCTGAATTATATAAGTATATTGTTTTTCTTCTAAATACTACAGAAAGCACATAGTGAATGCGAGCACTCAGAACAGTGAATGACAGTGGTGGTCACTATGAACATTACACAGTGTACTCTGAGGATTGATTTGTGCGGCTAAAAAGTTACATAATGAAAAAGTACAAACTCCAGCAGCTTTTGGACACTGAGAACCAAAAATCCCAAACCATCTGTTTGTTTCCTAACGGATTTAACCCCGTGGCTGGGCATGCGTGTGTGACACGACATCTGTCACTCACTGTGAGCTTCACTAAGGGGCACGTGGACCGTTTGAATAGAGACAGATGTTGGTTTTTCAACCTCTGATGTCTGAGCTCAACAATACTGGGGCGTCTGAATGCAGTGACCCCTCTGACTATAATGACAGCGAGACCCCGCGGTCACAGCCTTTGTTCAACAGAACGGGTGTATCGGTCTCTGTTATAATACATTAGTTGCAGTATTGTCTTCTGGGTCTTTCCACTTTAACCCTGGCTCATCTGACATTTGGAAATTATTTGAAAAGATAATTATTAAAATATTTATTGTAAATAGTTACTGTGAAAGGTTAAATTTCACAGAAATACATGTTGAATCATAATCATAACATGATTACATAACATGTTTCATGGATACAAGCAGAACAAATAAAACAAACAAATAAACGGTGCCAAATTTATAAATTCAAAGCTAATTTGCCTTTGATCAAATAACAGGAGTGCCACTCCCTTGCATACTATGGTATAGTGATCTTAATACTGTGGTATTTTTATAATTAATATGATTAAACTTCTATCAGTCGAGATTTTCATTGTTTTTGGGGAACAAAAATAAAACTCATACTCACCAAGGCTGCATTTATTTGATTTATAAAAAAAAACAGTAATACTGTTAAAAAAATATATCACATTTTAAAATAACTATTTTCTTCTTGACTACTTAAAAAAAAAAAAAAAGTAATTTATTGCTGTGATCAAAGCAGAGTTTCCAGCATCATTACTCCAGTCTTCAGTGTCACATGATCCTTCAGAAATCATTCTAATATGCTGATTTGCTGCTTAAACAAACAAACAAAAACATTTCTATTTATTACAAATGTTGAAAACAGTTGTGTCATATTTTTGTGGAAACTGTGATTCACTATCATTCAAAAGTTTAGGCTAAGTAAGTTTTTTTTAGGAAACTGCTATTTTTATTCAGCAGTGATGTATTAAATTGATCAAAAGTGACAGTAAAAATGTTTATAATGTTGCGAAAGAAATAATATAAAAGTATTAATTAGTATTAAAAAAGTATTAAAAAAGTAATAATTTTTCACAATATTGCTGTTTTATTGTATTTCAAACAAACAGTTGCATCATATTTTTGTGGAAACTGTTAAATTGCTACATCTATTCAGCAGTGATGCATTAAACTGATCAAAGTGACAGTAAAGACATTTATAACGTTACAATTTTTAATTTTTTTTAGAATATAATCAGATGAAAAACAGTTTTAAATTGTAACAATTTTTTATAATATTACTGTTTTATTGTATTTCTAGCAAACAGTTGCGTCATATTTTGTGGAAACTGCGACTCACTATTATTCAAAAGTTTAGACTAAGTAAGTTTTTTTAGGAAACTGCTATTTTTATTCAGCAGTGATGCATTAAATTGATCAAAAGTGACAGTAAAGATATTTATAATGTTACGATTTATTTTTTTAATTTTAGAATATCAAATGGAAAACATTTTAAATTGTAATTTTTTTATAATATTACTGTTTTATTGTATTTCTAGCAAACAGTTGCGTCATATTTTGTGGAAACTTTGATTCACTATCATTCAAAAGTTTAGACTAAGTAAGTTTTTTAAGAAACTGCTATTTTTATTTAGCAGTGATGCATTAAATTGATCAAAAGTAAAGATGTTTATAACGTTACATTTTTTTTTTTTTTTTTTTTTTTTTTAGAATATATTCAAATGGAAAACATTTTAAATTGTAATATTTTTTTATAATATTACTGTTTTATTGTATTCCTAGCAAACAGTTTTTCATATTTTTGTGGAAACTTTGATTCACTATCATTCAAAAGTTTAGACTAAGTAAGTTTTTTTTTTAGGAAACTGCTATTTTTATTCAACAGTGATGCATTAAATTGATCAAAAGTGACAGTAAAGATGATTATAACATTTCATTTTTTTTTTTTTTTAGAATATATTCGAATGGAAAACAGTTTTGAATTGTAAACATTTTTTATAATATTACTTTTTTATTGAATTTCTAGCAAACAATTGCGTCTTATTTTGTGGTAAACTGTGATTCACTATCATTCAAAAGTTTGGGTTGGTTTTTCTTTAGGAAATTGCTACTTTTATTCAGCAGTGATGCGTTAATTAGATCAAAATTGATCAAAAGACAATTATAATGCTACAAAAGAAATTAATGTAAAAATAGTAGATATTCAAATGGAAAACAGTTTAAAATAGCAATAATTTTTCTAATTAATGTTTGTGTTTTCGAGCAAATAAATGCAGCCTTGCTTAGCATAAAAGAAAGAAAGAAAGAAAATGTTATGTATATGTGTGTGTGTGAGAGTGAGAGAGAAAAGGAGGAGGAGAGAGGGATGGTTAGAGGGGGAAGGGGTGGTTTGTGGTGGTAAATACCCGGCTGTAACAACACACACAACCGATTGGAAAGGCCAAAATTTTGCGTGTGAATTACAGTCAGTGCCGCAGACGATCATGCGATTGATTACGCCTGATATCTAGTTATATTTTCACTGTTTGATTCGGGTTTATTTCAGTTCGTGTCATCATGTTGTAGATCAGTGTGTGGCTATATTTGTCTGGATTAGGGCTGTTTAACACCTTTAAACTCTTGGAATTAGCGCTTTCACGTCGGATCATCAATAGATTAGTGTTGATCTCGTCTCAGGCTTTTAAGGACACTGTTTGTGTGTGTTTTACAGGAGCTCGCCAGCTAACAACAAAAGCGCTAGCACAGCCGGCTAGTCAAACACTGGTGCCTTTAGCCATTTGTATTTTGAAATCTCTCCGTGATGGACGCCGGAAAGGATTTAGCTGCGTTGCTAATTAGATAAATGTGCATTTGCACTCCGATGTTCATTAGTTGAATCGATGGGTTTGATATGAGTAGATTAGATTAGCGGTGTAGGTTGACATTAGCATTAGCCTGTTAGCATCAGCGACTCCTTTGTTGAGAAGACTGATTGTGGTTTCAGTCATTTTGGTTTTTATTGAGAGAAACTGCGTTTTAATTCAATCTTAATTATTATTTTATTGTTTATATCGTACTATTGTTTATCCAAGACGCTCGTTTGACTGCAACAACAGTGTTTTATTAAGATAGGAGCAGGAAACGAAAGGAAATGTTGAACAGCTCCTGTCTCTGGTAATACTCCCCTATAGAAACAAACACAGATATTGTGTATAAATAACGATACTGACGCTACAGAGTAGCACATTTTATCGTTTAAAGCTATTATGGCCTACACTTCGAGCTTAAACAAGGTCTGTTTGCTATGGACTCATCTACTCGTCATATTCATGGGTAAGATACTTTATTTTGCTAACGTTACTCAATATCATAATCTCCTTGTATGTTAAAATTATTCCTGGTTATGATAAACTAGCGTTTCTTACATGTTAAATAATGTCGCTTCAGTGAAATTACAGACTAGTGATGTTTCAGTGGTGCTGCTGCTGTGGGAAACTGTGTGTTGGTATTCATTCACATACATTGTGGTTTCTCTAATGGTTTAATGGGTGCTGATTTGATTACTGCTACAGAAACGTACCAAAACTCTCAGACACGCTTTAAACGTGTAGAGTCAATGAAATAACATGGCCTGTGTGTTTGAGATCAGATCAGGGTGAATGAAGAGAACAAAGACTTCTTTTGTCTGTCTATCTGTGTGATTGAATCCCATCAGCTTGACTGACGAACAAAACAAATTAATCCTTTGCCCTTCATTCTCTTATTTATTTCCCCTCCACCTCTATTTATTTGACCTGATAGGGATTTTTCAATCATGTTTGGGGACTTCTGTTGTTGGTGGTGTTTTTTTTGTTTTTTTTTTTCCTCCTCTCTCCCCCCTTCCTTTCACTTTTGATTTTGTATGGAAAATTCCCTCTCTCTAACCGTCCATATAATATCATGCAAAACAGTTGATAAGGATGTTTTTTTTTTTTTTTCTTTTGACCAGAAATGTTATTGCATGGCAGCTATAAATGCACATTTACTGGAAAACAGTAACATCCAGTGATTTAATCATGCTTTTTCATTCTAACGGCTTCCAGCATTATCTCAAGTAAGCTCTGAAATTTTGACGAAAACCTCATGTTGCCCAGCTGGATAACATTACCCGGGTCACATTTGAATCAGCAAATTTCACAACAATAATTCTGACACAGAAAATACAGAAAGTGCAAAATCAACAGACTTAAAATGCAGCGTCAAGCAAGGGGCTGTGTTACACTGATCCCTGGCCATATAATAATAATAATAATAATAATAATAATAATAATAATTTTTATAGTGTCTTTCCTAGCCCAAGGTTGCTTTACAAAACTGGGTTAGAAGAATACAGACAAATAACAAATATTTATAGTAAAATGCATTACTAGTCAATTTTTTGAACAGTAAGATTTTTATTTTTTTTTTTTTTTAAAGAAGTCTCTTCTGCTCACCAGGCTTGCATTTATTTGATCCAAAGTACAGCGAAAACAACAATACAATTTTAAAGTACTTTTACCATTTAAAATAACTATGTTCTATTTAAATATATTTTAAAATGCAGTTTATTCCTGTGATTTTAAAGCTGAATTTCAGCATCATTACTCCAATCACATGATCGTTCAGAAATCATTCTAATATGCTAATTTGCTTATGTTGAAAACAAATGAGTAGAATTTTTATTTCCCCCAGGTTTCTTTGAATAGAAAGTGAAAACAGCATTCATCTAAAATAGAAATCTTTTGTAACATTATAAACATTATTATCATCACTTTTGGTCAATTTTAAGCATCCTTGATAAATAAAATGATCAGTTTCTATAATTTTATTCCCACAAAAAATGTTACAACAGCTTTTTATTTCCGATAAATGCTGATCTTTGGATCTTTCTGCTTTGATCTTTCTATTAATCTAAGAATCCTGAAAAAATGTGTTCAACTGTTTTAAATAATAATAAAAATGGTTTCTTGAACAGTAAATAAGCATATTAGAATTATTTCTAAAGGATCATGTGACACTGAAGACTGGAGTAATGATGCTGAAAATGTAGCTTTGTTCACAGTAATAAGTTGCATTTTGAAATATATTCAAATAGAAAGCAGTTATTTTAAATAGTAAAAATATTTCACATTACTGTATTTCAAATTAAATAAATACAGGCTTGGTGAGCAGAAAAGAATAACATTAAAAATCTTGCTGTTCAAAACCCTTTGACTGATATAACTGAAAAGTAATAGAGAGGTTTCTACAAAAGAAAAAAGTGTGTAAAACTTGATAAATTACTTTTTTTTTTTTTTTTTAATTGCATGTGAAGTATTGTAAAAACCAATGCACCTGTTCCAGTTGTCAGATCTGTTGCTGGTCATATTACAACTGACCTATTGATATAGGCAAGCTGAACAATCCACCGTATCCATCAGTTGTTGTACATTTGTTGTGTGCTAGCGGCCAGGTTTGCGTGCCTGTGTTTGCATGTGGGCTGTTTTCCCTTTGCTGGGCTCCCATCATGCAGTCAGCTGCTGTAAGCAAACCGACATAAGTGAGGGAAACCCCAACAGATGATCAGCAAGCCCAAACAATGTATGCCCTTCAGGGCTAACGTTGACGTTTTCTGTGCTTGTGCATACAGAAAGGTATTGTGAATAGTATGCTTACAATATACTGCAGAAAGAGAAGTGTAGTGTGTATATATAAATATTGCTAACCCCCTCAGTTGTATTAGCTCATGTTATGTAGCTCTTAGATTGTACTGATGTTGGATTTTGGCTGAAGTTTATATACTAGAATATGCCGAATAACCAGATTTTACTTATTTACTATAGGAATTGCAACAGTCAGTCTCCTGAAATGCAATTATAGTGAAGTTACTCCCTTCAGATCTCACTATTAAAATCTGGAATTAATCTGAAAATATAAATTGAATTTGTTAGCATATGTTGGCCAATGGCCACACAAGACTAAGCCAGGTTTTTAATCCCAGTTGATTGACGGTGAATGCATTTCAATGTTTTCTAGCATTATCTTTCAAGTTTAGCAGTTGAAACATGGCTTCGATCAGTCAGAACAGGTCAAAATATTAGCGGAGGGTCATGCAGGCATGATGTTCATGGCTTGATCTCTTAAATGCATTAAAAATCAGCTTTGGTTTTGCTGGTGGCTTCGTTCTGATTTTGAAGCAAAGCTTTGTGTTTTCTGAATTGTAGTGGGTGTTCGAACCAAATTTCACAACAATGTGGGAAGCATTCTGGGTCAGTCTGTCACACACAAATGCGCTATTTTAATATCGGTTTGATAATGACTTCACATTGTTCCTACTTGCGTCCTACTGTGGATGAAATTTCAACCCTTGGTTTTCAAAGCCCTGCTGCACGCTAGATTACATTCAAAGGATCAGCTCTTTGCCCCCCTTTAGGTTTTCATCTACACATATTGCTTTCTGCAGCACAGCAGTGTCATGCATCTTATTAAGTGAGAATATGTTTTTCTGTTTTTGCAGGAAATGCAGTTTCGTCGCAGCACAGCGAGAACGTATATGTATCAGGCATGTCAAACGGTAAGTCCTGATTTCAGGTTTAGTGTACACACCCAAGTTACATATCTTCAGAGCAAAATAGACTTGGTGTGTGGATGAGTGTTAACCAAAGCTCCTCAGTAGTTTCAGAAGTACTCAAACACAGCATGTAGGGAGCTGTATGTGCCTCTGCAGATCAAAGGAATGTGAGGCTTATAAAAGCTCATGATATTTAGCCCAGATTAGTCTGCACACGTTACCTCTTGCCTAAGTAACTGTTAACTGGAAGGTTACTTGCTACTCTTTCATCCACCCCATTTCATTAGAAGGCTAGATGTATTTCTAGGATTGTTTTTGAGGGGGATTTCTGGAACTCACTATATTTAGATTATGATGTAAATGTATTTTTTGTAATTCATAATTTTGTTGTTAATATGTCTGAGACAAGTATATTCACACTACTTTGTTTCCAAAAATTAGCTGCCTATAAGCATTTCACGACATTATTTCTCGTTCTAGAGATACATAGCTGAGTGAACAAATGCGACACTGGACCACAAAACCAGTCGTGAGGGTCTTTTTTTTTTTTTTTTTTTTTTTTTTTAATCTGATGGTTTGATGTGAATTCGCAGGTCAGGGTTCACCAAGCTTGAACTTAGGAACGCAGTGAAATGCGAAAACTTTTCGCACAGGCTTGTGTTTCTGGTCTGATGTATTCGCATGCGTATGAATGGAAGTCAATGGAACGAAAAGTGCAGTGTGACCACCCCTTCACTCATTAAGACAGTGGCTTGCTGCCACCTACTGGTGGTTTGGTTACATATTTAAAATTATCATTGCATTTTTCCATTTTAGATTAAAGTGGAAGTCCACTTCCAGAACAACAATTTACAAATAATGTACTCACCCCCTTGTTAGCCAAGATGTTCATGTCTTTCTGTCTTCAGTCGTAAAGAAATTATGGTTTTTGAGGAAAACATTTCAGGATTTTTCTGCATATAATGGACTTCATTGGTGCCCCGAATTTGAACTTCCAAGATGTAGTTTAGATGCAGCTTCAAAAGGCTCTAAACGATCCCAGCCGAGGAAGAAGGGTCTTATCTAGCCAAACGATAGGTCGTTGTTTTCGAAAAATAAAAATTTGTATACTTTTTAAGCACAAAAGCTCGTGTAGCACAGACTTTGGGATGCACGTTCATGGGTCGTTCTTGAACGATTCGTTCATTTTGAACGAATCTTTAATGTGATTTGGGAAGAACAAGTCGTCTTGGGGAGTGATTGGTTCAATCACGCATGCACAACATCCTATTAGGTTCTGTACTGGAATTCAGTTCACCTGTTTCAAATCTTCAGGTTTGTCAAATCATTCGTTCGTCATATGGGGCTGTCACGTGGTGCTGATTTTGCTAAAATTAACTAAATGACTCAAAGATTTGTTCATTTTGCTGAACGAGACTCAAAGGTCTGAGTCAGTAAAATGATCCGAACTTCCCATCACTACTACGAATCACATCTTTGAAACCCCACAAGTTCATCGTTTGTGTACTCGGCTCAAAAAGGTAGAGTATGTCAAAAAAAAATCCATGTTATTTTCTCCTACAACTTCAGAATTGTCCGACATTGTTGTACCTTTTTGTTTGTAAACAGCGTTTGACTTACTTACGCTTTCTTAGTCTTTGTGTGTTCGCTTTGTAAACACCGAGTCTGTGGTTCCGCCTATGTTCTGCGTGACCTTTCGACGTGATTCAATAGTATGTGAACGCGCATCCCAGAGCCTGTGCTACACAAGCTTTTGTGCTTAAAGTATACAATTTTTTTTTTTTTTTTTTTTTCCAAAAAAATAAAAAAAGACAGATCGTTTCGCTAGATAAGACCCTTCTTCCACAGCTGGGATCGTTTAGAGCCGTTTGAAGCTGCATTTAAAATGCATTTTGGAAGTTCAAAATCGGGGCACCAATGAAGTCCATTATATGAAATCCTAAAATGTTTTCCTCAAAAAGCATAATTTCTTCACAACTGAATACAGAAAGACATGAACATGTTGGATGACAAGGAGGTGGGTAAATTATTTGTGAATTGTTGATCTGAAGTGGACTTCTCCTTTAATATGTTAAAAAAAAAGTAAGCCATTATTACATTATCTTATAACATTATTTATGCATTTTTAATTTTAATGATGCAGATAACTGCAATTTCATTTTATTGATTTTATTGTTTAAAATGTGATAATTTGACATAAATAACACATAGATTTATTAAGATTAGAAAAATATTGCTCTTCTTAAAGCTAAGAAGTGTCCTAGAAATCAATGTAAGGCAAATATCACAAATATACTGATTAAAATAAGACCTCATAGAGCAGTGATGAGACTAGTGCTTCAGAATGGATTACATTTACACCAAACAAAAACTTTTTTTTTTTTTTTTTTTTTTGCCCCAGGCAAGTAACTTTTTTTTTTTACTCGGACAAGTGAATGACTGATTTAATTGTCCGAAGGACATGCACAAGTCAAGACTTAATGTCGGTCAGAGGTGGCATGAGTGCAATCAAATTTTAAAAAAGTAAACCATTAATTTTTTTTTTTTATTAACCTACCCTCTGGGGGCTTAATAAAGGCCTCCTGTAGCAAATCGATGCATTTTTGTAAGAAAAATATCCATATTTAAAACATAAGAATCACTTTAATCTAGTTTTTGCTAATAGTTGTACACAGAACTTGCTTCTTTGACAAGGGGCGTGACAGTACTGAAACACAATCTAAGCTGTTCGCCAATCGCAACGCAGTGGGATAGTTAACCAATCACAACACATTTTGTTTTTCGGAAGGCGGGTTTTCATTAAACCCGGAACTAATCGAGCCTTATGTGCCAGGCTGGGAGAAAGGTATTGTAATAATGTAAATGTTAAAAATAATGTGTTTTTTTGAACCACCAAGCATGAGAGCATGTTCTAGTACACCCCCAAAACAAAATCAAGACTTCGTAAAAGAGCATATTAGGACCCCTTTAAATTAATATCTCATTTGCATTAAAAGCTGTCACTCATCTAAATTCATTGTGATCTCACAAAGTTCCATTATAATCAGTGAAGCTCTCTACACTTACACTCTACACGTCTTATTTACACTCTCTCTACACTTTATTAACGAAAGGATTCGTGAGAAGCTCCCCTCAGCGCAAACCCAAATATGCTGATCGGGTCACTTGCATATGGTGCTCCAACATATTTTTTTATAGTCGAATCGCAAATGCACCTGAAATGTGCGCACTGTAGAGCCGTACCTTTGGTCTGCCTGCGTGCGTTCATTTGTTTTGTAGGACGCTTTTGAGAGTGATTTGCAGGGAGGGTGGGATCTTATGCTTTCAAAGCTAGCTTTTTAAAATTGCCTACCCTACCTTTAATCACCCATTACATGTTGAAATATGCATGCAGTGTGTCCTAATCTTTAAGTTTTTGTGGTCTTCTCCAGCCTGTGGAGATGTAGCGGAGCAGATAAGGGCATCCAGTGGAGTGATAACCAGCCCTGGATGGCCCTTTGAATACCCTTCTCGCATCAACTGCAGCTGGAACATCAGAGCCAACCCTGGAGAAATCATCACCATCAGGTAACACCTCACCACAATACTGCAAGGTTTACTATTCCACTGATGCAGTCGAGAGCTGATCAAGAATGAAGATGTTTTTCAGAGTTTGCCTGAATTGCCGGTTTAACTGCAGTTGAATTGTGGTCATACTCACTATAAATTCCTGCAGTGCTGTGGAGTCTGGTTTTCTATACGAATGCAAGCTAACTTTTTCATAGCAACAGCTCTTGCTAAAACAGTCTGCCTGTTTGGATGCAGATGCAAAATTTTGGGGATCTATTTGTTTGTCATTTCTTTACAACAGAGATCTTTAAAGCAGTGCAGCATCTCTTGAATTATCAAGGGCTTCTTGATCTGCCTTGGTTTAAAGGAATAATGCTATGTTTTTTAAGATACTGCCACCTAAAACTCCTTTTGAAGCGTTTATTTCTATTTTTACACTCTGCATCTGCTTTATTCTTGCGCTGCCTGTTTGCCTCAACCAGAGTGTTTGTTTGCATCTTTATCCGAGAACAGTGTCCATGGTTACTGGCACAGAAATAGACCAAATGGGTCTTTTTTCCGTAGGATATGATTTTTGTGGTAAACACAGCTACTCACTAATTCTGCAAATAGGAGCTGTCTTAAAAAAGATGATTGGTTCAGTTTTCAGCAAGACGCATGTTCCACAAATATACCTTTCTTTTTATAGGTGTTTAATGTGGTAGAGCTTTTCCCAGCATCATTTCTTACTTGGTACTTTTTAATAACAATACACATAATTCAAGTCTTGATCTATTGATGTTTGAAGCATGTGATGCAATCATGTGTAATTTGAACTCGATGCTCTTTTCATATTGTCACGCACATAGGCAATGTTCCTGCAATTAAAATCTGTTGTACTTTTAGTTTTCAGGACTTTGAAATTCAGAGCTCGCACCGATGTGGTTTAGACTGGATCTCCATTGGGACCTACAAGAACCTTGATGGGTACCGAGCCTGTGGTTCGTCTATTCCGGCCCCATACATCTCCTCTCAGGATCACGTGTGGATCAAGTTCCACTCTGATGACAGCATGACTGGAAAAGGCTTCAGGCTCTCTTACATAACAGGTAGACCTGCTATTTATATCCCTTTAGATACAGCTGTATCAGAGAGGATGCACTTATGTAGATGTCTCGCACTGCCATGTGACACTCGTAAATTTACACACTCGAATTGTATTTAGTCACTGAAAATGACCACCTTTTCAAGAATGCATTAAATGGTTAGTTTACCCAAAAGTGAAAATTCTGTCATCAATTACTCGCCCTGTTGTTTCTGACCCTGCATAGACGGCAGCGCAACTACCACATTCAGGGCCTAGAAATGTAGTAAGTACATTGTTAAAATAGTCCATGTGACATCAGTGGTTTAACCTTAATTGTATGAAGCTTTGAGAATACTTTTAAGTGCAAAGAAAACAAAAATAACTTTATTCGACAATCTCTTTTCTTCTGTTTTAAATGAAATCGTGATATGGACTAGTATCTGTAGATATCAAGCCGCAAAAAGATTATTTGTGACCCTGGACCACAAAACCAAGTAGCACAGGTATATTTGTACTTGATAAGTATTTTGCATTGCTAAGAACTTCATTTGGACAATTTATAAGGCGATTTTTCTCAATATTTAGAATGTTTGTTTTTTTTTTTTGTTTTTGTTTTTGTTTTTTTTGCACCCTCAGATTTCAGATTTTCAGATCTCGGCCAAATATTGCCTTATCCTAACAAACCATACATCAATTACTGGTTTTGTGGTCCAGGGTCACATTTAAGTATGAATCCTGCATGTTCCACGTGTCTGAATGTCTGAGGGACAAAAAGAAAAGGCTATTGTAAGAATAAATAAAAGTTGTTTTTATGCATTCAAATAATTAGTCACGCTAAAACTAGAATTTGGTAACAATAAAACATAAGGTGAAAAAAAAAAAAAAAAAAACACATTTAACAGGGCCCTAAAATGTAATATATTTTTTTTATTCAACCTTTAATAAATGGATGTTAAATTGTAAAAGTTTCATGATTTTAATTAATCAGATGCTTTTTGGATGAGTAAGATTTTATTTAACCATTTAAAAGGAGTCCAGAAAAAGTAAAACCGAAAAATACGGAATCCAGAAAAATTCAAAAGGAAAAAAATGGAATTTGGAAAAAAAAAAAAAAAAAAGATTTTTTTTTTTTTTTTTTTTTTTTTATAGGGTCCTACATTAAATGTTGCATGTACTGCAAAAAAAGAAAAATCATTGTCAGTAGTTTTTTCCAGTACAAATATCTAAATTAGATGCATTTACTTGAGATGCATATTGAACATATGTGAACCTGGACCACAATTCCACTCATAAGGGTTAATTTTTTGATATTGAGATTTATACACCGTCAAGCTGAATAAATAAGCTTTCCATTGATGTACAGTTTGTTAGGATAGAACAATATTTGATTGAGATTCAACTATTATAATCTGAGGGTGCAAAAAAATCAAAATATTGCGAAAATCGCCTTTAAAGTTGTCTAAATGAAGTTCTTAGCAATGCATGTTACTAATCAAAAACTAAGTTTTTATATATTTACAGTAAAATTAACAAAGTATCTTCATGGAACATGATCTTTACTTACTATCCTAATGATTTTCTGGCATAAAAGAAAAATCAATCATTTTGACCCATACAGTGTATTATTGGCTATTGCTACAAATATACCCATGCTACTTACGACTGCTCTTGTGGTCCATGTTCACAGATAAAATCTTGTTTTCTGGGAAATTGAACAAAAATTCAATTAAGCTGATTTTTAGTTTTGAGAGAAAGACTTAGTTTTGATACATTTCTCAGAAAATGAGACCTTAGAAAGTGATCAGAAGATGAAGTGAAAATGATTTCCATATTGTAGTAAAGCAGTTTTGTAAAATTGAAAATTGTATTTTCCAACTTTGAAGTGATGCTAATACAACTGATTGTATTCTCCTTAGTCATTTACATTTAGACAGCATATTGTTCCCTTTTAATGTTCTTTAATAAGTCTTAAAATAGTCTTAAAGTCTTAAATCTACCTTCATAAAACTTGGAGAAACCCCTGAAATCCTTCCAAAAACTCCTTCATCGAACATTACTGCTAAAGCTCTCTTTAAATGGCTAATATCTGTGTGTAATTTGCAGGGAAATCAGAAGAAGCCAGCTGCAAGCCTGACCAATTCCACTGCGCTAATGGAAAGTGTATCCCAGAGTCATGGAAGTGCAACACCATGGATGAATGTGGCGATAACTCGGACGAGGAGCTGTGCGTACAGCCTAACCCCTCCGCGTTCTTCTCCTTTCAGCCTTGCGCCTTTAACCAGTTCCCTTGTCTCTCGCGCTACACTCGTGTTTACACCTGTCTGCCGGAGTCGCTCAAATGCGACGGCAGCATTGACTGTCAGGACTTGGGTGACGAGATCGACTGCGACGTTCCCACCTGTGGCGAATGGCTGCGCAATTTCTACGGTACTTTCAGCTCGCCAAACTATCCTGACTTTTATCCGCCTGGTAGTAACTGCACCTGGCTGATCGACACTGGTGACCACCGTAAGGTTATCTTGCGCTTTATGGACTTCAAGCTGGACGGTACAGGCTATGGCGATTATGTTAAAGTCTACGACGGATTAGAGGAAAACCCCAGGCGTCTGTTGCGTGTGTTGACAGCATTCGACTCTCGAGCTCCTGTAGCGGTGGTGTCATCTTCAGGACAGCTTCGAATACACTTTTACGCCGACAAAATCAATGCGGCTCGAGGCTTTAATGTTACGTATCAAGTAGACGGTTTCTGCCTGCCGTGGGAAATCCCGTGCGGAGGGAACTGGGGTTGCTACACTGAACAACAGCGCTGTGATGGCTACTGGCATTGTCCCAATGGCAGGGATGAGCTCAATTGCAGCAACTGCCAGGAAGACGAGTTCCCATGCTCTCGAAACGGTGCCTGCTACCCACGCTCTGACCGGTGCAACTACCAGAACCGCTGCCCGAACGGCTCTGATGAAAAGAACTGCTTTTTCTGCCAACCTGGAAACTTCCACTGCAAGAACAACCGCTGTGTTTTTGAAAGCTGGGTGTGTGACGCGCAAGACGACTGCGGGGACGGAAGCGACGAGGAGAGCTGCCCGGTAATCGTACCCACACGAGTCATCACTGCCGCTGTAATTGGGAGTCTGATTTGCGGTCTGCTGCTGGTCATTGCTCTGGGCTGCACATGCAAACTCTACTCACTCAGGATGTTTGAGCGCAGGTAAGTGAAGACCAGTTTAGAGCTAAAATACATATTAAGTGTTCAGAGAAAAAAAATTATCAGCTTTTCCAGTTTCTGCTTCTGTGACTGTACTCTAATTAACTACCAATTAATGGGTTGGTTGTTCTTCCAGGTCATTTGAGACTCAGCTCTCTAGAGTGGAAGCTGAGTTACTGAGAAGAGAAGCTCCTCCATCATATGGGCAGCTGATTGCTCAAGGACTGATCCCCCCAGTGGAAGATTTTCCTGTCTGCTCTGGAAACCAGGTAAGAAGAAAACACAATTATGTCGGGCCCTATGATTTCTGTGATGTGGAAAACATGGACGGAGTCACGGAATCCAGTCATGAAAATGTAATTTACTATATAACATGGAATGTCACGAAAGAGACTTTCTCGAATTTTGAATGAATAAATCAAAAGCAGGTCAATACACTTAAATTAAAACACGATATCGACTAGTGTCTGCAAGGTTCGTACAAGGTGCTTAAAGTGCTTGAAGAACTTAATTTTGACTTTTTTAAATTTAATGCTTGGAAAACCCTTGAAAATAGCAGTATTCCTGTAGAGGTACTTGAAAAGTGCTTGAATTATTGAAAGACAATGTATGTATGAGAGGTTTGTAATTTTGTCAATAAGCACACATCTTTCACGCAAAATTCACACAATTCAAAAAACATCTTTTTTGCTTGTTTTAGTTCAAGTGAGAAAACAATCCAGCTAAGCAAGTAGTAGTACTGACAGTGTCATGTAAACATGGCTAAGAATCCTAATTACGGATAGGAACAAATTAACCAAATCAACTGAGTCACTTACGCCGAAACCGCTTTGATTCAAACTCGTGACTTTGGTCATTCATTTCAAGTGATTCACTAGCAAAAAACAGATTCAATTAAAAGAGCCATTTGTTTTTGAATTTCAACATTGCTTGTAATGATTTTAAAAAGCACGTAGTGGTGGGTGAAACAGAGCTTTTCGAAACTCCGAATAACTTGAACCATTGTGTTGCAAAATGATTCACTGTTTCGAAGCGTTCCAATCTGGATCATTTTGCGAATTGAATGATTTAAATGAAATGATTTGTGATACACAATTTGAAGTCCCGATCTAAATCAAGAGTCGTGATATGCAAAGTTCGGATCTTTTCTACTGTTTAAGAAAAAAATATTCATGAAACCACTCTGAAATCCTGATCTGAAACAACACAAGATTTGTGAACCCACTTCGAAGTACTGATCTAAATCAAATGATTTGTGATCCGAAGTTTATATCAGATCAGGACTCGTAGCGTGGACTGTGAATCATTTGATTCAGATCAGGACTTCGGTATGGGTTTGTGAATTATTTCAGATCAGGATTTTGGAGTGATTTTGTGAATCACTTTGTGTGTGTTTGTGAATATTAAGCTGCAAGAAGACTATTTAAATATTAATCCTGCCTGTTCTGCGTGTCTCTGTATGAATGAATGGCACAGATGCGCAGTTTCGTTTACTACACACATACTGAAGAGCACGTGACAGTCGCTGTGTTTTCAGCCTCTGCCACCTCAGTATATGTAGTAGAGCTTCAATCATTCCCAGACAGTATAAAGCATGATGGCTGACCTGCATGTCACGAATGACCTTAAGTAACACACCTGTTTTTCTTTCTTTCAGGCATCTGTTTTAGAAAACCTAAGACTGGCAGTTCGCTCTCAGCTGGGGTTCACCTCAATCCGACTCCCCACCACAGGGCGGCACGGCAACATCTGGAGACGCCTGTTCAATTTCACACGTTCACGGCGCTCTGGTTCTCTCGCACTGGTGTCTGCCGACACCGAAGAGGGTCCTGATGGCAACTCCTCAGCACGTGAGCCTGAGAGGCTCGGCTCTCACCGTGGACTCTTGCCCTTGGACTCCGACGATACGGACACTGAAAGCGAGCAGCATCCCCGCCGGGATGTCCCAGGAGCTGTCGGAGGCCTAATGGCACCACTTCCACAGAAAACTCCCCCTACAACAGCCGTGGAAGCCATTGTCTCAGTGTCGGCCAGCTCGGCTCCGCTGGTCAACCGGGAGAGCAGCATCTCTGAGAGCATCTCAGAAAGTTCTGGAGTAACTGGATCTTCATGTGCTACTACTACTACTACTTCTACTACTTCAAGGAGCCCCTTCAGCAGCGCTCTAAGCCGGGTCACCCGCAGCCTGCGCTGGATTCGTTTCTCTCTTGGGCGCTCTGGAGATGGAGGGTCAAATGGCATTGGCCAGAATCACAGCCCTCTGCGGCAACTGGAGCAAGGAAGTGCGGGTTGCACTGGTGTCGGCATTAGAGGCGAGGATGAGGACGACGTCGAACTCCTCATTCCCGTCTCGGACGCCGGCTCCCTGGACAGTGATGAGAGCTCCAGGCCCCTGCTGGAACAAGGCCTAGAGCAAGCCTTCGGGCCCCACCTGACCCCCACTGCCGTCTCTCTCAGAGGCCGGCTGGTGGGTAGGGACGGCCCCTGTGAACACTGTGGAATTGTCCATACGGCGCGGATCCCGGACGCTTGTCTGGAGGCGACGGCAAAAACTGAAACTAGTGATGACGAGTCGCTGCTGCTCTGTTAAGACTTACAGGAACTCCCTGACTCGGTACATGACCCATATGACTCTAAAATACCCCTGCTCACAGCTTGCCATTTTTGTTATCGCCCCCTAGTGGAGCGGAGGTTGAATGTCTTTAGACACGTGTCCTCTTCAGAGCTTCAGAAATCAGGTACTTTTAAAGACCACACAGAGTACGAGAGCTCCCCGATCCCGCTGTCCCTTCCACTGTGCAATATTAGTATTCGTTGAGATGTTTACCAGGTCAAAGTCTATTTTTCTGAAGAGTCAAATTAAGCTCACGTAGAGTAGAAAGTGAGCCGCTCTGCAGTTCTCAGTATGGGAAAGCAGCACAAACAGACGCGTCTATCCTGGACAGTGGGGGCAACGAAAGACTGAAAGTGCTCTGAGAGATTTGTTACCTAACCTTTAATTTATTTGTACTTTTGATGTCAGACATTTGCTTTATTAAAGGAATGGTTGACCCAAAAATGAAACATCTACTCGCCCTCATGTTGTTCCAGATGTGCTTGGTTTTGTAGAGCTATTGTGAATTGTATCCTACACTGTAAAAAACAATTTGTTCAGTCAACTTAAAATTTTAAAGGCAGTCAGGTAACAAATTATTTTAAGTTCAGTCAACTCAAAGCTTGGTCATCTTGAAATGTTAAGTTGTGCTAAGGGACAACTTACATATTTGAGTTGATTCAACTTAAAATTTTAAGGCAGCTGGGTAACAAGCCCAGCTTTTAAGTTTAACAAACCAAAATTTTAGTTAAGTCAACTCAAATATCTAAGTTGTGACTACAACTTAACATTTCAAGTTGACTAAACTTAGAGTTGACTGAACTTTTTTTTTTTTTTTTTTTTTTTTTTTTTTATAGTGTAGCAGCTCTTTTCTATACAGTGAAAGTGAATAGGGACAAAACTGACAAGCATCAAAAATGATAAAGCTCTCCAAAGGTGTTATGTCGTCCATATGACTCTATATTCTGTTATATAAGCTTTGTTTTGAGGATTTCAATGTGGTTTTGAAAATTTCACCTTTACAGTAGGTCTCATATCTTTAATGCACATGTGGCATATTAAGGTACGTTGATTTGGGATCAGATGTATTTAACGATTAACAACAGTCATCCAAAGGTCATATGGGCTTATTTCAGGGTGGTTTTTGTTTTGTTTTTTTTCCCCCCTATGTAGTTTCACTGTATGGAAAAGAGCAGCTTGGACATTCTGCAAAATTGCTCAGAGTTTTAGGGTAAAAAAAATATACCCCTAAATTAGTGATTTTTATATTTCATATGATGAAGTCATAAAGGATTGGAACAACATTGAGTAAACGACACACAATTTTCATTTTGGGTGAAATTATTCTGCTTGCAAAAAAGTGGGAGATCAAAGAAAATTTGGTACGTTTGTTCATTTCGTGAGTTTGTGTCCCTGCTGCAGTGGTACTAGGTGCGTTACCTGCGATTTATGAGCGAGGGACGTTTATTTATAACGGATTATTATCTGAGAGGGAGCTACTATTTTTAAAGGATGTTGCATTGTATAACAGCCACTTTTGTTTGTTGTATTTATTTTTGTTACCGTTAACCTTTTGGTAACCTTACTGTTTTGGTACTGAGAATTCTTGTGTGAGTGTGTATATTTATTGATTTTCATTTCAATAGCGTTTACTTGAAAAGCATGTCCGGCTGTCTTGTGCTTTTTTTTTTTTTTTCCATTTCATGATGCGGTGTTAATATATATCTATATAATTATATACACACACATACACAAACATGCGAAAGATATAAATAATATATATATATATATATATATATATAAAGAGAAAAAGAGAAAATGTTTACTGCACTAAGAGAATAAAAGTGTTCATCCCACTTGTGTTGGATTTCGTCTTTGTTCTAAAATGAGCAAAAGTGGTCACTTGATTTTAGTTTCTGGGGGGAAAAAGCCTTCTAAAAGTCATTTGGGGACTGCAGAAAAGAAACCACGGGAGTGTCTCCTTATGGCCTTTAGACACTGAAACAAGTACAGAAAAAAAAAACAAGCTTCAATGAAGAAAAGAAAAAATGACTGCAGACTTTTAGTGTTTCCACAGAGCAAAGCCAAAAGCTAGTTTAATTTTCTCCAAAATAGTTGAGGTTTAAATCTTACCATGTTAAACCTCTGTATTTCTATCAAATTAAATCAAACTGGTTTGAACTCAGTAACCCTAATTTAAAAAAAGAAAAAATTAAAATGACAACACAGCACTTTCTGATGCCTTTCAAACCATTTGTAGTGCTTTTAGCGCCACACAGTGGACATTTCTCGTGAAAACTGCAGCTATTTTTTCCATGATGTATTTTATACTTTACAAAAACATATCCATAGCCACTTTATTTCTATGAGACCAGAATACGGTACGTATTAGCATACATATAGATGCATTTATTGTAAATTCCATAGCTGCTTCTGAGTTTCAAAAAGCTCCGTTGATACTGTTTTCTTTGCTTGCTTTCTCTATATAATGTATTCGTCGTTTGAAATGAAATCATTACAATTAACAGACCTAACTTACAATGATTTTAGTAAATTGTGATCACGTTAGAGACAGTTTTCGTTGTATTAAAAACATTTCATGACATGACACTCATTATCTGGTACTTGCCTAAAAACACGGGTATATAATGTGCGTTGTTAACAGATTACACTAACATTAGGTTACTTAGGCTATAGTCTTACTGGAGTTGCAGTAACCTCTGCCTATGGGAGAGAGAAAAAGTTTTCAAAAGCATACAGCCTTTGCTCCATTTGTTGAAGCACCTTCAGCACCAATTACAGCCTCAAGTCTTTTCAGTATAATGCTACAAGCTATTTTTGGGCAGTTGCTCCCATTCTTCTTTGCAGTACTTCTCAAGCTCCATCAGTTTTAAATGGGGAGCGTCAGTGCACTGGCCTTTTCAGATCTCTCCAGAGATTTTCAGTCTGGTTCAAGTATGGGCTCTGGTTGGGCCACCCAAGGACATTCACAGAGTTGTCCCGTAGCCACTCTTTTAACATCTTGGCTGGGTCCTTAGGGTCATTGTCCTGTTGGAAGATGAACCGTCGCCCCAGTCTGAGGTCCAGAGTGCTCTGGAACACTTCACTGTAGGGATGGTATTGGCCAGGTGATGAGCAGTGACTGGTTTCCTCCAGACATGACACTTGGCATTCAGGCCAAAGAGTTAAATCTTTGTTTCATCAGACCAGAGAATTTTGTTTCACGTGGTGTGAGAGTCCTTCATGTGCCTTTTACTGAGGAGTGGCTTCCGTCTGGACACTTTACCATACAGGCCTGATTGGTAGTGTGCTGTAGAGATGGTTGTTCTTCTGGAAGGTTCTCCTATCTCCATAGACAAATGCTGGAGCTCTTTTAGAGTGACCACTGGGTTCTTGGTCACCTCCTTGACTAAGGCCCTTCTCCCCCGATCACTCAGTTTGGCCGGGTGGCCAACTCTTGGAAGAGTCCTGGTGGTTCCAGACTTCTTTCATTTATGGATGATGGATGCCACTGTGCTGCAGAAATTTTTCGGTACCCTTCTCCAGATCTGTGCTTCGATACAATCCTGTCTCTGCATCTATAGACAATTCCTTGGACTTCATGAATTGGTTTGTGCTCTGACATCCATTGTTAACTTTGGGACCTTATAGACAGGTGCCTTTCTGAATCACGTCCAATCAACTGAATTTACCACAGGTGGACTCTCAAGGATGATCAGTGAGCATCATGGCAAAGGCTTTGTATACTTATGTACATGTTATTTCTTTCATTTTTTATTTTTAGTCAATTTCTTTCACATTGTCATTATGGGGTATTGTTTGTACAATTTGGAGGAAAAGGCTCTAACATAACAAAATGTGAAAAGCTGAAGCGCTGTGAATACTTTCCGGATACATTGTATAATTGATAGAATAGTGAACTCTAAAGCACTAGTCAACAAGTCAAGAAAGTGGATTAAGACATTAAATATGAATTGATCTGAAAGTAAACATTTAAAAAACAAGTTATGTTTACATGTATTCTCAAAGCATTTTCTTCCATAATAATAGTAAACGAATATTGTGATAAATATTGATATGGAAAACAGATATTTTAACTAATTTTAAATTTAATCATGAAAAATGCTAAAATAAAAGAAAGGGTAAAAGAAAAGAAGAAGGAAAACATTTTTAATATGTGTGAATCCCCGTTCATCACTGATACCAACCAACCACACGGCGGAGCTCCATCCTCGTCCTGACGAGACGCCTGTGTCTGTCTTTGAGTAAAGTAATGTTTGCAACAAAAGGTTTACACAATATATGTGTGCATACTGTGTATATTTATGATGCATATATAAATACACACACATACAGTATATATTATTAAAACATTCACATGTATTTACATGTATATGTTTATATTAATATAATTGATATTACATATAAATACACTGCTCAAAAAAATAAAGGGAACACTTAAACAACACAATGTAACTCCAAGTCAATCACACTTCTGTGAAATCAAATTGCCCACTTAGGAAGCAACACTGATTGACAATCAATTTCACATGCTGTTGTGCAAATGGAATAGACAACAGGTGGAAATTATAGGCAATTAGCAAGACACCCCCAGTAAAGGAGTGGTTCTGCAGGTGGTGACCACAGACCACTTCTCAGTTCCTATGCTTTCTGGCTGATGTTTTGGTCACTTTTGAATGCTGGCGGTGCTTTCACTCTAGTGGTAGCATTTGCCAGAGAACACCAAGATTGACAAATTTGCCACTGGCGCCCTGTGCTCTTCACAGATGAAAGCAGGTTCACGCTGAGCACATGTGACAGACGTGACAGAGTCTGGAGACGCCGTGGAGAACGTTCTGCTGCCTGCAACATCCTCCAGCATGACCGGCTTGGCAGTGGGTCCATAATGGTGTGGGGTGGCATTTCTTTGGAGGGCCGCACAGCCCTCCATGTGCTCGCCAGAGGTAGCCTGACTGCCATTAGGTACCGAGATGAGATCCTCAGACCCCTTGTGAGACCATATGCCGGTGCGGTTGGCCCTGGGCTCCTCCTAATGCAAGACCATGCTAGACCTCAAGTGGCTGGAGTGTGTCAGCAGTTCCTGCAAGACGAAGGCATCGATGCTATGGACTGGCCCGCCCGTTTCCCAGACCTGAATCCAATTGAGCACATCTGGGACATCATGTCTCGCTCCATCCACCAACGCCACGTTGCACCACAGACTGTCCAGGAGTTGGCGGATGCTTTAGTCCAGGTCTGGGAGGAGATCCCTCAGGAGACCATCCGCCACCTCATCAGGAGCATGCCCAGGCATTGTAGGGAGGTCATACAGGCACGTGGAGGCCACACACACTATTGAGCCCCATTTTGACTTGTTTTAAGGACATTACATCAAAGTTGGATCAGCCTGTAGTGTGCTTTTCTACTTCAATTTTGAGTGTGACTCCAAATCCAGACCTCCATGAGTTAATAAATTTGATTTTCATTGATGATTTTTGTGTGATTTTTGTTGTCAGCACATTCAACTATGCAAAGAACAAAGTATTTAATAAGAATGTGTTATTTTAGTGTTCCCTTTATTTTTTTGAGCAATGTATTTTTAATATATAAACATAACATTTTTCTTAAAAATATACATGCATGTGTGTATATAAGTAAACATAATAAATATACACAGTACTCACACATATATCATGTAAACAAAAAACTTTTATTGTGGATGCGATTATGTTTATATTTATTAGATGAGATTTTTATTTTGGGCAAACCAAAGAATCAGAGGTATGAACTGAAACATCCAGTATGTTTTTGCTAACAGGTGCTGTAGGGGCAGAGTTTCCAAAAGCAACCTGAGGAAACTGCAAATAAAACAACTTAATTTTTTTAAGTATTGAAGTAATACTTAAGCAATTTATTTTTGTTGAATCCTCTGTTGACCTGTTATGATTAAATGTACAATATTCGAGTTCTACTTGTTGAGTTTAAAAAACAGTATAGAGAAAAAGAAATGTTTTGAGTTGCAAATAATTAAAATAATAGAATAATATAAAAATAATAATCAAAAAAATGTATATAATTTATAATGATGCAGTACCTTGTATAATTATTACTGTTACCTTTTTTAAAAAAAATAATTTACCACACTTCAAATAGGTTTTTTTTTTTTGTACAATTTTGCATTCAAAACTACACAAAAACAGAGACTTTAACTGCATGAAAAGTAACAAAACATATTAAAATAATTCATACGTCATCCGCTGCGTACTGCGACATCATTGCGTTTTAAATTAGAAGTTGTGCAGTGCATTACTGAAGCGCGCAGAGACAATGGGCAGAAAAAATGTTATGGATGGTTTTATTCCATCTGCATGCACTGAAACATAAGCAGTTCTGCACGTTCACATTATTCCACCAGCGAACTGTCTGCGTTTTAGTGCAGGTACAAGAATAAAACTAATGTTTGTTATTAGTATAATATTAGTATAATAAGAATGTATGTTCAACACTCTTACAGTGTAATTAAATTGCAATTGTAATGTCACCAAAATACATCTGAAGTTTACGCTGAGTGAATTCTGCATTTCAAAACGTCAATACAAGAGTGGATATTTAAAGTGTACTTACTTAAAATAGCTCCACTTTAGCATAAACAAGTATATTTAATACAACATTTGTTGAACTTCAGCACTGCTTTTGCACAACTAAAAAGCATTTAGTACAAAATTAGTTGTTCCAAATTAATTGTATATTTAGTTATATAAAAGTACATACGAATAAATTGTACTTAAGTATACTGTTTTTTCACTACGGTTTAAAAACATATTTCATATTACTTAAACAGATAAAATTAAGGAAACAGTCAAATAACTTTATTAGCTGTATACAAGCAGTAGGGTAGAGTGGTGACGTACTGGAGAGATTATCTAATTTTCCCCCACTCTACCCTATCTTAAAGGGTTAGTTCACCCAAAAATGAAAATTCTGTCATTAACTGCTTACCCTCATGTTGTACCAAACCCATAAGATTTTCATTTATCATCGGAACACAATTTAAGTTATTTGTAATATGAAATCGGAGCGGCCTACCATGTTCAAAGCTCAGAAAAGTACCGAGATGATCGACAAAGTAATCCACCACGACGCATGCGTGTGACGGCGCCGGCGCTGACCCAGATCTGGCGTTATGACGTTGAACACATGCGCCGTGGCTTGTTTACACGTGGAGAAAGATGCATGCTATATGAAAGCTATTGAAATCTATTGATCATTATATATAGATCAGTGGTTATTATACATTTTTTGTTAAAACAAATTCAGTTCTACAACTATTTCTCACTAGGGGGAGCGCCACTTTTTGAAAAGCTATTGACATTTTCTTTAAAAAATGTCAACAACTTCAATGAAGCATATTGTGGATAGTCTCGTGGCGAAGCATGAACTGGCGTATACAGGTAATGTTTGTTTTTGTGAATTGTGGGGACTTTCCATAGACTTCTCTAGTTTTTATACTTACCAAATGATATTGTCTATCCCCTAACCCAACCCTAACCCTAAACCTACCCCTTACAGAAAACATTTCTGCACTGTTACATTTTCAGATAAACATCATTTACTATTTTTAATATTATTTTTTACATTGTGGGGACTGCGGGCCGGTCCCGCCATGTCAAAAAATGTCAGGTTTTACTATCCTTGTGGGGACATTTGGTCCCCACAATGTAGCAAGAACAAGCACACACACACACACACACACACACACTTCTTACATTATATTATTTTATTGTATATGAATGAAGGAAAGTGTGTTTTAAGTAATGCAGCTGTAACTACTGTAACATTTGTTACAGTTTTCTTATAATTAAAATTTAATTTGAAACAAGACAAATATTAAATATATTTTTCAAATAATGTTTAAATTTAAGTTTTTTTTATTATACAAATATACACCATCCTCCAAAAGTTTGAAAACACCCCTGGCATCACCCCTGTGGTTTTGGACGATATCAGCATAAATCCTTATAATTTTTTGGTGCAATTACATTAAAGTAACTTGACATTATCATTGAAGACCAGCAATAATAATTTTCATTTTGATTACATAATAATGTCAATATATACATGTCAAAGTCAGACATGCCCCTTTGCCAGCTGTGACGGCTGGTTACTGGTTTAAACTTGGCCCAGGTTTTTAAAAGATTTTTGGGTCAGCACACCTTAATAGCTTCAACAACTGATTGCCAATTAAGTTTAGAATACAATGAATTTAGGCCCAGATTATGCAGAGCTGTAATAGCTGCTAATGGTGGATATTTTGATTAATTAAAATTTTAAGTTTTTTCTATGTATAAACTGTTTAAAATATGTAATAAAATATGTTTATATAGTGTATATATAGTTTTTGTTGACCCTTAGCAAAATTCACAAATGAAAAAGGATTCATGCCAATATTGTCCAAAACCCCACTTTTCTAGGGCATTTCCAAACTTTTGGAGGGCAGTATATATATATATATATATAGGCTGGCAGGCCTTGGTTGCTAAAATACTAAAGCTGCTCTGGTCCAAGAGGAATCTGTCACAGCTGCATCAGAGGATCCTGTCATTCCCCCCAGTGTTTTGTCACTGGTGTGATTCTGCCATAATTTTATCACACCTATGTACCACATTAAAAATACTTTGTGATTGTGCATTTAGCACCGAATAAAAATGACCTTTTAAAACACCATATTCTTAATGTTGTTAAACACAAAAAAGGTTATATTTAAGCAAATTTATGTGTTGTTCTTGACATCAGATCTTTTATTCTTAGAAACACTGCATAATGTTTTAAGCACCAATCTGTATTTAAGTTCTGTTTAATATGAATGCAACAACGTTTTAGTTCTATTTTTTAAATTATATTACTTAAAAATATATATTACCTGATATACTCTCACTCTTTTTGCTTGAAGTTTTGGTGAATGATTGCAGACGAACACAAGGATTAGTAAATGAATTTTATTCTCTCAAAACAAGAAACAATTAAAAATTCATATTGTGTGGCAATTTTCCCATCTCCACGAACTGCGACTCACTCCTCATTCGACAACCAGTGTCTTTTGCGTTGAACAACACAACGAGAATGAACATTGTCCGGTCCACTCCCGAGTTCAGAGACTTCGTACAGCACCATCCAATGGGATCCGTTTTTATAACATTTTCTTTATAACAATAATAAAATAAAATATACTTGCAACCTTTTTTTTTCCAAGTCAACCTTGAATAAATATAAATTTTCTTCTTAACGTTTTTTTAGTATTCTTTTGTCTGTTTGATTTTCTTTTCCTTTTTTTCTTTTCAAAATGTCAAGAAAAGATGAGTGCCAAGAGGTGGAATGTTGCGTTGAATGTCTGAACCGTCGGCCACAAAACACCAACCCTGACCTGAATCCGTGGACGACACTAGATCGGGCGGACGGCCGAGCCTCCGGTCCACATGCACTGTACACAAAACTGCGAAAAATTCCCAGATGTCTCTATCAAAACATGCTGTATTACTCAGACGGTGTGCTCAATCCATGTTGCAGACCCTTTTCAACATGCTTGCTTTGAATGAATGAGCCATTCTATTGTAACAGAACAGTGGAGTCAAGACAGACCCATACGATAATCTACAGCTCCGTCTCCACATGAACACAGAATTATGGCTGCATTTGAAGGGAGAAATGTACAATTTTCATGTTCGTTTTTATAGCGAAATCAATATTGTACATTTATTGTTTTCCTCGACTATCCCTTGCTTTTTTTTCCCGTTAATATCATGAGATACAAAGTCTCACCAGGCCACACCTGTAACCGAGATCTGTAAAAATACAGAAGAATATTCTAAAGGATGACAATCACGTCGTTATCATTTTGCATTCAGTCTCTTTGAAAATCATGCACTAGAGAATTTCATATTAAAAATAATACAAATTGTTGAAAATGGCTGAACTGGTCATCCTTAAATAAGTTTCTTCCTCTCTTTTTTTTTTTCTTTTTGCAAGTCTCGAGGAAAATAAACTTACGATTTTTTTTAAACAACTTTGCATTCTTGCAAAAAAAAAAAAAAAAAAAAAAAAAAAAAAACGGAAAAGAAAAAAAAAATCTCAGAAATTTCATACAGTACGTCAACAAAGAGAACATCATACCGGAGCACAAAAATGTCCATTATTTATTTATTTAATTTCTTCTTCTTTTTTTTTTAGAATTCTGTTGTTTCCTGAATCAAACAGGAAGGAACTCTGGCCGTATCCTTTCTCTCGTCACTGAACTTTGAAGAGCGATCCAGTGGAGATCTGGCTTGATGTAGGGTCATTCCCATGAGAACGTCTGATCTCTCGGACCCTTTCCCTTTCCTGTCCCATCTCAGCCAAGTGCTTCTCTCTTTATGGATCTTCTTTTGACAGCTTGGCTTACAGTAATGGCTACAATGCTTCAAGTTCTAGGTAAGAAACACTGACATCTCTTTGAATACAACAGAGAGGAAACAGCCAGAGGAAAACAACGTCTTCCTTTTCCGGTGGAAATCAGCGCTCCTAACGTCCTACGGTTAAGAGTCAGACTCCGCCGAATCCCTGGCTGCATCTCTTCAGCTGAACGGAGAGACCTCCTGTGGCGTTCTTTCCCTGCGTGTGACAGCAGCATACATTTTCTTTTCGTTTATTTTTTTTGGCAGAAGGACGCAGGCCTTTTCTTAGCCTCTTGTCGCACGGGCTCAGAGGACACAACATCAAGCATGCAGTGTAACCATGACGTGACCCGTCGAGACCGTCTCCTCTCTGTCTGTAGCTGGAGCTACTCACGCCGCTCTCTACCGCTCACCTCCTCGTGCCGCTACGACCGAACGTTGGAACTGTCCAGGCCTGAATCTGGAGGTTTACTACTTAATGGTGCCAAAGTTGGGTCCACTAATGAGGTGGGAGGGAAGAGCTTGTACCAGCCAATCACCATGTTGGTCAGCTCCAAATCGTCTAAGAGGATCTGGGTGGCTCCCATGAAGGATTTGTGGTCCATGCGTCCATAGTCCCCCCAAACAATGATCTGTAAAGAAAGACATGATTGGTCGAAGAGTTTCAGGAGATGTGGTGCAGTAATGTTATCTAGAATGCTAAAATAAAAAATTACGTATCAAAGAAAGCAAACAGGATGCAATCCTGATGTTACCTGTAAAACCTTCCCCTCAGGATTCTCCTCAAACTGAAGCTGTTGTTGATAAAGAGGATCCAACGTTTTTCTCGCCGTCCGTGTTTTCTTTTTGTTGATGCACTTCCCGTTGTCCAGCAGGTACACTTTTACATATGGTGCTGCAATTGGAAGGCCGCAAGAATTTACATATAATCCTCACAAAATAGTCCAGAAAAGGACATATTTAAAGAAATTTAAAGAAAAAAAAATGCATATTGTGTCATGATTAGACATACCTGGCGTCTGTTTGTTCCCTGGTTTGCCCACCAGACCTCGAGCCCGAATAACTTCAACATCCAGCCTCTCCTTCCTGTGCACCATACCAATCTGGATGTCACCTGCAGACAAAGACCAAATTCAAACTCTTAGAGCAGACAAAATGTCACCTTATAGAAACCATTTGATTATAGTTACTGCAGTGCTATAGACAAATCATTACTTTTTTTGGTAGAGATACCTTCTATGCTGGTTAGGTATGTTTTGAAGCATGGCTGCTGGTTTAAGCTGGGCATGTGCTGGTCTTAAGCTGGTCCTGAGAAGGAGCTAGTTGGTAGCACATGTCCAGCTAAGGATCAGCTTAAACCAGCAGCCATGCTTCAAAACACACCTAACCAGCATATTCAGTTTTTTTTCAACAGGTTATGTGTTGAGCTCAAAGTATTCTTTGTTTTTTACACTTATACTAGTCTATGCGTACTGTGCAAGTAATGCGAATGCGACTGTTCAAACTACTTGTCTTTTACCCTGCACGTGATTTGTTTTTTTGTTCACTTATTACTCCACTAGGTGGGAACACTGGCTTTGTCTGTTGTTTCAAAGGCCTTGCTTACAGCAACGTTTACAGATGCAAATTCACTGATCTGATCACAAGTAGATGACACTAAATAATGGTGTACATCAAGTCTAAAACATTTTGGGTTTGTCCACTTTCAGAGGTAGCCGCAAACTGACCTAGCATATGAGCGTTACAGGACATGTTTTGAGAAAAAGCACCAAAGCAATCGATTTATAATTAGCTGTGTTGTGCCGAAACACAGGCTGCGAAAAATCAATATTAACATTTGTATTCTTTTTTTATTCGCTTCTTTCCCTGCTTGTTTGTAAGCCGCACGTCTTCATTCATTCATAGTGTTCGTGCACAGCCTTCAGCACTCCCGCAAGTCTTTAAGGGCCACTTTCCTGCAGTTTAGCTCCAACTGTAATTAAACGCACCTGAATCAGGTAATCAGAAAAACTAGAAACTTTGAGGCAAGTGTGTTGTAGCTGGTTGAAGCTCAACTCTGCAGGATGGGGCACTAGACCAGGGGTTCTTAACGCTGGTCGTCGAGATTCACTTTCCTGCAGAGTTTAGCTCCAACCTTGATCAAACTCACCTACATGTAACTTTCTAGCAATCCTGAAGACCTTGATTAGCTTGTTCAGGTGTTTGATTAGGGTTGGAGCTGAACTCTGCAGGAGAGTGGACTTCAAGGGCTAGAGCTGAGGACCCCTGGTCTAGGGTGGACCCCTGGAGGGCCAGAGTCCTGCAGAGTTGCTGGTGTCCTCTAACTCCAATGAGACACACCTGAACTAACTAATCAAACTCTTACTAGGCATACTAGAAACTTCCCAGCAGGTGTGTTGAGGCAAGTTGGAGCTAAACTCTGCAGGACACTGGCCCTCCAGGACCAAGTTTGGGCACCCCTGGTCTAGGCCAGGGGTGTCCAATCCTGCTCCTGGAGGGCCACGTCCTGCAGAGTTTAGCTTCAACCAGCTCTAACACACTTGCATTGAAGTTTCTAGTATAAGGGTGCCCAACTCGGTCCTGGAGGGCCGGTGTCTTGCAGAGTTTAGCTCCAATTTGCCTCAACACACATAGGAGTAAGAGCTTGATTAGCTGGTTCAGGTGTGTCTAATTGGGGTTTGGAGCTAAACTCTACAGGTCACTAGCCCTCTAGAACCAAGTTTGGGCACCCCTGTTCTAGTCTGAAGTCTGAAGACATTGATTAGCTGGTTCAGGTGTGTTTAATTAGAGTTGGAGCTAAACTGCAGGAAGGTGGCCCTTCCAGGAGTTGGTTTGGACACCGCTGCTTTAGATGAAGGTCCAACACAAGTGATAACAGGAGATGCATTTGAAAGGAATGTTAAGACAATTCTCACCAAAGAGAATTGTTAATTTGTTCAACCAGTGAGTGATGATACTAACCCATTGGAGGCGTGGCCAATGTCTGTCTCCCTGCCAGCTGGGCGGGGCCAAGACCATCCAAAAATTCAGTGAACTGGCTGTCTGAAGAGATCTTCACTCCAGGAAAGATAAGACTTTGAACAGATAACAGACAGAACATCTGTAAATCGGGTGCTAATAGTCTGACAAGATATCACCACTGACACAAAACCAGCCAACTAGCAATGGTGGTGATAACATCGTGTGCTTTAGGAATATGTGGATCATCATATTCAGAATAAAGAATTTTTACAGTACTTACTTTCCAGGCTTCGCCTTTTCACCGTCATCTGTGGTCTCTCGGCTGGGCTGCCGTGTCATCCTGCTCTTCATTTCGATGGCTAAACCAGTCTCCACGCTTCGCTGGATGGCCAGACGCACTGGCTTCTTCTTCTTACCCTCCTCTGAAAATTACAACAAGGGAAGGGAAGATAAGTACAGTAAATAAAAAAGACAAATGTGTGACACTTCTAGAAACAGTTCTCAAGTTTCCCATAGTTTCATGGTCTTGTCATGGACTCAGGAGCATTTGGACTTGACCTTGACTCAGACTGAGATGAGTCTTGAGTACTATACTTCTGCAGACATGTTTTATGGTCTGTGCCAATTCATGCATAAGTTCTCTCAGTGCTACTGTGTATCTCTGGACCAGAGCACACTGTGCTGCGGAGGGTCACGTGACACTGACTTGAAACCAGGCTTCATTCATACCATAGGTATCATTCAGAGCCTCTTCCAGTCTCTGTCTTGACTCAGACTCAGCCTACTCAGGTCTCAGCCTGGACTCAGACTATAACACTGCCACTCCACATCCACATCTATCTATCTATCTATCTATCTATCTAGCTATCATCTTTCTATCTATCTCTGCATGCATTATCGATCTATCTATCTATCTATCTATCTATCTATCTATCTATCTATCTATCTATCTATCTATCTATCATCTATCTCTCCATGCATTATCTATCTATCTATCATCGATCATCTGCATACATACAAATGTATCTATCTATCTATCTATCTCTTCATACATTATCTATCATCGATCATCTACATACATACAAATCTATCTATCTATCTATCTTTCTATCTATCTGGCATCAATCGTCTGCATACATACAAATCTATCTTTCTATCTATCATCTGCATACATACAAATCTATCTATCTATCTATCTATCTATCTATCTATCATCTATCTATCTATCTATCTATCTATCTACCTATCTCTGCATATATTATCTATCTATCTATCTATCTATCATCAATCGTCTGCATACATACAAATCTATCTATCTCTGCATACATTATCTATCTATCTATCTATCTATCTATCTATCTGTCTGTCTGTCTATCTGTCTATATCTATCTATCTATCGATCATCTGCATACATACAAATCTATCTCTGCATACATTATCTATATCGATCTATCTATCTATCGATCATCTGCATACATACAAATCTATCTATCTATCTATCTTTATCTATATATCATCTGCATACATACAAATCTATCTATCTGTCTATCTCTGCATGCATTATCTATCTATCTAATCTGCATACATACAAATATATCTATCATCTGCATATCTATCTATCTATCTATCTATCTATCTATCTATCTATCTATCTATCTATCTATCATGCTTGTACATTACTGCATCTTCCTCATCCAATCAAAGCAGAAAAACCAACATAAATCACATATCATATACAGATATTTGGCTTTTAGGTGGTCACAAAATCCATTCACGACCAAATTCAGTGCTAACAAGAAGCTTGCAAAACATAGCAGAACCTGTCACACTTGGCATGTGCCTTCATTCTTACCTCCATCTGCCTCATCAAAGGAGTTCATGCAGGGGAAGTAGACGGCCAGCGCCTCGAAAGAGGCAGACAGGCTAAGCCGGCTCTGTGAACGCTGCATTCGCATGCCGGGGAGAGCGGCGCTGCCATCCTGCCCTTGTCTGCCCATTTTACCACCTCAAATACTTCTAAAAACACCAAACGAGGATGGTAGACGAGTAGAGCTGATGCTACAAAACGGTTTTGGAGAAACGGATTTGGTTGGATTGTGTTCAAATCCTCTCATCAGTAGCAGCTGCGAGTCTTATTAGTTCTCAGGTTGATATGCAGTGAGGAGGACTGTCTGACTGTCTCCTCTGCAGCGCGCTACTTCATCTGAGGGGTGGGAGGGGGAGACGGCGGCATGTGCACGTGGCTCACAGATGATGTGGCCAATCAGAGGCACAGAAACTAAGAGACCCCTCAAACGCTTCTCCAGGAGACAGAGCTCTGCCTAGAGATATGACTGCACACAAACACATGCACATGACTTGCCTTCTGACTGCAGCTTCATCAGTCACTACACACACACTTATCCTCACTGACAATTATATGCACGCAACAGTGGTTAAAAGTGGTATAAACCTGATTGCATTTTTAGTAGCAGACTGAACAATTCATGTACCAGTCAAACTAGTCTTCCTGTATAAATGGGTGGTTCTTGACCAGGTTAGGCTGCCAAAATGCCCTACTGCCCTACCACTGCCCTACTTTCTAAGACTGTTGTTTGAAACATTACAAAGTTCTACTCCGTAATCAATAATGGTTCTGTACAGGCGTCAGAAGACAATCTGACATTTTGATTCAAGATGACAAACAGACACTGGATGTCCCCTAGAGAAGACAACCACTTCATCTTAAATATGAGACAAAATGTGCACTCCAGTAAGCTATAAATATAGTATTGTAAGTTGAAATCATCACCCCCCCGCTGAATACCGGCTCAAAATAGAAACGTCTCAAACCTTCCTATTAAAGTCTGAAGAATACAGTCGTGATTCATATCACCGCTCGAACCTCAACATGTCAGACAGTAACACAAATAATCCAGCACACATAAATCCAACAGGGTGCAACACTTCCCAGCACGTTTCTTGTATCATTTCTTTTAAGTACACAATCCAACAAACTTAAAATACCATCTACGTACTAAAAATAACTGGATGGTTGAAATCTGTAATGTAAACCACAGCCTAGTAAATGTGACATTTATATTAAACATTAAAGTTGAAATAGTGCAGACACAGAAGAATACTATTTGACATTAGACTCACTGTGTGGTCTCGGCATGACGGAACAAACAAAAGGGATGCTGGTTTAAGTCACAGACACAGACAATGTGAATGTATAGAAGGGCTTTAGATGTTAGGTGCAACAAGTACATGCGCATGAATTATAATGTGTAAAGTATGGTTTGCTCCAAATCTGCGCTTACTTTAAATTTATTTTTAATTCCATTTTCAGCATCATTACTCAGTCTTCAGTGTCACATGATCCTTCAGAAATCATTCTAATGTGCTAATCTGATGCTCAAGAACCATTTCAACATTTTTGATTAATTTATTACATCACATGATTAATTTAATAGGAAACCACAAACATTCTGTTGTGTATTACAGTTTTTCTCAGTCGCTTTGGTGCATTTCTCAAATCTGAAGTGAAATTCTCAAAACTACTTTTTCAACCTCCACATCATCTAGTCACTTGTGCACATCATAATAGCAGTTTTTTCATTCTTTTGAACAAGTTGCGATTGCTTTGGTAACATTCATGCAATTGATTATGTACATTTGTCTGCGTTTTCCTACATTATCAGTTGCTAGTGTCATGTTGCTCAAAATGTATTATGTAGTTCTCTGTGCAATAGTCTTACCCCTCAAAACATCTAGTCATTAGTTCATCGTATAAGTCATTAAATGCAAAATGGTTGATATAGTTGTCATATACTGTCAAGTATTTTTTTTTTTACATATTCCTGTAAAAAAAACCTATTAGTCTATTTGTAAATTAGCCATACATCTTGACTTTCACTAATAAGGGAATGCAGATTAACCAATAACAAACCAGTTCTCTGAAATTCCTCATACAGTGCTGTATGCAAAAGCAAAGTTCTGCCTAAGGAGTGATTCCTGTGTTTGCCTTTCTAATTTTGTATTTTCGCTTTTGTGCATCTGCCATGTACAAACATCTGACAGACATCTGTAAGATGTCAGTTTTACATACACTCTAAATCATAAACATCTTACAGTAAAGACATCTAATAAAAGTCTATTTGACACCTGGTAGGAAACGTGCAGGTGAGCAAACACTCTAAAAAATAAATCTTGCAGATGTCAATGCAGACATAAAAGAAATGTCTTAGTGATGTACGTGTACTATCAGGGATATTTATTTTTCTTGTCTATCACAGTGACTCTGTAATGTGTTTTTTTCTTTTCTTTTTTCTTTTTCTTTTGCCCTATCCAGTCTCTTAATCAACATCTTACATACAGTAATGTGGACATTTGTACTTTTGAAATGGATATATGGCAGCCTTCTGCATTTCAATACAGTGACTGTCATACAAACTATTGCTATAGTTTACATCAGGTAATGCTAACAGAATACACTGTTTGACTGACAACATGACTAAGCATTTTCACCATCTTGTTTGTGAACAATGAAACAAAGACTTTTCATTCTGATGGCACTGATATGTTCATTGACATGCATACTTACTTTTGATAGATGAACTAAAGATTTTGAGTAAGTTACAGGCTTTTGCAGGTAACCCATTGTGTTGTGCTGTTTGTACGAATTGTTTTAAGAAATGCACATACTACTTTGCAAATGTTAAGGATGATTTGAGAAATGCACCAAAGCGACTGAGAAAAACTGTAAATGCAGTATATCTATAAATGGAAAACAGACCGAAATAAACCTGAAAGAATCTTTGTAACAAAGGAATGGCATTCATTGAGAATGCATAATGCAAACTAACCAGCACTCATGAGAGCTTTAAAGCCTCAATCAGTATAGTCAACCAGGTGTAGAAATGGCTATTTACCATTGTCTCATGTGCTGAGATATTGACCTGTGTTGACCTATGACCCACAGGAACAGATGGACGTAGTGAGCGGTCAGGGTTTTATTAACAGCCGGACCCCACACGGGCTGTAAAATTGAATCCATTATTCCACAACAAGTGGTTTACATAATCCTGTAAAACAGCCCATGACAGGGTGTTTAGAAAAGTTTGGCGAGTGAGCAGAAAGCTTTGGGAACATTTTCATGATCCCATTTTTCATTTATCAGTTACAAACCCTAGTGAGCTGCCTACCTAGATGACATTTTATGTTATAGGCCCCATTATACAGTAGGTGCACTCAACACTACAGGCTGTTATAAAATAGGTAGGTAGTCAAAATTGTACTTCATTCAATACCACAATATTGGATAAAGATGCACAACTTTACCAGAATTTTAATTCTGACATTAATTGCCCTCACGTCGTTCCAAACCCGTAAGACCTTTGTTCGTCTTCAGAACACAGATATATATATATATATATATATATAATATATTTTTGATGAAATTCGAGAGCTTTCTGATCCTGCATAGACAGCAAGGGTCCTACTATGTTTAAGGTCCAGAAAGGTGCCAAGACCATCGATAAAATAGTCCATGTGACATCAGAGGTTCAACTGTAATTTTATAAAGCTATGAAAATACATTTTGTTGTGCAAAAAACTAAAATAACTTTATTTCACCAATTCACCACCGCGTCACCCTACTGCTATTTTGGAGAGTACCACATGTTCTACATCAGCAGCATCACACAGATGCGTTGTTTATGTGCAGATCAAAACAAGTGTATGTGTCGTGGTACTCTCCAAAATAGCACCAAGGTGACGCATGCTACAAAGATCATAGCACTGTTTTGTGTCTCTGAGCAACACAAAGGAGTTTTTCCTTATTGAATAAACTGGCTTTTTGAACGAATCTGTTGAATGAATGATTCAGTGACTCATTAGTGGAGATTCACATATAATGTATGCACCCCCTTGTCATCCGAGATTTTCATTTATTATTATATTAGATTATATTAATTTAAAACTTATATATATCACTGCCTTAATTGTTTAGATTTTTAGAAGGCACATTAACTTCTTTCACATTTACAGCTCTATGTGTTTGCTGCGTAAAAACATGGGTTGATATTTGCATTGATCTGACCATAAACAGCAAGAAAGGCTTTTTGGAAACGCAAATTCATTCCCTTTAGGAGACTTTAGGAGTGGCATAATATAACAGTTTCCCTGATAACAGCTGTACACTAAGCAGCACCACGCTCATAAACGCTGCTTTATCAGGCATTATAGGTAAGATGAAACAAAAATGTCAACTAGACAAAAAAAGTTTGTCAAGACAAACTTTAGGTTGGCTTGAGAAAGCCGGAACAGAAAGTTTTAAAAAGTTTGAAACGTTTAAAAAGTTTGAAAAGTTAAGAAGTTTTAAGAAGTTTTAAGTTTGATGGTTTTCAGTCTGAAATACTTTGAAGTCTAAAGTAGGTTTAAAAGGTTAAAGTTTGAATGTTTTGAAGGCGATACAGTTTGTCAGAGATAGATGATAGATAGCTAACATTTTATTAACATGATTTGCAAATTACTAACATGTTGCTAGCATGATTAGCAAGTTACTAGTATGTTGCTAGCATGTTTCTAGCATGATTAGCAAGTTGCTAACATGTTTCTAACATGATTAACAAGTTGTGAGCATGTTGCTAGCATGTTTCTAACATGATTAGCAAGTTGTTAGCATGTTGCTAGCATGATTAGCAAGTTACTAGTATGTTGCTAACATGTTTCTAGCATGATTAGCAAGTTGCTAGCATGTTTCTAACATAATTAGCAAGTTGCTAGCATGTTGCTAGCATGATTAGCAAGTTGTTAGCATGTTGCAAGCATTTTTCTAGCATGATTAACAAGTTGCTAGCATGTTTCTAGCATGATTAGCAAGTTACTAGCATGATTCCAATTGCTAGCCATAGATAGATAGATAGATAGTAATGGTTAGATAGTGTTGGCTCATTTGAACATTCCGTCAATGCAAGTCTATGGGATTTTTCCCAAATTTAATCGTAATTTTTAGGAAAATCGTAAGTCTGCTCAGTTAGAAAAGATATAGCAACTAACTTCAGATCAGTTTGAAGATCTGGGCTGAGTTTGGAGTTTGTAGAGTTAAAGCTCTAGGAGGAGATAGAGTTGATAATTTTAGTCTCAGAAGAATAATAATAACTGGAAGTTTAAATAGCATTTCAGTAAGTTGGCTTTCTCAAGCCAACTTAATGACACATTTCTGAGGACAGTCGGTTCCCTTCAGAAACATTCACATAAAGACATCCGCGCCGTGTTTTGACTTTGAAACGTGCAACGCTCATACTTATTCAATTACATCATTGCCTTTTGAGGTTGAATCCAGCTCTGTCGCGATTCTTGTCTTTTCGTCCCCAACTGTAAGACATCTTGAAATTATAATCAAGACATTTCTTATACCATTTAATGCATTGAAACTTTTTATGGCCTTAAGTTTTACAACTAAATTAAAGAGTTTTTAAGGACCCGAGGGAAATCTGTATTTAAGATAGCCTGTCAGGCAAGCCGGTGATACATTTTGGTAGCCCGACTGGAAAACACAATAGCCCCGGGACGTTGGGCTAGCGATTTTGCGAGCCCTGCATTCCTCATAGATGGACGCCAGTGTGATTTAGGTTTAAAACACATAAATAACTTAATACTTTTGGTTCCCTCATCATTGTCGGATCCAATATAGTCAGCACAGCATTGTCTTTCAATCTTTTTGAAATTCCCGCATCGAATTGTGTTGCTCAGGTTACTAACGTAACCTCAGTTCCCTGAGATAAGGGAACGAGCATTGCGTCGCTGACGCTATGGGTAATTGTAAACACACCTGCGGTAAAATTAAGTAAACAAAGGACCCGGTCTAGAACGTCATTAAAAATAAAGTTCATCCACTCTTTCCTAATGTTGGGATCAGAAGGAAGGCAATGCAAAGAATTTTTTTTTTTCCACTAACTGGCAGCGCAGAGTGTCCTGTCGTTTTCATAGCCATCGTTAACATTTGGTTTCTGCGTAGACCTGCACGTTTGCCTCTCTGGTAAACATTATGTGTGAATCGGTGGGTGGGGCTAAACAGGCAGCGATGTCGATCTTCTTCTGCGGAGGCGGTGCTTAATCTACCTATGACATCACAGAACATTTCAAAAGCTGTCGTTTTGGCAGACTGCCTTCTGTTTTTAGACTAACGACAAAGTTTTGAGTTCTGAAACTTACAGAATGTTCTTATAGTGAAATTACCTCTTATGTGTCAAAAGATCAAGGGAATTTTGGTTTCTCAGTTCATGACCCCTTTAAATCGTTTCACATATCCATATTCAACATTAATAACAAAGCATTATTTATGCATTTGTAACTGCAGGTTAAATGCATCCATGCATTTAAACTCTATAAATACATTTAAATGCCACTTCAGATGCAGATTCCAGAAATGATTTCTTATGTTGGAATGAAATAGACTAAGCACCAGATGAAGTGCCTCTGATGCTTACCCAAAGATAACAGATAACCTTTTCCATTTTGCATTTACTTTTATTTTTACTTTACATTTAATATTTAAAAAACTAAGTTTCATACTTAAGTACAATAAATATCACATAATTTAAAACTTTTACTCAAGTAATATTCTTAAAACTGTGACTTCAACGTCTACCAAAGTCATTTTCTGATAAGATATCTGTACTTTGACTTGTGTGGCTTTCAGGTACTTCAACCACCACTGGCAGAATCTGCAGAAACTGTAGCACACGCAGTATTTATAGAATTATAGAAACAGCCATCGCAACTATGGATGCATTTACAGGCATGACATAAAAACACACTGTACCTTTTCTTTTTTTAAATGAAAAACACACTTAACAAACCATATACACACCAGATATGATTGTTTTGCAGTTCTGCTTTATTTCCAGTCCATTTGCTGGTATTAGTATATGTAATGTAGCTGTAAAAGTAAATAGCTCCTAGGAACAGCATGTTATCTCTCTGAAGAAAAACAGTGTGAACTGTGACCCATTATCACCAGGTACCTATTACCCGACTGAACTAATGACCTTCAAAGCCCTGATACAAACACACTCTAAGATCACAGACAGTGATACACTGACAAAAGCCACTGAACTGGTCAGAAAAATATTACTAGTGCTGTTTGCTAAAACAGGGATTTTTTATCCCATACATTTGTCAATTCATTCTGCTTCAAATCATATGGTTTGAATAGATTAGATACTTTACCTGCATATGATAAAATAGGTGGGGGAAAAGCTTTTATTGTAGCAGAACATCACATAGACCTCAAGGTGGGCTCCTTTGAGTTGGACTGGTAAACAACCACCTATTAACCACTCAGAACACACTACCAAAACACTTAGCAACCACAAAATAATACACACAACATCCTAGAATCATGTTTTTTTGCATGGGCAACCACTGATCTCAGTTTCTTTGTAAAGATGGTAAAAATCCATTTTCAATCTAAAAGCCCAAACTGGAAAGGTCTGTATCTAATATTAAGCACTTTAAATAAAATCCAGAATGTAAGACAGAGCATTCAGTATTTTATTCTTTGTGGTTGTATGTTAATATATCATTATGTGCCACTCCAGAGGCATAAGCTCACGAAGAGCAGGATCTTGCATCATGCCATACTGACGTACACAGCCAGTGTATCTGTCCTCCTCCAGACGATGTGTGTCTGTGTGTGAAATCAGAGGAATGAGGAGATGTATTTTTAGCTCTATATGACTGATCCGGCAGGAAACAGAAAGGAGACGATCTCTAAATACGTGAGGAGCGAGCACTGGGAGTGAGAACGAGCCTGTTAAGTATGGAAACATGTTGATCTGAACAGCGGGAGAGTGAATCATTATTGCATCTACTGCAGCAGCTCTGATGCCACAAAAATATTCTCTGACCTATTTTAAGAGATTCTGGTGGAGGTACAAGAATCATACAGCCATGCGTAACTACTTTTCCTCAACACAAATAGAAGATATTTTGAAGAATGTTGGTATGGACAATAAACACTTCTCATAATATCTATTACATTCCATGGAAGAAACTCATACAGGAACAGCATGAGGTAGCTGATGATGGAAATTACATTTTAGGGCAATCTATCCCTTTAAAGGAGAAGTCCACTTCCAAAACAAAGATTCACATATAATGTACTCACCCCCTTGTCATCCAAGATGTTCATGTCTGTCTTTCTTCGGTCGATCCCAAATGCGGTTATAAACAATCCCAGCTGAGAAAGAAGGGTCTTATCTAGCGAAATGATCGGTTATTTTCATCAAAATAATACAATTTATATACTTTTTAATGTCAAATGCTCGTCTTGTCTTACTCTGCCTGGACTGTTTTTGTTCCTGTTCATGACAGTTAGGGTATGTGTAAAAACTCCCATCTCATGTTCTCCCTCAACTTCAAAATCGTCCTATATCGTTTTTTTACCTTTTTTGTTAAGTGTGTTTGATCTTCTTTGCATGTTCACTTTGCAAAGACTGGGTCAGTACGTCTGCAGTGACATAGGATGATTTTGAAATGATTTTTGAAGGTGAGGGAGAAAATACGATCAGTTTTTTGACATACCCTAACTGTCTTGAGTCAGAATACACAGAGTTCAGGGAGAGCAAGGCAAGACGAGCGTTTGAGATTTAAAAGTATTTAAATTGTATTTTTTAAAATGAAAACAACCGATCGTTTCGCTAGATAAGACCCTTCTTCCTTGGCTGAGATTGTTTACAACCGCATTTTGGATCGCTTGAAGCTGCATTTAAACTGCATTTTGGAAGTTCAAAATCGGGGCACCATATCAGTCCATTATATGGAGAAAAATGCTGAAATGTTTTCCTTAAAAAATATAACTTCTTTACGACTGAAGAAAGAAAGACATGAACATCTTGGATGACAAGGGGGTGAGTACATTATATGTGAATCTTTATATTAGAAGTGGACTTCTTCTTTAAAAGTGCAGAATGTAATATTGACAGCTAATAGCTGAAATGGGCATTAGAGTCCAAATTTAAATATCAGAGATTGTTGTTTCTCCAGCTCCCTCCTTAGACTCAACAGATTGAGGACATGTTAAAGGAACGAGCACTGACTGACAATGGAAGGCAACTAACATTACTCTGTAAACTTTGTTTCATTTATTTGTGTTTTAATATGCCTCTTGTTAAAAAGCTGTTTAGATGGATGTCAAGGCTTTTTAAGTCAAGTAGAATTTCAACCAACTGGCAACCTGAGGGGTTGAATTTCTATTGGGTGAATTGGCAGTGGGCGGAGTCACACAGACCAAAACAAGAACAGATATTCCAACATGGAACACACATTTCAAATTTTTCTAAATATCTGCAAACATATTATGGTTTTTGTATGCCTTGGCACAGTCAAAACATTACATACAACTCCTTTAAGAAAGTGAACGCACTGCAAGCGTGCTGTCCGATTGTAGACGCTTTACATAAAGCCACTGAAATGTTGTGTTCTTTCCGGCACAGATGAGATCACTCAAGCTATTAGCTTATATGAAGTGAAATAGCGCTCATTTGCATCTATTATGTCAGCTCACCAGTCAAATCAAAGCCTGCGCTGCAGGAAGTTCCTCCAGCAGCAAAGCTCTATTAAACCCAACAGTCTTCCCTCAACAGACAGTAACAGGGCATCTGTGAGAGCAATTTACCCCCTCGCATGGTGTAAACGCTGTAAATCTACTTTATCTAAAGGGAAGCTTTGACCAGTGCGTCTGATCATAGATTTCACCGCACGACCACGCAGAGCATCCGATTCAATCCATCCCATCCCAGCAGGTCTTTATGAGGCAGAGCCGGGCGCGAGGCATGATTACACCAGTGGGACCCCTGAATCCTGCCGGCGGGCTGTAGAGAGGGACATGCGCTTCTTCAAAGCTAGCTCATATCACTGTGTGTGTTTGTGTGTGTGGGCCACTCACTGGGTCACGACTTCCACTTTTTCTCAGAAAGAGAGAGAATAGGAGGTCAATTTGGGACGTTAAAGGAATATTTTTTTTCCAAGATTTTATGCATTTTTTTTAAGGTAAAGTATCTTTTTTTTCATAAAACTTTATTAGTGTTTAGGAGTTCTTTAATTTGCAGTTATTCATATTAGCAGCGTCAATAACAAATAAAAATGTTAAAGACATGATAAAGAAAATGCTTAAAAAATCTAGTTTAAAACAAAAACTGCACTTTTCATATTCATATTGGTTTCATATGGTTTTGAAAACCTTTTATGCTATATATTAAAGAGATAATTTATCCAAAATATTTAAAAATAAATGAAAAATAATGAACATTCTCTCATTATTTTCTCACAATTATGTGGTTCCAAACCTGTATGACTATTTTGAAAAAGGGATTTTCAAATCATTCTCTGTTATTATTTTTGGGTGACTTATTGCTTTAAATGCCATATGTCATGTGGTGCAAGTAAAAAATATGAAAATATTTTGAACATGAGTGTACATATGTTATTATTTTATTTGATTTTCTTACTTATTTTGTCTTGTTTTCTAGCATTAAAATCTAAACATTCTTGAATATGCATTTTCTTGAGAAGCAAAACAAATTAAGATATTAAGTCTTCTTTTCTTAATGGATTACCAATTGCCCCATTGGTAAATATTTTTTCTTGTTTTAAGCAAAAACTAACTAGATTTAGATTTTTTTTTCTTCAGCAAACAGAAGACAAATACTAAAGAAAAATACTAAGTAAGAAAATCATTTTTTGGACTGTACCAGGAAGTGCAAAGAAGCATATACATTAAAGTTTGGGGTCAGTGAAATTTTAATTTTTTTATTTTTAAGAAATTAATATATTTATTCAGCAAGGATTCATTAAACTGATTAAAAGTGACAGTGAATACATTTACTTATTTTTATTTATTTTATTTTTTATTTTATGAATGATTAATTTATAATTATCATTACGTTTTTGGGAAGATGCACCATGTGTCTTTTTTTGCAATCTAAACAACGCTTGGTTTATCACAAAAACACATTTATCTCATATTTCAGTAAATTTAAAGACCATGACCTCTGGAGGTGTCATTTCTATGACATCAATTCCTGTTTCAGGTTCTTTCTGCATGGTAGTTGCACCACATGACTTCTACATGAGTTTCTACTGGCAGTGATTAGGTATATATTACATAAGCCTGTATAATAAATTAACACAGACATATTCATACTCAATTTTATAATAAATTGCGCTCCAATCTCCATCTATTGAGATGATCAGGAATAATGACCCATATTGATTTGAATGGCTGAGCTATGCTCAAAGCCAGCTCTTGCCTAACAGTGTAGAACAATATAAAAATATCTTTACTTGCTGTTACAAAAGCAATCAAATTGGATATATTATTAGTAATGGAAAGACTGAGTTTAGTCTGTATGGATGAAACCAAAGTTACACTCAAAACTTCACTGAAATGTTATTAAATCAACATGTGTAAACGTGTATCCTTAAATCACATATGGACATGGGCTTGGACTTTAGGTGTTTTTCCATAAAGAAAGCCTTTGATGGAGTTCAGCCTGAATTTTTCCTCAAGAGTGGTCATCACTCACAAGCACTTAATGAAATATTGACATGCACTCCACGACTGTAGCCATCAGTGCAGCTGCTGCATCGTAGTCCAAATATCGACATGTGACAGACCTTGAGACGACCAGACCCAGTTCAACAAACAGTGTGGCCTGGAAAAACATTCAGGCCTGTTGATGGTTCCTCCACATCTATCTGAACAGCGGCACGTGAGAGCTTCTGCTCAAAGCCATTATTCTGATAAATGCCTCAAACACAAAACCCCTAACAGACTATTTCTCACTGACAGAAATAGAAAAAATCACATCTTAGTCGATTGGGCTGTTTAAACAGACTGAATCGGCGCATACTGATTGCGTGACCTGCATTTACAAACTGAATGCTCGCCAAAACACCTCATTCAAACACAATCTTCTCTTTTATCTGTTATTTAGGCCATCAGCAAAATCATACTGTATCACCCATGCATCCTTATTCACTGTAAAATAATGGGAGGGAAAATAGGTAAAAGTTTCATGTGGATATGAACTACATAAAGGTAAAGCCAATAAAATATCTGAAGGCCATCTCCTGAAAACACTACACTACAGAAAATGATTTTCTTACTTCACTTTTTCTAGTATAAAAATCTGAATATTCTTGAAACAAGATGCATTTTCTTGAGAAGCAAAATGACATAAGATATTAGGTCTTGTTTTCTGGAAAAAAAAAAATGGATCAAAATGTTAGTTTTTGCTTAAATCAAGAAAAAATATCTGCCAATGGGGTAAGAAAAACAACATTGGCAGATGTTCCCAATCTTAGCTGTTTCAGCTTGCACTGACTGATCTTAAAACATACCAGTGGCTTTGTTTTGTCTCAAGATGCACATCAGCAATGTTTTTACTAAGGCAAGTTTATAAAAATTACTTAAATATCTTAATTGAACTATGGCCTAATCCTGGTTTAGGCTAAGCTCTGTCTATAAAACCAGGCCATTTTGTCTTGTTTTAAGCAAAAATGAACAACATTTAGATTTTTTTCTTCGGAAAACTGGACCTAATATCTTATGCTATTTTGCTATTTATATATGCTATTTTTTTGTTTTGTTTTTTTGCTTTTTTTTTGTTTTTTTTGTTTATTTTACTTTCAAGAAATTAATAGTTTTATTTAGCAAGGATGCATTAAATTGATCAAAAGTGGCAGTAAAGACATTTATAATGTTACAAAAGATTTCTATTTCAAATAAATGCTGTTCTTTTGAACTTTCTATTCATCAACACACAAAAAATGTATCACTGTTTCTACAAAAATATTACTCAGCACAACATTGATAATAATCAGAAATATTTCTCGAGCAGCAAATCAGCATATTAGAATGATTTCTGAAGGATCATGTGATGCTGAAAACTGGAATAATGACGCTGAACATTCAGCTTTGCATCACTGAAATAAATTACATTTTTCAATATATTCAAATAGAAAACAGTTATTTGAAATTGTAATAATATTTTACAATATTACTAGTTTTACTTTGTTTTTGATCAAGTAAATGCAGTCTTGGTGACCAAACAAACTTTCAAAAAATAAACAAATAATAAAAATCTTACCAACCCCAGACTTTTGAACAGCAATGTGAAATGTTCAAAAAGACAATGGTTTTAAAAATGGTCTAAAATTGTCTAAAATAATTTTAAAATGGTAGCTCAAATTAAACTAGCTCATTAAAAAGCCTCCACAAACTGAACAAAAGCGATTTTTACACAATAATGTTTATATGATAAATACAGAGTTCTGGCATGAAACTCTAGATGGTGCAATCATGATAGGTCTAACTCAATCTGACCTAATGACATCATTATCACATGGCACAGCTGATTGGTTCTCTCCTGTATCAGTAGCCAATGAGCTCACTGCTCAACATTCAAATATATGACTAGCGGTAGCTGTAAGCAGTTTTGCTAACCCAGGCTTATTAGAAATACATTCCTTCTACATAATTATGTACCTTACTGCATGTTTTGCGGCAGTTGCAAAGTGAAATGTCCAGAGACTGGCGCTAAAACATATGTTCAATACGTAACCTTGGCACGTTTTTATTACGTTGGTACAGGCATGTATTGCTGCATTTTTATTATGCTGCTTGAGATACGTATTGCAGCTGTTCAGAATTCATTTACCTGGGGCGCGTCGCTAAAGGTTAATGCTCTTATTGGAAATATCCCCTACAACAAACCCAACCCTAAACTTAACCGACAGTGTTAACAAATGCAAAACTGATTAAAAAAATGCATTTTGTGATCTAGCCGTGCTATTTTTACTTCCTCATTCAGACTCGAGTTGTTTTGTCAAACCGTAGTTTCACGGGGTTCGAACCAGAGCTCTTGATCACCCAAGTGCAATGCTGTATTGCGTGAGCTACCGAGCAAACTGACTGCGTTAGAAAACTCATGTATATGAAGCTGTATATGTGACGGCAACATTCAAAAGTATCAATTTTCAAATCACGCAGGATGTTAAAATTGTTTTAAAACCATAATATAATATTCAGTAGTAGTAATCGTCTAAAAATTAGGCTTTATTAATCAAAAATCTGTGTGTAAATCACACTATGTGTGAAAAGGAATAAAAGTTTTACTGCCTCTAGTGTTCATTTTAACTGGAAACTGCACCGTACATATAGGTACGCTTTTTCAGGTTTGCAGAAATGTACATAGAGGCACATATTTCCAATGAGCCTAATGGCGTATTTCCACTACAGCGTCAGAACCACGCTCAGTGCCGCCGACAACTCTACAATGCCACTGCTTTGGGGCGTGTAAAATTTAATGCAAACACGCCTCTGAAAACAATGTTTACACCGTTTGCATTTCATCTTCGTCTTTTAATGGCGACTCACAAACTAAACACTAGCATATAATGAAAGCATGCAAAGTGCATTTACTTTTGCATCATATTTCAATGATATGTGATTTCAGCTTAGTAATACCCCAGTTCCACAAACACTCGGAAGCATACGTCAGCATATCAGATTGACGCCCGGCGTTTGCGCTCGAGATCTGCATAAAGTTCAGGCATGCCCCACATTCTCGACGCTCTCAGCTGCTCTCAACGCTTTCTCCATGCCACTTTCAATCCCATAATGCACCTCAAGAGCATTTACGCTTAGCTTTCATAGGAATGAATAGAAAACGCTCCGCTCCACTCGCTATGCCGTAAGCTGCGTTTTGCAGCTTTGCTTCAGAAACCCTCCACCTTCCCCAGCTCCACCTGTACAGATCTTCTACGAGGTGATTCATGAATGCTATGCGGGTTATTCATATATGTTATATGTGCAGCAGCAGTATTTCTTACATGCTCGCACCAGCGTGTTGTGGATGTATTGGCAGCAGCAAGTCTCGGTACTTGCTCTGCCGCAGATCTGTTCCGTCAAGACCAAATACATTTACATTGTCATGTACATTACCATGTCAGTCCCTTCAAGAGTTGTCATGATAGAAATATTTTAGAGCATGGGAATCATGCCTTGAACTCTAAAAGTTGTCCAGGACTGGCCTGCAGTCATATCATGTGTTTTGGATGCTTCAAAACTAGCATGGTCAACCTGCTTCACCAGCACTGATCCAACACGTACAACCATTCTTTTTTAGCAGTGTACTTCTATAAAGTTCACCATAGGTTTGTGTTTGTGTACCAACTCTGTTCACTCACCCTCCGGGTCCAGCTGGGAGGTACTTTGACTCTTCTTCCCCAGTCCCACCATGGCAGCCATCTTGGCTCCGAAGCTGGAGCGCCTCTTTTTGTCGTCCTCGTCCTCATCGTTCCTGCCCAGCGAGCACATGTCTCCACCCACACTGGAGCTCTTGGTGATGTTGGAGCCTGGGGTGGCCGTCTGAGCCCTGTGTTTCATTTTAGATGTAAACTCACTGTCAGCCAAGTCAGGTGCAGAAGAGAACAGGAAGAGGGAAGGAGAAGCGGAGAGGAGGACAGGGACAGGAAGAGAGAGGAAGGGACAGGATTCAGCTACAGGATTTCAGAGGAGGGTCAAAGGTGAAGGACAGGCACACTGGTACAACACCAACTAGATGGGACATCTACAGGAGAGCATAAGCATGACCAGCATCTATGGAGAGCTGCAGGGATGATGCTTTTTTGTAGACCAAAACCACAACTTGCTTTTTTAGCACGTCTGGTTTCACTGTCCTTTAAGTCAGTGGGGTTTTGAATGGGTTTCTAATTAAAAGCCTGAAATAAGGCCTGTGTTTAACACAAGCTGAATACATTTTTATGTTTTATTCTACAACCTAAAACCTAATGATTTTTTAAGCAGTAATATTATTTTATTAAATTCAGAAGTTTTACTTCAGCATATCTCATAGAAAGGTCAGGTATGTATAGAGACAGTAAAATGGAAGTATTTACCCAAAAAAGCTTATATAATGACCTATTTAGGTGACACGAGACAAGCTCATGAGTCAAACACAGAAAATAATGAGATGGTGACTCATCAAACTCTCCTGAGAAAATATGAGAGGATGACTTTAGGATACAAACATGAGATCTGATCCTGTGTCGGTGACCCGTCTGACTAATACAAACCAGAGATTACTCTTCTGTTAACGGCAAGTTTTTATGTGAACTTTATGATATGAAAACACTATCGGAGGAGACTTTTGCGAGGACATTTCCATTGACACTGAGCTAAAACATTAGTTCGGCTATGACGAAAAAGATGAAGCTGTTTCTATGGAAACTGTGTCTTTCAGCCTCATCTTTGCTCTGAATGTTAAAGTCTTCATCAGGCAGGATCATCTGACATTAAACACTGTAACACTTAGACACTGACTCAAATGTATGTGTTATGTATTATTTTTAAATATGCCTTTTTAGCCTAATATTGCTTCAGATGTAGATATCAACAGCTTTCAGTAGGCCTTATTATTACAGCTGTACAACCAACTGTCTATAACTTCTTAAAATAGTCTTAAACAACTTCTATTCCCCTCTTCTATTCTTAAAATATTGTACTTATTGTACTTTTTTTGCTTTACTGCAGGGTCAGAAATTAACTTTTCCATTAAAGGGCAATATTTGCCCCAGGAATTGATTTGAGGGCAATTTTTAAAATCACTTTATTATTATAAAAACCATATGTTGTCTTTAATGTCAAATACTTAAATTTACCTAATTACTTTAATGAATATTTTAAACTGCTGTCAATAACAATAGGCTGTTTAAAATTGTATCTAAATTATACATTTATAAACAGTTTCAGAGTTTATAGGGCTGCAATATTATGACAAAAACTCATTATTGTAGATTTTTTGCTCTTTATATTGTAATAATGGTTATTAATATCGATATAGAAAACAACACAAAATGTTTTTGTTTCATTTTGGGTACATCATATTCTGGCTTCACAGACAAACATGTCAGTCCCAGACATTACCCTAGTATAGTATACACTATGCAAAAACACCCATTATAATCACTAAAGCTACGAAATTAATCTTGAATTTACATTGTATCTGCACTGTGTTGTTTACGATGAGGGAATTCGCGAGCATGCGCAATCAACAACAGCTCCGGTGTTTTCAGTGCTGACTGTGGCAGTAGCAACTGAAACACGATTGTTTGGTTATAAAGCTCAGTGCTGCACAAAACAGCTTGTAAAAGCAATCTGATGCAGTGTGAGTGAATCTGAATGTAATTCTGCCTATTGACAATTTTCATTGTAATGTTGTTTAATTGTGCAAGGGGCATTTTCTGCCCCTTTGTCTTCAATTTATGGGGGATTTTTGTTCATTTTGGTGGCATTTTTGCCACAAGCCCTCATTAATATCCGACCCCGCTGTATGCTTGAATAAAGTCATTATGTTTGTTTTGCATACAAAAAGTATTCTTGTAGCTTCATAACATTACGGTTAAACCACTGATGTCACATGGATTATTTTAACTATATCCTACTGCCTTTCTGGGCCTTGAACATGTCAGCCGTGTTGCTGTCTATGACAGGTCAGAAAGCTCTTGAATTTCATCAAAAATATCCTAAATTTGTGTTCCGAAGATGAATGACGGTCTTGCAGGTTTGGAACGACATGAAAGTGAGTAATTAATTCTTCAGTCATAAAGAAATTATGTTTTTTGAGGCAAACATTTCAGGATTTTTCTCCATATAATGGACTTCTATGGTGCACTGAGTTTGAACTTCCAAAATGTAGTTTAAATACAGCTTTAAAGGGCTCTAAATGATCCCAAACGAGGAAGAAGGGTCTTATCTAGTGAAACGCACGATTTATATACTTTTCAACCTCAAATGCTCATCTTGTCTAACTGTGCGTGAACTCTGTGCATTCCAGTTCAAGACAGTTAAGAGTATTTAATAAAACTCCCATCTCATTTTCTCCTCCAACTTCAAAATCATCCTACATCGCTGCAGAAGTACCGACCCAGTGTTTACAAAGTGAACACACAAAGAGGGTCAAACACCCTTTACAAAAAAAGGTAAAACAGTGATTTTAAAGTTGGAGGAAAAAATGAGATGGGAGTGTTTCAACATACCCTAACTGTATTAAATGGAATGCACAGAGTTCACGCAGAGCTAGACAAGAGGAGCATTTAAGGTTAAAAAGTATAGAAATTGTACTTTTTTTTTTTTTTAGAAAATAACCAATCGTTTTGTAAGATGAGCCCCTTATTCGTTGGCTGGGATCGTTTAGAAGCTGCATTTAAACTACATTTTCAAACTAGCGGGCACCAAAGAAGTCCAGTATATGGAGAACATTTTTGTAATTTTTTCCTCAAAAAACATAATTTCTTTACGACTGAAGAAAGTAAGACTTCCTTGTTCTGGAAGTTAACTTCTCCTTTGACAATATTGCTGTTTTTACCTTTGTGAATAGAAGAAATTTATTTCAAAAACATTAAAGGTGTCATCGGATGCCCATTTTCCACAAGTTGATATGATTCTTTAGAGTCTTAATGAAAAGTCTATAATATACTTTGGTTAAAAATTCTCAATGGTTGTGTAAAACAACACCCTTTTTACCTTGTCAAAATCAGCTCTGCAAAAATCATCTCATTCTGGTCGTGGTTGCTTTAAATGTTAATGAGCTCTGCTCGCCCCGCCCCTCTCTTCTCTCTGTGAAGTGACGAGCCTGTTTACTTTAGCCACAATTAGCCGCTAAACTTGCTAACTAGCACGTTATTAGTAAAGGCGATCGCAAAGATTCATAAAAAAACCCCTTATACTCACTTCTGCTGTAGGTGAAGCTGGATCACGAATGATTTGTGCAAACATAGACGGATATATGTAGATCGGGAGGCACATTCCATTCACAAACAAATGTAATCCACTGCATATTCAGTGGCTTAGACGTCGGGGGTAAATGACGACCACTGTGTTAATTATTACATCCAGCAATACAACACCTCAATTGCTCAATCAGAGATATTCTTGTCTAACTTACATCCCTGCTCCGCACCGAAACAATGGAGGTTGGACTGTTACAGCTGATCTGAGGTAAGACGCTCATGTCAATCAACTATCGTGGGAGCGGCCTCTGTCAGTGTGACGCAACAATGACAGACATCTGAGAATGGCTCGATTTGAAAAAGGGGATATTATTTTTACAGATTCATTAAAAACCACTGCATGGATTTTTATCATTATAGACACATATTACCAATATGTAAAAGTGAAGTTTGCATCCGATGACCCCTTTAACATATCTCACTGAACCCAAACTTCTGAAAGGTAGTGTATAATGTCTACAAACTCCTACAGGCTCATAAAATCATTCAAGTGAACTGATTCAACTGGAGTATCAGACTCTACGATGCTGACGTGACCTGTGGCAGGTCTGTAGAGGGAAAGAATTGTGTTTTAAGGCCAAACGGAAATGGTGGGTGGACTGAAGGACTGAAGGACTCAGTCATCTCTCTTCACATGACATACGAGGAGTGCGGCTAATTTGTCTTTGATGAACCACCTCTTTTTCATCTTTTTTGCCACTAAACCTCATGCTGCAGCAGCTCAGTGTTTCTGTGGAAACTCCATAAAGACAAGGAGCTGTTTGGGTCGGAAGCTACGAGACCTAATGATTGCGTCCGTATGAATGCACAATTACAGACAGGAAATGCCCTTGCCTGGCTTTGACAACAGCATCCGACTTTATGAATGAGACTCCCCCTCATTAACCCAACATGAATGGCCGTCAAACCGAAAGAGGCATAAAACATTTTCAAGAGCACGGCCACGACTGTAACCTAATAAAAAGCAGCCTATGGTACTCAACATCTGTACGAGAGAGTCTCTGAGTGCTGCTTATGTAAGAACTGATGCTACCGCAGTTGCTAATTGGTGAAAAAATCGGTTAACGACATTAAAATTCTATTTTATCTGCTGCAGCGTTTTTAATGATCACAAACACTTCATCTATATTCAATTAGTGACCCACAAATGGCACTGAAAACTTATTGAAGTGGAAATCGCTGGAAATGCTGGAGAACCAAAGCTTATTTCTTGTTTTTGCTGTAATTGGAGTGGAGACGGCAGCTGTTCATGCGACTCTCCCCATGGGTTACTGAGATGACTGTCATATTATGTAAGACATAAACTCTTTTGGGACAGTATGATGAATTATTTGGCAGTGGAAAGAGGTGTCATCTACAACTAACAAACACAGAACTGGATTACAACACATATGTGACCCTGGATCACAAAACCAGTCATAAGGGTCATTTTTTCAAAATTGAGATTTATACATCACATGAAAGCTGAATAAATAAACTTTCCATTGATGTATGGTTTGTTATGGTTTGAATATAATTTGACAAAAACTATTCAATTTGACTAACAAAATAAAGTATCTGTTCAAAAAAAAATAAATAATAATGAAATAAAATAAAAAATAAATATAGATAAAATTATAATAATAATAATAATGATAATAATAAAATATTTTAGTATGATCTTTATAATAAATAATCTTCTTACTTTGTATGAATGTTTTTTTCCCTTTGGTTATTACTGTTATTATTATTATAACAAAATCTTTTTTTTTTCAGTGTTTTAACAATATAGAACATAAGCAGAAGAACATACATTATGTAAAATTATTTCCTAGTTCTCCTCATTTCCTTAACTCTCATTTACATTGTAAATCAGATATTCAGGGGCATGATCACACTAGCTGGAGGACACTAAGTTGGAGGTTATTAGTTAAATGATGCTAGTTGGAGGACACTAGCTGGATTTAAGAGACGCTCTTCCTCTAACCTCTCAGGTTGCTCCTCTTCTTCCTCTTCCTCTGGGTTGACAGTAGCCCCACCCACCTCCCCATCAAGCCCCGCCCCCTCTGTGCTCTCTGTAGTTGCTTCCACCTGCTCTTCCACAGAGACAGCGCCCTCCTCTCCCTGACTCTGAAGAGCCTCCGCACGGCTGACATTCACACACACAAACACATAAACCATGCCATGACACCATGAAAGGAAGCATGCAAGACAGAAAACACACATAAAAGACAGATATAAGCTTGACAGACATGCAGATGAAGAAAAGAAAAGAAACCTTGACAAAATAACAGTATGAAAATGAACTCTGTGACAAAGAATGACCCTGCATATACACTGAGATTCTCTTTGAGAGTCTCAGTCCTTCTGTTAATGGGTGAATCTTATATAAATAGTGAAAAACATGTCCAATCCATATTTCAAAAATACATTTTAGGCTAAGCATTGCAATATTCATAGAAAGTAAGCTTTTCTCTGTGCAAAATTCTCATTCTTATTTGCGTGATATGAGAATATAGAATAATAAAATTGAAAGTAAAAGTTCTTTACTTTTAAAGAAATGATTTTATTCAGCAAGGATGCATTAATTTCAAAAGTGTCAGTAAAGGCATTTAAATCGTTACATTTAAATTGTTACAAAAATTCTATTTCAAATAAATGCTGTTCATCTGAACATTCTATTAAAAAAAAAAAATTACAGATTCCATAAAAACATGAAGCAGCATAACAGTTTTCAACAATGAAGCAAATCAACATATCAGAATGATTTCTGAGGGATCATGTGACACTGAAGATTGAGTAATGATGCTAAAAATTCAGCCTTGACCCCTGGAATAAATTTTATTTTAAAATACATTCAAATAGAAAGCAGTTATTTTAAACTGTAAAAATATTTTACAATATTACTATATTTTTGATCAAATAAATGCTGCTTAAGTGAATTGAGCATAAGTGAGTTAAGTGAGTTCTTTCAAAAACATTTATAAATCTTACCTTTCCAAACTAAATAAATTGCAGTACAGTAATAAGAATTTATATGTAATTGAGAAATTATATTTGGTTTTTTTGTTTTGTTTTGTTTTGGGGTTAAATATGAGTTGAACATTTCTTCATGAGATTCACCTTTACAGGTTTGTTCAAAACCATGTGATGTTGTCTCAGTCATTTGTAAACACACTCTTGGCGAGTTCAGAGGTTCAGTTCACTTTACAAGCAGGCAGAGCCAAACCTGAACTCACCAGAAGCACAGTAAATGTGTTCATGACTGCAGACACATCCACAGTTAGCAGGGTCAGTGGCGTTATTGTGCACTCACCTGATCCTGCGGCTCGCTCGCACCCTTTCTGACTGTACAGACATGTAGCTCGTGCTGCTAAGCCGAGACGCGCTCGACATAGCGGACACGTCGCTTACATCACTGTCCGAAGACCTCATGGAGAGATTGTCCATCCCACGCTGTGAGGAAAAGAAACAATGTTGATTAATACCTTATAATAATGTTAATGGGTGAATTCTTTCAAAACGGGAACTACATCAATGTCACATTAGTACCCGTCCACTTTTTCAGCAGCACATACTATTTTTTCCATTTATTTTTCCTATTGGTATATTTAAAAAAGTCCTTGATAAACCAGTATAGGTCATGAACCAAACTAAGCCACTAGAACTTGAATTGCAATATTAACTTAAAAGTTGAAAACTGGACAAAAAGATAAAGGTAAGACTGTCTATTTAATGACATTAGTAAAGGAAAGTACTATCCTATGAAGCATTGTGAATGACATTAAAATGATGGTGAAATACTAAACTATTCATTTAAATTATTTGATTATACCTTTAAAATCAACATATTTTAAGTTTATTGCAAACTATGCATTTTATAGTTAAATATTTAAATGTTTTCAGAGCGTAAGAAGGCTGAGTAATTTGGTGCCCTGGAAGTGGGTGGAGCTAAAGATCTTTTGGCGCAATTTACTTGCCCCAACTTTCTGATTGGTGGAATTTTCTGTAGAGTATCATGGGTAATGTAGTTTTTCAAACATGAATTCTGCTGTTAAACATGATTATTTGAAAAATATGTTGAAATAATGCAAACTGATGGATTCAACAAAAGCATATACAATTATTTAAAGGATTAGTTAACTTCAGAATTAAAATGAATAAAAACAAAAATGAATTAAGATCTTAATGTTTTTCTTCCTTCAGATGAAAAAAAAAGTTTTTTGAGGAAAACATTCTAGGATTTTTCCCCATATAGTGGGCTTCAATGGGAGCCAACAGGTTGAAGGTCCAAACTGCAGTTTCAATGCAGCTTCAAATGATCACAGCTGAGGAATAAGGGTCTTAACAAGCAAACCAATGGGTTGTTTAGAAAAAAAATACAAATTTATATACTTTTTAACCACAAATGCTCATCTTGCACTAGCTCAACCTCATGCATTACGTAGTCTGGTACAAAAAGGTAGGGTAGGGCTAAAAACTCCATCTCATTTTCTCCTCCGACATAAAATCATCCAAAGTTGTTTTAGCTTTTTTGTAAAGGCTGTTTGACTTTTTTTTAGTATGTTTTTTTTGTAAACACTTCCACCTACGTCGCGCGTGACCTTTCCAACGTGACTATGTAATGCTTGAGGTCGAGCTAGTGCAAGACAAGCATTTGTAGTTAAAAAGTATATAAATCTGTATTTGTCTTACAGAATGAGCAATCATTTCACTAAACAACACCCTTATTCCTTGGCTGGGATCGTGTAGAGCCCTCTGAAGCTGCACTGAAACTGCAGTTTGGACCTTCAACCCATTAATCTCCACTGAAGTCCATTATATGGAGAAAAATCCTGGAATGTCCTCAAAAACCTTTTTCTTTTCAGCTGAAGAAAGAAAGACATGAATATCTTGGATGACATAGGCTTGAGTAAATTTAGAGGAAATTCTGAAGTAATCTAATCAAATAAGTTCAGAGTTCACAACAGGTCTGTTTATGAGTTACTGTTAAAAATGGAAAAAAAATAGAGTTTTTACTTCTGGAACCCAAAAGTTGCACTCTATAGAGTTTGATATTAGCATGTTGCTAAGATAACAAAAATACACTAACAAGCATAACAAAATACCTTAGTCAGCTTAGTGTTGCTTAACAACATACGATTGCTCAGCTGATGAAATGTGTTTCATAAAAAAAAAAAAAAAAAAAACGTTTAGTGGAAAAAAAATCACTCCAATTTTTGAAAGCTGTGAGTTGTGAATAAACCTTCATGTGTGCCATTGTAAAGACTGTAAGTCTGTCCCTCACAGCTTCGTTCTAATCCACATTAAATTAAACATTGTGTCTAACCTTACAAAGATCACACAAACACTGAGGAAAATAGTCTCTTGTAATGAAGACTTATATTCAGTTCTGAATTAAATATCAGTATATTTCTACATCAGCCATCTTGGATATAGTCATGGGCAAAAATATTGGCACCCTTGCAATTCTGTCAGAAAATGCAACACTTTTCTCAGAAAATTGTTCCAATTGCAAATGTTTTGGTATTCACTTGCTTTTTGTTTTTGTTTGCACTGCAACAACACACAAAAAAAAGAAGAAAAGTCAAACTTGATCAATTTCACACAGAACTAAAAAATGGACTGGACAAAATTATTGGCACCTTATCAAAATTGTAAGAAATAATTGCTTGTCAAGCATGTGATGCTCCTGTAATTTGTATTTAGACACACCTGTGGCAAGAAACAGGTGTGGGCAATATAGTAATCACACTTGCAACCAGTTAAAATGGAGAAAAGTTCATGCAACCTTTGTGTTGTGTGTCACACTGAGCATGGAGAAAAGAAAGAAGTGTAAAGAGTTGTCTGTGGATCTGAGAGTAAAAATTGTGGAAAAAACATGGAAAATCTCAAGGCTACAAGTCCATCTCCAGAGATCTTAATGTTCCTGTGTCCACTGTGCAAAATATCATCAAGAGGTTTACAGCCCATGACACTATAGCTAACCTCCCTGGACATAGACGGAAGAGGAAAATTAATGAAAAATTACAATGAAGGATTGTTCGAATGGTGGATAAAGAACCATGATTAACTTCCAAACAAATTCAAGCTGATCTGCAGACACAGGGTACAACAATGTCAGCTCACACTATCCATCGCCATCTGAATGAAAAGGGACGCTATGGTAGGAGACCACTGCTGACACAATGGCATAAAAAGCAAGACTGGTGTTTGCCAAAACTTGTTTGACAAAACCACAATCCACAAGACAAAAGTAGAGCTTTTTGGTAAAGGACATCATGGCACTGTTTACAAAAAAAAAAAAAAAAGAGGCCTTCAAAGAAAAGAACACAGTCCCTGAAGTCAAACATGGTAGAGGTTCAAAGATGTTTTGGGGTTGCTTTGTTGCTTCTGGCACTGGATGCCTTGACTGTGTGAACGGTATTATGAAATCTGATGATTACCAAAGAATTTTGGGGCACAACGTAGTGGTCAGTGTCAGAAAGCTGCGTCTCCACCAGAGGTCATGGGTCTTTCAGCAGGACAATGACCCGAAACACACTTCAAAAAGCACTCAGAAATGGTTACAAACAAAGCGCTGGAGAGTTGTGAAATGTCCAGCAATGAGTCCAGATCTGAATCCCATAGAACACCTGTGGAGAGATCTCAAAACAGCAGTTAGGAGAAGGCATCCTTCAAATCTGAATGACCTGGAGCAGTTTGCAAAAGAAGAGTGGTCCAAAATTCCAGTAAAGAGGTGTAAGAAACTCATTCATGGTTACAGGAAGTGTTTGTTATTTCAGTTATTTTTCCAAAGGGGGGTGCTACCAAATATTAAGTTAAGGGTGCCACTTATTTTGTCCAGTGCATTTTTTTGGGTTCTGTGTGGAATTGTATCAAATTTGACTTTTCCTGTCTGTTTTTTTTTTGTGTGTGTGTTGTTTCAATGCAAAAAAATAAAATAAATAAAATAAAATAAAATAAATAAACATGTGAGTACCAACTGCAAAAATTTTCTGAGAGAAGGGTTGCATTTTCTGACAGAATTTCAAGGGTGCTGATATTTTTGCCCATGACTGTATATGCGATGCTGCCTTATAATTAAAGTTTGTCTGTCCTCATTTACAGCAGAAAGTGTGTTAAATGCTGTCTAGTTAGGCAGCTCATAGGTTTTAAAACAGATCCAATATCTAAAATGTTCAGAAAAGTCACAAAATATGTCATAGTCAAGAACACACACAGCTCTCTGCTGTCAAAAAACAGCTTTTATATAACTTATACAGTTAATCAAAAGAGAACAGAGAACAGGAAGGAGATCAGTTGTTATGTAACTACAGGATTCACAACGCTCATCTTCTCTTATAGTAAACTCAACACTGATGCTGTATTTCAGCGGCGTATCAGGAACATGGGTTTGACAGCTACTTGACGCTTTATGTAACAACGAGAAACAGCTTGTGTGAGAACAAGGTCCAACACAAAGCAACAAACAGTAAATCCTTAATGCTAATCGGAGAGTTTTTGGTCTGACTAATGGCAAACGAACACTGCAGGATAAGCCATTTTGTTGGTCGCTTGTGTGTGCGCACTTGTGTCATGTTGCGCTAAAAAGCTCTGCCCACTGCAAAATATCATTGGTCCAAAACTCATTTCACATATTGTGGAATACTTGAATAATGGAAAAAAATAGCTTAATGTCTTATTTAAGTTAGGAAAAAAAAAAACTTTTTGCTAAAACTGTATTTTGAGGAAAACATTTCAGGATTTCTCTCCATTTCTATAGTGCCTGCGAGTTTGAACTTTCAAAATGCAGTTTAAATGCAGCTTCAATGGGCTCTAAACGATTCCAGCTAATGAATAAGGGACTTCTCTTGCAAAATGATTGGTTATTTTCTAAAAAAAATTACAATTTATATACTTTTTAACCTCAAATGCTCGTCTAGCTCTACGATGCGCATGCGTACTCTGTGCACTCCGGTTCAATACAGTTAGGGTATGTCGAAAAACTCCCATCTCATTTTCTCCTCCAACTTCAAAATCGTCCTATATCGCTGTAGAAGTACAGACCCAGTGTTTACAAAGTGAACATGCAAAGAAGATCAAAAGCCCTTTACAAAACAAGGTAAAACAATGATGTAGGGCGATTTTGAAGTACATTTTGGAAGTTCAAACTCGCAGGCACCATTGAAGTCCACTATATGGAGATAATTCCTGAAATGTTTTCCTAAAAAAACATAATTTCTTTACAACTGAAGAAAGAAAGACGTGAACATCTTGGGTGACAAGGGGGTGAGTACATTTTTAAATTTTTGTTCTGGAAGTGAACTAATTCTTTAAGCAGCAAAAGATCCATTGGCTGAGATTTCTCCTCTCCACATGAAGAAAAGCTCCTTTATTCCCAAATACTGAGGAAACTACCATTGCTTTACTGTGGACAGACAGAACACATTGAGGAAAAAATAAACTCAAGCAATAAGAGAAAGAAACATACCCTTGATGGATCCTTCAAAGTGCCTGTGTGGAAAGACAAACAAGGGTTAGATGTACTGAAACTCATCACAGTCAAACATAGTATTTGAATTTGTTGCTTGTTACATAAAATACACATCAGCAAACTCCAAAGCGACACACAGCTGACGTAACAAAGTTACATGGACAGCATTTTTCAGCCTGTATCTGATCCAGTCAACCCAAATAAACAGATAAATAAATAATCATTCAAAGACCTCATGAATTGGTTTTGCGTCACACATGCTTAAACAGCAGACTGAACAGCCATTATTGATTCTGCAAGACTAAGAGACTTAATTTTAATACCCTGTATTGTATATCTGCTAAACTTTTACTTTGTTAACTTTTAGTACACTTACATTTAATCTCAAAGCTAACACACATGAGTTTGTAACATAGCAATGGACAAAAAGCCACACATATAATAAGTTCACAGAGTCTCCAAAGAATTGATTAAGAGAAAATTGCATGCTTTTGAGCTTTTATCACATGTATTCGATGGCATTCAGCAATCAACACAGCAAACCCATATTTCGTAACTCATTAATACTTTAAATTTGATGTTTGGAGAAAACTCACTGAATTACATACATTTTAAACTATATAAACATTAATGCAATGAATTACTACAAATCTAAGAAGCTTGGAAGATACATTACGAAAAAAGAAGTTTATTCAAGTGTGCTATTAGTATACTTCTTTTAAACTAAAAATAGTAAAATATACATTCAGTTTACTTTTCATGCACTTCTTAGAAATGTGCTTTATGTACTTCTCAGAAATGTACTTTAAATGAGATTTAAGTATACTTGACTTATACTTAGAAAAAGTCTAAATATATATTTGAGCTCCAAGAATCCATGTTTTCATTGTTATATGGTAGGGGGCGCTATTACACATCTACTGTACAGAATATCCAAACACAAGCAAAGAAGAAACCAAAACAACAGATGTTTCCACATGTAATCTAACACAATCATCAGACATAAAACAGCATCAAACTGGAATAAAATGTCAACTAATGAAGAGGTAATAATGAAAATGAAAAATAATAATACAAATTTTGATTATCATTCTGAATCCAATGCATAGTCTTTTTTCAGCTTTTTGTTCAAAATGTTTATTTATTTATTTTTTATTGTTATTTATGCAAATTACCCACATTCAAGTGTTTATAAAAAAGAATGCATGAAGCTAAAATAAAATGTTTTTGTTTACAAGCAGATACCCTGTTCTTTCTTTTGATGTTTTATATGTTCAGATATTCATAACAAAATATATACAAATTAATACCTAAATAGGGACACAGTAGTATACTTAAACTATGATGTAAAGTGCACTTAAAGAAAACGTATGAGTATACTTGCAGTATAAAACTACTAAACTAGTAGTTTACTGGAAATATACTTCAAAGTATACTCAAAAGTATATTTTATATACTAGAAAGTGAGTGTTAAAATAGTACCTTTACAAATACACTACTAGTCCACTGATATTTGTATACTACATAAAATATACTTGAACTTTACTTAAGTATACTTAATAAAATAAACTTGAATTATACTTCTTTTTGAGTAGAATAACACTTTGGATGCTGATCTTAGACGTGGAGCTGTTGTCTCCACTAGACTGCTTCACTAACTTAACCAGTAAGACTTGGTCCTGGTTATGCAAGTTAACCAGTCTAGCTAAGTAAGCTGGTCTAACTAGTTTTGCAATGTTTTAAACTCTTTTAGCAATACTACCCAATCACACACACTGTTTATTCCAGCACACACACACACACACGTCTCCAAAGGTTGTTTTGAAGGGCTTTATGATAATGTTACACAAAGTCAGTCTGTATACAATACCTGCATCTCCATTCTCTGACACTGTTGACTCTGACACTACAGCTGATGTGTGGATGAGAGGAAAACAAGACAGTTTAGACAGACACATGACACACACTGTGATGGACACACACTCTCACACACACAGAGTTTAGATGAATTTCATTCAGAAACTCATCACTCATAACATGCTGTAAAACACATCTGAGAAATCCAACACCAAAAATATCCTCTAAAAGATGTAAATCAAAACAAAGAACTGATGCATACTACGCAAAGGCTAATGAACTACGTAAATCTCAAACACGGACCACCACTGATTCCCCATTTTACACACTACATACTACAAGCAATGCTACAATTTATAATGTCTACAGTGCATTCATAATGATTCACTATTGCCTCAATTCCACTTTCTTTTAAACTATTTTATAAGTATCATTTGAAAAGCACAATTAAAGATCTTATAACACAACAAAAAGACCATTATCAGTTCAGTAGCTTTTCATCTTTTACAAGTGCTGTAAATGTACTAATTAATGTAGTTTATTCTATTGTTCTGTTTTTCATCTTTACATCATTTATAAGTAATAATAATGCCTAAAATTAAAACTGTACAGTTTTGTGTCTCATATAGTATCAAAATGACAGACTAAAAACATCAGTGAGAACTGTGATCATATAAATGACTACAAATGTGACCTTCTGCCTCAAGTTGCCATAGTGACACCAAAGAGAAATTAGCAGTTCAATTCGACATCTTTACTTGAACCTTCATTTAGATGAGACAAACTGAACTATGAAAAACAGAAACATTGTGCTGATGATTCTAATAATAATCACCCATTTTATACATGAATGACGAGAGACAGGCTACTTCGGTACACCCTGTTAAATTAGCTGCACCTTGAGTGTTATGAAAATAAAATCTTTTCTAATGCTAAAGTATTATACTATTCATGATAATATTGTGAACTGCTGGAAACAACTACATGATGTTCAAAAATGCTGGGTTGTTTCAGCCCAACTTTGGGTCAAGTACGGACTAACCCAACTGTTGGGTTAAATATTTCAAATCAAATTTTTAACCCAAAAGTTGGGTTAGTCCATATTTGTTGGGTTAAACAACCCAGTATTTTTTTAAAGTGTACACTAAAAAGTGTACACTAAAAACATTTGTTGAGTCAACTAAAAAAAGTTTAGTCACCTTGAAATGTTAAGTTGTACTATGTGACAACTTAGATATTTGAGTTGATTCAACTTAAAAGTTTAAGGCAGCTGTGTAACAAGCCCAGCTTCAAAGTTTAACTAAGCAAATTTTTTGTTTAGTCAACTCAAATATCTAAGTTGTCATTTAGTACAACATTTCAAGTTGACTAAACGTATTTGAATTGATGGAACTTAAAATTTTAAGGCAGCAGGGTAACAAATTATTTTAAGTTGACTCAACAAATTGTTTTTTTTGTTTGTTTGTTTTTACAGTGTACGTTTAAGTGTACTTCAGTAGTCAAACGATATAGAGTCATAATTACAGGAGGTTCATTCATAAGAAATAACACAGCAGCAACAAGAGCAAAAGCAGAAAGCGACAAAGCAGAAGAAGAGCTGAAATCTAGATCCCTCAGAAGCACACTAGGATTGATCTAGTCTACTAAGGGCCGATGAAGAGCACAGGTTGTGCCATACCAGGAGCTTTCTTCTGCTGGTCCTCCCATGTCACCTCTGAAGTTACAACACAAGGAGAAACAATCAATGCTCCTGCTTAACAAAGCTGTTAATTAGATGTGCATAGTTCAGGCCTGCAGAGTGCACATACTTTATACGGTACATTTAAGCATGTTCAATTTAAAATGATACACAAATTACACTTATAGAGCATTAAAAACAGTCCAAAAAAGTTGACTTTTTAAGCCTGTTTTTTTTTTAAAAAAGGAGTGCTATTGAGCCATCTACAGGTGAATGAAGGAGTTTACATGTGTGTACAGTGGTTTCAAAAACATAACTATACTTAACTAAATTCCTAAATAATCCAACAAAACTTGAACAATAGCTCAGCTTGTGTAAAACCTAAATATATAAAGCATATAAAGAATATATAAAGAATATCACCTAAATATTTTCAGTACCAAAATACTTGATGACATCACCAGCACAATCATAGCATAAATACACCATATATCGCATGACAGCCGTCATATTCAACATCTACTTACACTAAATCTCTCCAGCACAAACACACAGTAAAACACTACAGAGAGATTCACACGCTCACACACACTTGCCTTTCCTCCCATTGACAGGTGGGGGAGCTACAGGCTTTTCCTCGGATTCTTGTGTGGGAAACGGCACACACATAAACAGAGGGTGAGTTGAATAATCAGTGTTTTCCACAAACACACAGACACACTCTAAGCATGCTAAAACACAAACACACACACGCACGAGATGTTACCAACACTAGTAAAACAAGAAAAAAAAAGAAATGAAAAAGAAATATTGCTGTAAGATAAACAAATTGTCTAAAGTAACAGGCACTCAAGACTATGTTTAGAACAGCATACTACACTTTCTACTGTATTTGTGCAGTATGCACATTCTAGCATACTACTGATTGACATACAGTAACATTTAAATAATTGCAGGCAGTATACACTGCATACAGCCCTATGATTTCTGCAATGCAGAAAATGCACAGAATCACAGAATCAAGTCATGGAATTTACTGTATAATGCAGAATTGTCACTGCAAAGTTTGAATTAGTAAATCAAAAGTCTGTACACTTAATTAAATCACAAAATGGACTAGAATCTGTGAATATAAAATGGCAAAAGTGTGCATGAAGCAGAAGTGTGCATGTTTTGAGTGTCTCTATCTGCTGCACATACTCAAGCATGCATGATGCTATTTGGTTTGGTTCCATTCAACTGATTACCAGTTTTTGATAATAAATTTGAATTAATCATAAAACATAGAATCTGTTTTAAATAAATTACAACACAATTTATAGAAAAAAAGCGTTTAATTATTATTGTTACATTTTAAAGTTTTATAAATGTTTATGAAAGTTCTATGCAGTATGCAGTAGAGTAGCCCTCAGTGTATAATGTGCAGTATGCAGTGCACTAGTATTTATAAGGCCCTCAGTGTACACTAAGCAGTATTTATAGGGCCTTAATTGTATAGCGTGTAGTATGCAGTATTTAAATGTCCCTAAGTGTTTACTCTATAGTATGCAGTAAGCAGTACACTAGTATTTATAGGGCCTGAAGTGTATAATGTGTAGTATTCAGTAACCAGTACACTAGTATTTATAATGCCCTAAGTGTATAATGTGTAGTATGCAGTAAGCAGTACACTAGTATTTATAATGCCCTAAGTGTATAATGTGTAGTATTCAGTAACCAGTACACTAGTATTTATAATGCCCTAAGTGTATAATGTGTAGTATGCAGTAAGTAGTACACTAGTATTTATAATGCCCTAAGTGTATAATGTGTAGTATTCAGTAACCAGTACACTAGTATTTATAATGCCCTAAGTGTATAATGTGTAGTATGCAGTAAGTAGTACTATATGTATACGGAGTAGAATGCAGTAAGTAGTACACTAGTATTCCATTCCAAACATAGGCAGTGTCCTTGTGTTCAGCTTATTTGCATTGACACACCTGGCACAGAAGCCTGCTGGACGAGCGGTGAAGATGATGATGGAGCAGCAGCAGCAGCAGCAGGAGGAGCTGGGGAGGGAGCAGGGGGAGGAGCTGGAGGAGGAGGGACACTGGCTGGAGGCGGAGGAGCATGCGCTGGAGAGGGAGGGGCATGTGTGAGTGGGGGAGTGGCAACTGAAGAAGGCGGATGGGCATGTACAGGAGGGGGTATGGGGGCAGGGCCCGGAACAGGAGGCTCCATCCCCACATGAGCTTTGATGATGACAATGAAGGCACGTGATTAGCAGAGACAGAGTTGTGGACAAAAAGACAAAAAATAAACATAAGAAAATGAACAAGAGGATCACATGGGTGAACATTTATGAAAAGTAGTGATGCACCGAAATTAAAAAAGCCTTAAATATTTAAAGGCTACTTTAACAGATATCGTTAACAGAAGACTGACAATGCACACTACCGTTCATAAGATTAGATTAAATTCAAGATTAAAATATTTTTTAAACAAGTTTTTTATTCCCACACTAGTTATTTTCACTAAGAAGCTGCTTGTAAGTTTTACAAACAATTACAAAAAAAACAGCAAATTTGGCTTTGACTAGAAATGTTAATTTAGGTGCATCACTAAAAATATGAATAATGACACGGCAACAAGACAATTTGTGCCACTGTATTGTATTTTAGTGCTATTTACTGAAACAAACAGCCACGGCTCAACTAAACTTCTACATACTACATAAATAATTATAACTATATTATTTTTTTCTAAATAACATTTCCTCTAAAGCATTTTTTTTCTCTTATTTGTTTAGAAATATAATGGATCAAATGGCTATGCTTGCTATGTAACAACAGCATTACCAGCCATTGCTTGTGTGGCTTGTAGAGGTGGAGGTGGAGGGGGCGGGGCTGGGGGTTGTGAAGCCCCTCCTACCGCTTCAATATTCACACAGAAATGACAGTAAGAAAGAAAGACAGAAGTATGCCATCAGACATGAAGATGAGAATGTGAAAAAATGTGAAAAGAAAAGCTCAAATAGTTTTCTATGCCAATTTAGTCCACTTGGTCACTACATACTAACTACAGTATGCTACAGTAACCTCAAATGCAAATACAATTTTGAGATCCACTGAAGTGTATTATACATAGTCTATCAACAAACTATGATGTAAAGCTAAAATATCAAGATCATATTTGCATTTGACTGATATTAAGTCAAATGTGTCCTAAAAATAATTTACCAGCCACAGTCTGTGGAAGCTGGTTAAGAACAGGGGGCGGAGCAGGAGGCTGAGGTACCACCCCTGTTCCTGCGTCATTGGTTGATGAGTTGAGCCAGTCAAAAGAGAAAACAACCCAAAATGTCAAAGAACCAACCAATAAACTACAACTATCACTGTGACAAAGAGGATGACTGCTAGGAGTGGACTGCCATTTCTAAAACACTATATAAACATATATTCATGTCTCAACGCTGCTCATACGCCAATGATGACCCCTTCTAAGGTTGCTGAGCCTCTGCTATAAATTCATGGTCATTCAACAACTTAAACACTGTCAGAAAGTTACTAACAATAAGATCTGACATAAGTTGCTTTCAGCTTTCACCTCAACAAATTTCAGTACAGGCATGTAGATTTGTATGGGAGTCTGTTTACGCTACAGAATAAAAATCAGTATATTTTATCTCACAATTCTGACATTATTTCTTACAATTTATATCTCATAATACTGAGTTAACATTTCGTAATTCAGACTTTTATCTCAGAATTGCTAGTTTATATCTTGCAATTTGGACTTTTCTCTTAGAAATAATAGTTTGTAACACAATTCTGACTTTATTTTGTGAAATTCCAAATTTGTATTTTGCAATTTTTTTTTGCAGTATTTTGCAGTTAAAATTGTGACTTTTTTCCCTCAAACTACTAAATTAATTCTCAGAATATGGACTTTTTTGTTTCAGAATTGCAAGTTTATAATACAAAATTCTGAGTACATTTCTCACAATTCTGTTTCTCTCTCAGTTTTTTTCATAATTTAAAGTTTATGTTTTGCAAATTAGACTTTCTCACCCAGGACTGAGTCTGTAACACAATTCCAACTTTATTTTTTTGAAATTTCCATTTTTATTTATTTATTGCAGTATTTTGCAGTTAAAATTCTGACATTTTTCTTCAAACTACTAAATTAATTTTCAGAATTTTCATGCAATTCTGACTTTATTTCTCACAATTCTAAGTTTGTATTCTAGTTCGCAACTGACTTCTTTGTTCTTGAAATTTGGACTTTCTCTCTTTCTCTCACATAATTTAAAGTTTTTGACTTAATTTCGTAATTCTGACTAAATTAAGTTGGGCCAGTTTTACTAAACGGGCAAATTAGCGTGAGAACACAATTCCAAAACAGCGCTGATGGTAGGGGAAATTTCTTTACTAACCATACACAAATTTAAGAACAGAGACGCAAGAAATTTACATATTGACCAACACAATATACCAAGCGCTGCGCAAATTAGCGCAGTCGCAAATAAATAATAAATAAAGAAGCCACAGTACGTTGAAAAGAACCGGAGGCCAAAAAAAAATTAAGGTTTGCTATAAGTTTTGATAGACCTGGTAATGCGTGACTCCTAGTTGAGAGTTCCAAGTTAGGGATGTCACAATTCTCAATATAATATCAAACCTTTCAGTACGACATCCACAGTTCAATATGCGCTTGTTATTTGTGGTTTTTTGGTTTTGCATTTCAATAACTTCCTTGTTTTATTTCTCTAGGAATTTGCTGTATGTGTGCCTGTGATTTCCACGTGCTGAAATGAGGAAACACTTCCCCGCTTATATTTGAGAAAGCAACACACGCAGAGCATCTTCCATTCTAATGACATGCAATGATAAGCCTTTCTAAACCTGTTGTCCAACAAGAGTTATAAAAACAAAAGTTATAAAAACATTATAACTTGTTTTTAATTCACAATATCAGTCGAGTGTTTGAAATAACTTCCTTATGTGATCTGATGTGGATTCTCATCAGAATGAGGCAGACAATAAATTCTATACTCATATTCTATGTATGTCGATTAGCAATGGCTTATGAAAATACACGAGATGGCTTAAAGAACACAGATAAACCATATATTATTGCAGACGAGTGTTTATTGTCCTTACATTTCATCATTCAAAAACGTTTAACGTTATATCTTGCTTTTATTCAGTTTCAGCAATAGCGATGCCTTTATCCATATTAGAGAAGCTGGAACGGAACATCATCAGCAATACTTCGTTGACGCATATGTGGATTTTCTACACGAGGGCGCCCTCTGGCGTCCAGTATGAATGAAACTCATTGTATTTTGCGTAGAATTCGTAAAAATAATACCTCTCTCAAATTAAAAACTAAGCAGATACATACTAAACACGCTTTTTCCAGTGCACAGAGATTTATGGGAGTATTTTGTTAATTTGTTGCAAAAATATATATATATATATATTGAAGTGGCAAGATATCAGAACCGAACTGAAAACTGTGGTTAAAACCCAACGTACGTATTGAACCATGGACTAGTATTGTTGCATCCAAGTAGTCTTTTATTTCCTGAAGCAAATTAAAAACTAACATGGCTTGGTAAACGATATGCAATGTGTTCTTCTGGCATTCTAAATAAATTAATACATGTGGAAAAAACCTAGCACCTAGAAAAACCTCCTAACAACAACAATTGCAGCCATTTGAAGCTCAAAATAGTTTAGGACATGCTTTTTTGGGGCATTAAATAATGGCACAAATGCCAGTAATTTGAGGAGTTCAAACGTTAGTAAAACACTTTGTGTGATTCATTTGAATACTCTCCTCCCAGAAATTTAGCGTCTGAAAGGGAAACTCCTACAAATGCATATTCAATAAGGTCAGGCGCAAAAATACCTGTGTCCACGTCTTTTCACTACTAATTATTCACTGCATGTCTTTAGTAAAACCTGCCAGTACTATTTTAACGCCAAAAGACGGTTTGCACTGGTGCAAGCTGTTAGTAAAACTGTCCCTTGGTCTTTTTTTACTCAGAATTTACAATGCATAAGTTTCTAAAAAAAAAATTCCAAAAAGAACAGTAATAACTGTGAAATATAAAAACTACAATTGCAACAAATAAAGGCAGAATTGTGAGAAAAAGTTGCAGTTACCTACTTTATTTTGTGGCGTATACAGACTTCCATACTTTTGATATCCACTGTAGTGGATTTAGAGATTAATCTAGACATGGACAAAGTACATACAGTAGACCACACAGCTATAATGGTACACGTACAGCACTACTGATTGCACTAACATGGCTGAAGCACAAACTAATACAGTATATCTGTTTACGCAACTGAACAAACGGTAGAAGCTAGACCAATGACAGGTAAAGCTCACAGACCAGAGCTAACAGGTTGAGTCAAACAGAGGAGATGATAAAGCTGTAATAAAAAAGACTGAGACGAGGCTAAACACACAGAAGCTAGTGCTTACAGACCTTCATAAGGCTCAGAAATGCCCTCGCCATCTTCTGGGAAAAAGGGTGAGAAACAAAACAATCCACGCTGTGTTATATAAAGGAGAATAATCTTACTCTTATTCTGTACCTGGATTTTGAGGCCAAGAAAGTTTATGCATAAGCGATTTTTTGTGATAACTATTATGCAATAGTTGTTATTTATTTAGCTTATTTGTTTAATTTCTCTCAGTTATCCAATGGAAAGTTGTTCTGGTGACCGTAAACCTGACTAATTACACACGTTTTCGACCCAAACCCTGCAATTTGGAAGAAGCCTGGTTGATCTACTCACTTCTGTCCATAGAGCCCTTCGGTGGGACTTGCGGTAGCTGCCGACCTCTTCGACTCGAAACTGGCGTGCTGGTGGGACTTGTTTGGACCGATCCGGTACGGATATTTGCCCTGCGGGACAGATGATGTGTCAGGAATGAATGTAAAACATTACATCTAAAGGAGTGTTGGTGGTCGAGTCATAAACCTGGCCAAACACGCTGGTGAGAGGATACTAATACGAACAAACCTACTTACTACGGTTACATTAGCAGTAGCATCATTTAATAACGAGACAATAGTGTCAAAAACACATTCCCCTTCAATGCTATAAAAAGGGACACATACTCTGGTCTATTAAACAAAACAAGTCAATATTTGGCACAGTTCTTTTTTTTCTGGGGTTAGTAAAAAATTCAAAGGAAGTAAAAACATTTGGTAAAATATTTCCTGTAGATCAGGTACATCAACATGAGCTGTACAGCAACCCACATAAGTTTGTAGGTGAATCTCATGAAACCTGACAAGTCATATTTCACTCCAATATCAAAAGAGATAAATAAGATTTTTTTTTCATATCATCAATAAATGACCATATTTTAGACTTTATACAGTATATATTTATACAGATATAAATTGTAAAGTTTTACTAGTGTTTGTTGCATTGCTTTTCATTTATGTTAATGTGCGTGAAAAAAACTTTTTTTTAAAAATACATATCACTGAATTACAGTAATGCTAGTAAAACACCAGAAAACTTAACACATGTATATGTGTGTGTGTATATATACATATATATATATATATATATATATATTACTAGTGTTTGTTTGTTGCATTGCTTTTCATTTATGCTGATATTTTTTGCACATAATATATAAAATTATATGGTAATATTATAGAAAAAAAATTATATAAGAACAGAAATGAGTCTGAATCAAAATTTAAAACAATTACACATTAAACCGTCTGGACACATAGGTTGCAACAGGGCTAAAGGCACCCTGGGGTAAAAGGCACCTTTTTGATATTATTTTCCTCTAAACCACTAGATGGCACAAAATTGTGGTGTAGCGCTGTCTGAAACATTCGCTTTTCAAGGTGCACATGCAAATTTGTCTAATCCTTGATGCGATCGCGGTCGGCAGCGCAAAATTGATTCTGTGCTTGCTTAATATAATATTTGATGTTTTTTGAAATGTAGATTTAAGTAGCAAATGAGAATTGCTAAAATGGATGCATCTATTTTGGGACAAATGTCTTCTTAATGATTTTCAGTTTTGTTTCAGATAATTAAAGCAACCGTTTTTTAAATGACAAAAGAATATGTAAAAGTATGGTATTTGGGGTAAAAAGCGCTGCTGTTGGGGCTAAAAGTCACAATAATTTACATCATAATTAATAGAAGGCTGACTTTTCCATTTGTTGACATGACATTGTTAGATTCAGATGGTAAATATCATATATTATGTTGGATGTCCATCTTAGAGATAATCACCATGTTTAATGAAATCATCATATTTAAAAACATGATATTAATGATATCATATAATAAAATATCATTTGTTGTTTCTACTGTACAGCTATATTACATTATTATGGGATCTCCTTCAATGATTTCAGAATCTTTGCTTTTTAAAATGATGTTGTTTTTGTATTTTAAAAAAATATATTTTTTTTATATTAACAAATTTAATGGCAATATATTTCTTGAACAAAAAATAATTATTTTAATTTTCAAAATAGGCAGAAAATAGTACAAACTTTGCTCAAGTGATTGTTCTGAATAAGTATTAACTTAGACATTGTTAAATAAACATTTTTTTAGCTAAAGTATTTTTATCAATACTGTTTGCCTTTTACCCCATGCTAGTGAGCATCCCAAATGCGGTTGTAAACTATCCCAGCCAAGGAAGAAGGGTCTTATCTAGCGAAACGATCGGTTATTTTCATAAAAATAATACAATTTATATACTTTTTGATATCAAACACTCGTCTTGTCTTTCTCTGCCTGAACTCTGTTTTGTTCCGGTTCATGTCAGTTAGGGTATGTGTAAAAACTCCCATCTCATGTTCTCCCTCAACTTCAAAATCATCCTATATCGCTGTTTTACCTTTTTTTGTTAAGGGTGTTTGATCTTCTTTGCATGTTCACTTTGCAAAGACTGGGTCGGTACTTCTGCAGCGATGTAGGATGATTTTGAAATGATTTTTGAAGTTGAGGGAGAAAATACGATTGAAGTTTTTCCACATACCCTAACTGTCTTGAGCCATAATACACAGTTCTGGCAGAGCAAGACAAGACAGGCATTTGAGATTAAAAAGTATTTAAATTGTATTATTTTTATGAAAATAACCGATCGTTTCACTAGATAAGACCCTTCTTCCTCAGCTGGGATTGTTTACAACCGCATTTGTGATCGTTTGAAGCCACATTTAAACTGCATTTTGAAAGTTTAAACTCTGAGAAAAATGGAGAAAAATCTTAAAAGGTTTTCCTCAAAAAACATAGTTTCTTTACGACTGAAGAAAGAAAGACACGAACATCTTGGATGACAAGGGGGTGAGTACATTATCTATAAATCTTTGAGCTCTCCTTTAAGCTGTGTCTTTAGTCCCGTTGTACCCTACTGAAAATCACAATGCAAAAAACCTTGAACTGAATCTAAAACAGGCTTAAATGTATGTTTATAAATTAATTTCTTATTTTGTCTTCTAATTTTGTGGTAAAATATGACCTAGCATGTTCTTAACAGAATAATTTTGTCAGAAAATATATCTGACCATATAAGAGCATGCATTTGGTAAATATGTCACAGTCATGTGCATTTTAGCCACGTAAACTGAATACATACGTTTAAAATGCACATCAACTCCACAGTAAACACAATGATCTGTAAAGCACCTTTTGAGCTTAGTGTCACTTCAGCTTTCAGTGCATGTGGCTCACATCTCAAAGTCAACTGTGGCACATCCAAAAAGCTACCGCATCGGTGAAAGTTCATGCGCAAATCGGACACATTTATGTCATTTCCTATTGACTTATGATGTGCGGGGCAAATCGTAAGTCAAAAGGTGTTATGGCGTCTCAAAAGGTGTGATGGAATCAGCATCGGGAGAGGTGCTGGTGGTGGCTAAAGCTGCAAGGAAAGTGAAAAGGCCTGAACGCATGAGCACACGGCACTCATAACAGCCCATAACTCAAAGCATAAACTGTTAAACAACAAATAAATAATGTTAGTAACACACACACACAAAAAAATAATAATAAAAAGTCAAACGAAACTGTACGATGCCAGATACACACCATTATATCTCAAGAGGATATAACAGGTGTGTCTATAATCCAAATGAAAAGACGTTAGTAGCAACCATCATCACTACTCTCTACTCTATAAATGAAGATCAAATCATAAACAGCATCGTTACACAGGGTTAAAATAAGAGGAAGTGGAGAGGGGCATTCCAGGTGACAGGAAGCAGAAGGCATGGGTTCGTTTAGCGCTTTAGTGCTTGTTGTGATGGGTCGGGTCACCTCGTTAAGGCAGGAGAGGGAGGGGCGGATCTCCCTGACGGTAAGGACGGCATGGATCTCATGTAGCCGGAGTCGGGCCGCTCGGACGAGCGGGAGCGCGTGTAGACCGGTCGCTCCATCATGGGCCGCTGGTCCGCTGACCTGGACCTGTAATGCTCATGTCTGTCCACCATGCTGCGGCTATACCTGCAGAACGTTAGTCAAAAAGCCACGCTCAGCCCAGCCCCAGTGCATCGTGGGATCACAGGGCATTTCAGCGGTTAGGTCGCTCCTGTCAAACGATGTCGCTTGGCTAATAATTTGCACACCAAACATTTGAGTATCAACATTGGCTGCTCAGGGAAATCATAAAACGAAGGAGAAATACCAAACTGAAACAACCAAAAGCAAGTGTTAACCAACGATTTGACATGAAACAAACAAACAGAAGCTTCTGGAAGCTGCTGCAAAGAAAACAAGTGAACACATTTCATACTGACACAACTATAAGCCCCGTACAATCTACTCTATTCCTACCTATGGAAATACTTGCACAAATTCTGCTTTATTACCTCAGATCTTCCTCATAGTGCTCATGGTTAGCCGGGAACTCTGGGATATTGTCCTCTCTATGGAGGTGCATAAGAGAAGAACATAAAATGCTAATTTAGCAGCTCTAATAGCTGTCAGGAGTTGCTAAACAGCCTAATTATGCAATATACCCTTGTGAAAAAGTATTGAATGTGCACTTGTAGTGTACTTCCAGTCATAAAAGTATACTTTTAAAAACTACTTGCAGATAATATAATATTAATGAAATGAAAGTACACTTAAAGGGATATTTCACCCAAAAATGAAAATTCTGTCAATAATTATGTTGTTTCAAAACCGTAAGACCTTCGTTCATCTTTGGAACACAAATTAAGATATTTCTGATGAAATTCAAGAGCTTTCTGACCTTGCCTAGACAGCAACACACAACTGTCACGTTCAAAGCCCAGAAAGATAGTCTGGACATCATTAAAATAATCCATTACCAGTAGTCTACTACCACTAATGTGGTAGTTGAATTGCTGTCTTTGCAGGGTCAGAAAGCTCTCAAATTTTATTAAAAACATCTTAATTTGTGTTTTGAAGATGAATGAACGCCTTATGGGTTTGTAACGACATGAGAGTGAGTAATTAATGACAGAATGTTCATTTTTGGGTGAACTATCCCTTTAAGTATACTTAAATAGAGACACATTTATGATCAATGTTAGGGTAAGTTACATTTAAAAGTAATGCATTACAATATTGTGTTACTCCATTAAAAAGTAACTAATAGCATTACTTAGTTACTTTTTATGGAAAGTAATGCATTACATTACCTTAACAAAAGACCAAAAAGTCTTTTTTTTTTTGGCATCCGGAAAGGCACTTTCACACAAAATCACATACATTTGTTGTTAAATTTAAAAGTAATGTGTTACTAGTTACTAGTTACTTGAAAAAGGAATCTGATTACGCAACTTGTGTTACTTGTAATGCATTACTCCCAAAACTGTTCATCATCTGTTTCTTAACACACTTAAGTAGACTTTTAAAAAGTGCACTTTGTAATAATGTCAAACTAGAAGTTTTACTTTAAAGTATATTTAAAATCATAATGTTTTAATAATCTTTTGTCATGTTTTAAATGAACTAAATTGCACCTTTATCATTTCAAATGTGTAATTACAAAAATACTTAAATACAGGATATACACATTTCAAGTGTCATAAAATTATATTTTAGTTTAGCATAAATGCTTGTCAGTACATTCAACAGTAACTGTAACCATATTTCAAAGACAATATAAGTAATTATGAAATTGCATATAAAGATGTACTACAGTCTTCCTTAAGTAGAAAATAAAACACCCAAAAAATGCATTTAATATAAACTATAACTATAATACATTTTCATTTAAGTGCAATTAACTTGCAATTAAGTGTCTGAGAACATTGAATTCAGTTCACAGTTAAGTATTTTTAAAGGGGTCATATGGCATTGCTTTCTGTATTTGGTGTAACGTAATGTGTTTACGCAGTTTAAGGTTCAAAAAACACATTATTTTCCACACACCGTACATTATTGTTGCTCCTCTCTGCCCTGCCTTTCTGAAATGCATTGATGTTTACACAGCTCATCGTTCTGAAAAGCGCAGTGTGCTCTGATTGGCCAGCTATCCCGTGCGTTGTGATTGGCCGAACACCTCAAGCATCTTACCATATTTGATATATTAGCTTCTGTGTTGGCTTCTTAATACTGACACCCATTATAAACAAGCATTCGTTGCATCCATTATTACTAATTATAATGACTTATACTGTCTTAATATAAAATTAAATGTCAAATTCTTTAAATATGAAAGCATATTTGCAGGCTGTGAGTCAGAAGCGCCAGACTGTCCTTGCAAAAGTTGCAATTGCCCCACTTTCTAGAAACAGCCTTTGTGCACAGCCGGCCACGTTCAGGAAAAAATCCTCCGTAAAATGCGTCACACACACATGAATATTTGGGTTGTACTGTTCTGTACTGTGTTGTAAATCCTCTTTTGGAAGGCCAAACAAAGTTGTTTTGCTTTTGCAATGAAACTCACAGCACCTTCACGACATAGCAGTAGCGGCAACAATACTACAGCGAGAATAAAAGTTGATAAAGAAGTATAAATAAAAGTGACTGAATGAGCCGTTTTAGGAAAGCGTGGATGAGTCTTAACTTTCATAAAGAATATCTGTTTGGGTTTGAGACTTTAATCTTTGCAACTTTACAGATCCTATATTTGCACGAACAGCATGTAACACTCCAAAGACAAAGGAAAACATAAAAATAATGTCATATGAGCCCTTTAATGCATTATCTTTTTGTACTAAGCACATTTATCAAAAGTGTACTTCTTTTTCACAAGGGTATACTGAAAATATATTCTTCAATGTGAGATTGGTACTAAACTAACTAAAACTAAACATAATTACAATCTACAAACTAGCTACCATACTAACATACTAAGATGATTCAGCTATTCTACAGCTACTGTGATGTTTATAAAATCTTCTATTTATGTAAGTCATCTTGTTTTTCAGTGTGCTAAAGCTGTTTAGCAGAATATCAGAACACATCAACAATGCTGTGAAATGTAACTACAACATCTAAATCTAACTTGAGTCTGCACTGAAACCACTGCATTTAATGTAACTATACCTTTCTGTATCTGTAGAAGGCTCAATTTCTATCCTGGGGCACGTCCTACTGAATAAACCAACCTTTGTGTGTTAGTGCCATGCTATTCAGTATATAGTTGCTTAAAAAGGTATAACAGATCAGTATTTGAGAAATAAATCAAATAAATCAACTTGGCCATTATTAGACAAAGCCTCAGTGGGAACATAAATGTGGCATCTGTTTCTGGCAGTTGATAACAGATGAGTAAAGAAAGAGTGAGCGTTTGTGATGTGCTGTGGATGCTCATCTCTTCAGAAGTCTTACCTGTAGTCTCCACTGGTTCCATTCATGACATGATTGGGCCATGGAGTAGATAAATGATTGGGCCCATTGTAATATCTTTAAATGGAGGATGAGGATCGATAGTTTGAAATGAAGAAAGGAAAGCATGATTAGAATGAGCAACAGCTGTATCAGGGCAAGAGGTGAGGGTTATGTCTGTGACTAGTATAAAACAGTCCATGAACAGAATGCATGTCTCAACTAAAGTATCCGGGTTTTACCTCTCAGGAGATTCATATGAGTCACTGTAGGCAGACATTTGTCTATCTCTTCTCATCCTCCTGAACACAAAACAACACACAATCAGATCCTAAGTGCCAGCATAACTCTACCTGCCAAAAAGAAGTCCAATGCAGCCGTAAGGTGCTATAGATTCACATATCTTCACAATAACATATTCATTCTCAATATTATATTGCACAAAACTTAAGTAAATATACATATTTTTGAATACACTGATTGGATAATTTCGAGTCCACATGACCTTTCTAATTTGATCAAAATTTCATTCAGATTGATTGTTTGCTTGAGACATTAATCTGATTACTAATGGATTTCTTTTTTTGGTTGTATGTAAATTTATCTTGTGCGATGGTGTATTAGTGCCACGTTAAAAAATAAAAACACTATAATATTACGAGATTAAAATAAAGTCGAAGTTATGATAATTAATTCGTAGCCATTACAAGTTTAAAGTTATGATATTTTGAGAGTATATTCTAGCCTATTGCATATACAAATGGCCCGGATTGGGAGCACTGGGAGAAATGTCTCAGCTTTCAAAATCTTTTCTTTTATATTTTGCTATAAACTTGAAATAAAGAGGAAATACACATTTATAATCTATTTAGTTTTTCGTAATAAAATTGACAGAAGTTGAAAGCTGAGCTGTGTTATCTGAAAAGCAACAAAGCACAAAATTATTGCAATTACTGGGTGGGTGGCACGCTACAAATAATGAATGGAAGACATTAAATATTATTGCCAATCATTTACTGTATTATCCCATAATTAAAACAGCTTGTGAATAGTCACTTAAAGGAGAAGTCCACTTCCAGAACAACAATTTACAGATAATGTACTTACCCCCTTGTCATCCAAGATGTTCATGTCTTTCTTTCATCAGTCGTAAAGAAATTGTGTTTTTTGAGGAAAACATTTCACCATTTTTCTTCATATAATGGACTGATATGGTGCCCCGATTTTGAATGCGGTTGTAAACGATCCCAGTCGAGGAAGAAGGGTCTTATCTAGCGAAACAATCTGTTAATTTTCATTAAAAAAAATACAATTGAAATACTTTTTAATCCCAAATGCTCGTCTTGTCTTGCTCTCCCTGAACTCTGTGTATTCTGGCTCAAGACAGTTAGGGTATGTCGAAAAACTCCAATCATATTTTGTCCCTCAACTTCAAAAATCATTTCAAAATTATCCTACATAACTGCAGAAGTTCCAACCCAGTCTATGCAAAGTGAACATGCAAAGAAGATCAAACAACCTTAACAAAAAAGGTAAAACAGTGATATAGGACGATTTTGAAGTTGAGGGACAAAATACGATCAGAGTTTTTCAACAGAATACACAGAGTTGAGGGAGCACAAGACAAGACGAGCGTTTGACATTAAGAAGTATATAAATTTAAAGTAAATATATTTTTTATGAAAATAACTAATTGTTTTGACTAGATAAGACCCTTCTTCCTCGACTGGGATTGTTCACAACCACATTTGGGATCATTTGAAGCCACATTTAAACTGCATTTTGGAAGTTCAAAATCGGGGCACCATCTCAGTCCATTATATGGAGAAAAATCCTGAAATGTTTCCCTCAAAAAAACACAATTTCTTTACGACTGAAGAAAGAAAGACATGAACATCTTGGATGACAAGGGGGTGAGAACATTATATGTGAATTGTTGTTCTGGAAGTGGAAGTTGTTTTGGAAGTCCTTTAACGTTATATACCTCAGAAAAGACAACAAGATAACTTATGCTAACAAGTTGGAGCCCACTTTAACCTTTAGAACAATTTATTGTTGTTTGTAATTAAATACATGTGAGGAATGAAAGGTTGGATGCTACAGATGTTTTTGCGGAGTAGGTGGAGGAATTTTCACAAAGAAACCAGTATAATTTAATGAACTGATTCACATGAATACAGCGATCTGTCGCCACATTAACAAGCTTGAAAAATGCATTATTGTAAGACACACAGTTTGTAATTTGCTATAAAACTGATTTTGAAAGCTGAGACTTTGTTTTATATTGAAAGTACCAAAAGCACAAAGCTTATTGCTATTGGAGGGCTGGCACACTACAAATAACGAATGCAATCAAAGACAGGAAATATTATTTCCAAGCATACTGTCCCCGCGAGTATAACATGTGGTATGATTTCTGCTAGTAATCCCACATATATTTGTAGTCTTAAAAAAGATTAAATAAGAGAGTTATGGCGCACCCCAAAGAAATGTTCAGTGGGGGTGTCAGCTGATGTTAAGATAAAAAGTTGTTCCTGTTCAGTTACTGTTCATACTCTTGATACTAAGCTGTTTCGCGAGTCCTTAAAATTAGTACTCAATATTCAGATAAAACAATTTTCAAATAAATTCCGGTGGCCTGGCAACCTCTAATCTGGGCCATTTGCATGCGCAATATAGGCTATACTCTCAAAATGTTATAACTTTGATTTCTATGATTTAAATTCTCAAAACATTTTGACTTTATTCTCGTACTTATGACTTTATTCTCAAAACATTTTTACATTTTTACATTTTACATCACTACACTTTTGACAATGGACCTTGTGACCACACCCATTGACATTATTACATAAAATGGTGCAGAATTTATATGTGAATCTATTGCACCTTATGGCCTCTGTAACCAAAGCTGGCTAGATCCACAACATCTGAGTCTCCACTGAGCCTACATACACATCCTGAATAGATGAAACGCCACATTTCTAAATAATACATTTATATATAAGCATGATGAACATCCACTGTAGCTTGCAGTTTTTTGACCGGCAGTTCTGTCATAGAGTGACGGTAGCTGGCTTGGGACCGAAAGTGCTAGTGCGCAGTAGTCATCAAAATAGCACCAGCCGTCCAGAGAGCAGCACTGAGGATACAATTCATTACGCCACGGTGGGGAGGATGGAGTGGGAGCTGCTAAGGACACACTGCACACATTTCCTTTGGGAAATATTGCTGGCGTACTTAGTGGCGTAGTTGGCAAAGTTACAATCTGAACACTATCATGTACGTTATCCTCCAGAGAGAGCAGCCGTAACGGCTCCTGCACAAAGATTTCTCAATGGGCGGAAGACTGACGCTACAGCCAAAATGTTCTTTAAACCTGTACCGCATTTCTCTAAAAAAAATGATGTTTGACATATCTCATTTTCCACCCATTGGAAAGTTTCCTAAAATTGATCCTAATCTACACTTTGTAAATCTGGTGACATAAACGTAGGGCTGCATGATGAACTGCATTTTAATTGTTATCATGATTTCCACTTCTCTTTATTTAAAGGGATAGCTCACCCAAAAATGACATTTCTGTCATTATTTACTCACCCTCAAGTTGTTCCAAACCTGTATGAATTTCTTTTTTTTTCTGTTGAGCTGGTAGCCATTGACTTCGATAGTAGAAAAAAGATGCAATGAAAGTTGATGGCTATGGTCAACTTTTTAATTACACACATGTTCCACAGAATAAAGAATTACATACAGGTTTGGAAGAACTTGAGAGTGAGTAAATGATGATAAACTGTAATCTTTTGGTGCACTATCCCCTTAGGAATCAGTTGTCAGTTATCATCAATCTTGCATTGGTAACAAGAATCCAAAAGCTTAAAGTCGGAATGAACCGGGAGTTGTGATGGTCATTTCTTCCCTATTATGGTGTATATCCGAGTGAAATGGCTTCTGGAATGTAGGACAGAATTTCTCCCTTCGCCATGAGTTTGATTGACAGGCAACTGACCAATCACAATGCAGAATCCACCATTTTGTTCAACAAACAACCCAAACATGAGAGTTATATTAACATCAGTGGACTATGGTGTATTGTTGTCTTTCTGTGGTTAAGATGACATAACTCATTCATGTTTATGTCATGCTATAACTAGTAGTAAAGAGAAAAAGATGATCTGTTCATGTGCCGCTTAATCTGAGGCGACTGCGTTCCCATGCCACACATCACACATCTCATGTCACAGAGCAGGCTACTTTTAGTATTAACCAGTCTCAGCTTTCAAATTTTGTCTTTTTTTTAAATTCAAACAATGAACATCATTTTTGGGACTCTTTAATGTGACAGATCACTGTAGTGCCACAGTTCTAGCGGCCCAAGCATCAATCGATCTCTTCCTGCCAGTTATAGCATGAAATAAACATGAATAAACATCAAATGTTATTGTTGTCTCAACTGTGAAAAGACATCAATGCACTATTTTCAAGTTCGACTCTACTGACTTAATCTAGTAATTTTCCTGTCTGGTTTGTTTGTTGAATAAAATGGCAAATTCTGCATTATGATTGGGCAGATCATGAAGAGAAGATATGTCTTTAAGAGATGGAGGGGAGGTTAATGTTTTTGATTAAAGATTAAATGCAAATTAATAAAAAAAAATAATACAATGTGCACGGAAATCATTTATAGTAACGGAGTGTCTATTTACACTAAGTGCAAATAGCCAGACTTGTTGGCAGAGGCTATTTACACTAACTCCGCCCACCAACATGTGATTGGTGTAGTCAACAATAAAAAAGATGCCTATCAGTTGTCAGCAGAAGTGGCGCAGAGGGTAAAGCGCGTACCAAAGTCTTTTTGACGCGACTGACCTGGGTTCAAACCTGCCTTTTGCCAAACTTTTTCCATTCCTGTTCAAATCTCATGTCACATCAGAAAAGTATTTATTTTCAATAAAAATGAAGGAAATAATCGAAAAGTTGAAAATAAAGTATTGGGTAAGGTTAGGGAAGGTGTAGGGAGGGCTTTATTGTCCCAATAAGGTGGCACCCATTTAAACATTTGAATTAAAATTATAATTTACACACAATACGCAATTATTGCACTGTTTTATATTGTACTACACCAGAGGTCCCCAACCACTGGGTCACGACTCACTACCGGGCCGCAGAAGAATATCTACCGGGTCACGAGAACATTCTGGGGAAAATTTGAATAGATATGATGCTCTGTTATTTATTGTGCATAAATGATTGTTCTAATTATTCTGTACTTTCATTGTATGCGATTGATTTGGAGTAGAAATTTGCTTAAATGGATCGCAGTTGATCTGTGATACATACGGACCAGGACCAGACCCCACCGTTCAGCATATGATTTGCAGATTAACTTGCCAATTGACACCTTCAAGCTATTTAAAACCACAAGAAGAAGAAACAAAACAGAAATCAATTTGTTACTTACGCTCTGTACTTGTACCCAAAGCACACACAAGCATAGAGACGTGTTTCAGACAGTGCAGCATACCGTGTTCATTACTGTTTCATGTCTCCCTGAATTTAAGGTACATACGCATGGGAGTTTGTGGTTACATGGCAATATTGGACATATTTCTGTTTTATACCACAAAGGCAAGCCAATGGATATCACACAAGCAACTACTGAGGTGTAGAAAACTGCCACTATTTGCAATAAGTAGTATAAATAGCAGAAAATCCTGCTATTTTAACATATAGTGTAAATAGAATCTAGCTTTTTACACTTAGTGTAAATAGCATATTGCTAAAAAATACTGCTATTTTCATTTAGTGATAATAGAATCCATTGCTATCTGCACTTAGTGTAAACACCATCTATCGCTAAGAAAATATGCTATTTTCACTTAGTGTAAACAGCAATTAAATGCTATTTACACTAAGTGAAAATAGCATAATAGCAATAGATGCTATTTGCAAAGATGTAATAGCATCTATTGCTATTTGCACTAAGTGCAAATAGCTGCTGCCTTATAGTAAATACTTTAACACTGTGTAAAAAAATTCCAGTTGCAATTTCTGATTTCATGATGACTTTTTCTTAAATTGATACATTTTCATCCCAGTAGTTTACTTAATCTGTCCAACCTGGCAACCGCGTGCACACACTCTCTCTACATTATGGAAAAAGCACCGATGAGCTGGAAACACCAGCACATAAGTTGGAGTTTATCGATCTCTGTTGAGAAACTCTGCATAATATAGCCAGTCTGATTTCTCTCCCGTGCTCATTTGTGCTGTTTGCAGTGATTAAATCTGAGAGCAGCAAGTTGACATTCTCTTGATTTGTGCTTGAATGTACGTGGAACAATTTTGATGAATGCAAAAAAATGTACAATCAGAGTATTTTGTGATTAGATATTTTTTGAGCAAAATCATGATTAACCAGTTTACCATTATCATGCAGCCCTACATAAATGTGAAAAATCTTAAGAGGCCCCACTAGCTAATCTAGTCTAAACTACTACCCACAGCACTAATATGGAGCATCATGAGAACGAAAGTGAGTCGCTGTGGTTTACTACCTGTCCAAGCTATTGTATGCCCCATCTGAGTACGCACGGGCCGTCCTAGTGGAGCGCAGTAACCTGACAGCATCTTCCCGATAGAGGGGGTACATACTAAGAGTCAGAACAGAAAGCCAGAGTGCAGTGGTTAGAGATGGGTGGGGCAAGTGGGCGTTATCTGGGTGATAAGGGGGCGGAGCTCTTCTACCTTCTTTTTTTAGCACTTCCTCTCTGAAAGAAGACACAGGTAAAAAAAAGATCCCTCAAAGCACAAAAGCAGGATCAAGTAACCTTGGGTCAAGAGAACTAGCAGACACCAGCAGCAACAAAGATTTGTTCATTCCACAGAAGTGCAGATGTAGTGCTTTTCCAGTGGCGAGAAATAAAAATGTGCAAGTGCAAATGCAAGAATAAATTGCATTATTTCTGTTTTTGAAGCATTTTAAATTTTAAATTTTAAATTTTTTTCTGTTTCGTTTTAACTGTTTTTTGTCACAGATTATGTTGATAGAGCTTTGCTTGTATTAAAACTTGAGCTTTCCTTTAAAGTCTAAGAAAGTGAGAGTCTCAGTAACAGATGTTTCCTCGTGTACAATCAAGACTCTGTTGTCCTGAGATGTGATATATTATGTATGAGTGCGTTCACTAGTGTTCATTTCATATTTATAATGAATAAAGTGAGAAGAGCGACCTCTTATACAGTGCTGTGTGTGGGCAAGCTGTCACCTGTCAATCAACTAGCAGCAGGGGGAAGTGGGCGGGTGAAAGTGAGAGGAGTGTTGTGATTGGACAGAAGGGGGAGGTGGGCAGGGCCACGCAACACTACTCTGGACTGACAGAATACCTGGGGTCCTGGACAGCGGGGTCGACGGTTGGCTGTCTGTGTCTGGTTCGAGGAGGGAGGGTAAGATACTGGCTGCAACCACAGGGAGTGAAGAAGAGAAATATGGTTGAATGGAGCTATTGAATATGGAGTGATGGAGAGATAACAAAAGTGAGAGACTGATGGATAAAATGAGAGAGTAATGTAAAAGAGAAACGAGGAGGAACACATTTAAACCTTTCTACAGTTCTTTCTGTGTGGCATATTTCGTCATATTTCTCACACTGAATTTTCGTAATCATGTCAAATGAAAAGATGAAGGTGTATGCAAACACTCCCATTTATGTTCCCAGTATTAGAAAAGGCAGTCTACAAAACAATAAAACAAAGGACAAGTGCTGTATGTAAACCGTGGCGTCTTGAGCGTGTTTTGTGAACTCATACCTGTCTGGTGAGTATCTGTCTTCAGACAAGCGATGTCGGGGGCCGTAAAGCGAGGGTCCTCCTCTCACACCGTGGTCTAAACTTCGACTGAAGGACAGGAGAGAAAATGAGAGCCTTGCTATGACAAAGAGCGGTAGTGAGACAGTGCTAGTTTTAATTGTGAGGAGTGTTATTTTAGTTTTACACTTTAAAAAATTTTTTTACCGATTTCATTTTGAAAACTTCAGTTCATTTGCAGCTTTAAATGTTTATGTATAATTAACTTGGTCGTACAAATCATTTTAACTTTAATGACATTAAACCAGCTTAAAAAAATCTAACTGAATTCCGTTTAATATAAAAAACGTTTAAATAGCTCAACTTATTTTGATGAGGTAATGTAAAAACATCAGTTGTTATAACGTCATCTTTTACAGTGAGGTATATACTATCAATTATTATTATTCTTTTAAATTTGCTTTTAATTTTATTTTAGTTTTCAGTGTTTTCATTTCATTTCATTTTTTTTTTTTTGTAAATGAATGTGCTTTTGTCATTTATTAGGTTTTTTATATTTCTATTTAGCTTTAGCTATACATCTCAGTTTAATTTTAATTCAAGTTAAGTAATTTTAGTACTTCAGCTTGAACAATTCTATTTCAGCTAGTTTCCATGGCAAGATTTCTAATTTCTAGGAGACCCAAATTGAGCAAACATCCAATTTGGTGCAGTTTCTGGTATTTACAAGGACAAAAAAGTAATGTGAAATACAGATAGCTTGTAATGTAAATTATAAGATCATTATAACTGTCACGGATCTGGTCGGTGTCCCGCTGTCCACTCACCACCAGATGTCACTCTCACCCCATCACCACACTCTGACTGTTGTACCACACCCCGGACTACATCTCCCGTCATGCATCTCGCTGATTGCGTCAACACATGTGACCAATCAGCAGCACCATAAAAGCCCCGGTCTTTCCCCATGCAAGTCACGGATTGTTGTTAGTGTTTTTCTCATTGTTTAGCGTTCTCTTGTTTCTGGTTCCTTGTGTTTGATTCCCTCGCCTGGCTCCCCGTTTTCAACTGTTCGCCGCCTGCCTTCGGATTATCGCTCGTTATAAAGGACTATTCTCTCGTCTCGCCTCTGACACTCCTGTTACTGTTGATTTGACCCTGCCTGTACGACCATGTATCTGTCTCGTCCCAATAATAAAGGCTCGCAAGTGGATCCGCTCGCCTCTCGTCCTTTACTCCTCGTTACAATAACACTACTTACATAAAATGAAATAAATATAAGTTGCCAATCTATATTTCCTAATAGTATGCCTTTTCGGATAGATAATATTTAAATGCTCAGTTTGATGGTCAAAACACATAATGCAATGCATTACAATTATTACTGAAAGATGAACAATTAAACATTCCTAAAAAGCCTAATGATAATATTTAATACCGACATTTTAACATGATTTTTCAAAAAAAGATAGATAATAGTGTAAATCTAAATTGCTTCAGTCTAGTAAGTGTTTATCTTGAAATATTACGGACAATAAAAAAGTTATTAATAGTTAAAGTCAGTCACTTTATAAAAATCAATAAAGATTTCACAGCATGATATGAACCTGCAAGGAAACATTTGTACAATTATACCAAAAGGCCTGTTACTTACTAAAAAAAGTACTGTTTGTACTATATCTAAGGGTAGAGTAGACTTTATAGGGTTAGTAATAATATTGTAATAATATCCTGAAGATGTAAAAAAAAAAAAAAAAACATTTAAAATGGTTAAAACTTCAAGTTAACATTTGCCACTCTAAAATCAGCATTACTGTGGATTTTGAAAATGTTAAACACACTTTAGAGGGATGAAATATCTTTTTTCAATGAGAATTGGTTTACGAATCATTTTTAATGACTATATTTCCACCCTTTTTTCTTTGCAGATCTAATTTATGTAAACATTATGTTCTCATGTGGAGTGAGCAACAGTGCTTTGTTCACTGAACTGTGCTACAATTTGTACAGTTTGTACCACCTATTAAGATCAGCCTGAAAGAATCAGAGACATTGTTAAAAATGAACATTAGCCACTAGTTTTGAATGTGGGGAACCTGGAGCAGCACATTTGACAAACCATCCTGATATCTTACACTAAGCATTAGTTAAATGCCACCTGGGTGGCAAAGTTGCTGAATAGCAAATAGACATGACATATGAAACATGGATTTATTCATATGATATTAGAAAGCTTGGTTTGGGGAGGAAGTTTGGAGTATGTTTTATGATATGACCTCTTGACACTTAACTGACAGATCTTATCATTTGTACCTTTGCGGTGGAGGGACGCTGGGCGAGCGTGAGCGTGTGCGGATCATGTCTGATCGGGAACAGTGATTGGACGACATCACCTGCTCAGGGACGGACAGAGTGGAGCTCTGGAAATCCCTGCCATTGTGCCGGTAATCTGAGGCAAACACAACACAATGCACATTTATACCAGCAATGCCATTTAACAACCAAATGATGCCAAATTATAACTCAAACGCTCACTGAAAAATAAGAGCAAAGCAAAATCTCATTCAATGGCATTAAGACATTTTTAAGCATAAAAATACGTTTGGCAGCACTGTATGCAGTCTACCACACTCAACTTTATTTTACAGTGATATTAACACTTCATTCAGGAACATGAAAATATCTTAAAAAGTGAACATAATCAATGCGGTCAGCGTGAAATGACGGTGAGGATTTTCCTTGTGCTGAGTCGGGAGGCTAAAGTTCACAGTAATCTTCTCTCTGACAATATCCTTTAATTTGATTTGTTGATCAGCATGTGTGAACCAGGACAAGCCATGTGTGAACAGACATTGAAGCATGAAACGATCATTACAGACACAACTGGCATTTATTCATTTGTTCAGATCAGATTGTGGACCATTAAATCAATTTGTGGTTGTGTTTTCAGAACTTGGGGGTCAGTAAGATATTTCTTTCTTTTTTTAAAGGAGAAGTCCACTTCCAGAACAACAATTTACAGATAATGTACTCACCGCCTTGTCATCCAAGATGTTCACGTCTTTCTTTCTTCAGTACTAAAAAAATTATGTTTTTTGAGGAAAACATTTCAGGATTTTTCTCCATATAATGGACTGATATGGTGCCCCGATTTTGAACTTCCAAAATGCAGTTTAAATGCGGCTTCAAACAATCCCGAATGTTGTAAATGATCCCAGCAGAGAAAGAAGGGTCTTATCTAGCGAAACGATCGGTTATTTTAATAGAAATAATACAATTTATATACTTTTTAATCTCAAATGCTCATCTTGTCTTGCTCTTCCTGAACTCTGTTTTTTTCTGATTCATGATAGTTAGTGTATGTCGAAAAACTCCCATCTCATGTTCTCACTCAACTTCAAAATCGCCCTATATCACTGCTTTACCTTTTTTGTTAAGGGTGTTTGATCTTCTTTGCATGTTCACTTTGCAAAGACTGGGTCAGTACGTCTGCAGTGATGTAGGATGATTTTGAAATGATTTTTGAAGTTGAGGGAGAAAATACAATTGGAGTTTTTTGACATACCCTAACTGTCTTGAGTCAGAATACACAGAGTTCAGGAAGAGCAGGACAAGATGAGCGTTAGAGATTAAAAAGTATTTAATTTGTATTTTTTTTTTATAAAAATGACCGATCGTTTCACTAGATAAGACCCTTCTTCCTCGGCTGGGATCATCTGAAGCCACATGGACATCTTGGATGACAAGGGGGTGAGTAAATTATCTGTAAATTGTTGTTCTGGAAGTGGACTTCCTCTTTAAGAAATCTATCCACCTTATTTTTACAGTAAGAGTGGGCGCGGCCATTTGTGACCCTGGACCACAAATCCAGTCATAAGTAGCACAGGTATATTTGTAGCAATAGCCAACAATACATTTTATGGGTCAAAATTATAACTATTTCTTTTATGCCAAAAATCATTAGGATATTAAGATCATGTTCCATGAAAATATTTAGTAAATTTCCTTGTTAAGATATTAAAACTTAATTTTTGATTAGTAATATGCATTGCTAAGAACTTCATTTGGACAACTTAAAAGGCGATTTTGTCAATATTTAGATTTTTTTGCACCCTCAGATTCCAGATTTTCAAATAGTTGTATCTCGGCCAAATATCGTCCTAACAAACCATACATCAATGGAAAGCTTATTTATTTAGCTCTCATCCACATCAGGCTGCTCTTATCTGTACAAAACAGCATATTTTGCTGCTTGATATTGTAAATTGGTGTCTTACCATATTACTGTAATGTATTATCTTAATTATGAACACACTGGTTTGTAGTGCAAACCGTTTTAGCGTTTAATGCATGTTGTGATTCTTCTCATTATTTCCCTATAGCGGCTAATGAACTGGAAGTCTCACCACAGGAAGAATAAGGTGGACACTTCTATTCAACAAGGACACACTAAATTGATCAAAAATGATAGCATTTATAATATTACAAAAGACTTTCATTTCAAATAAATGCAGTTATTTGGAACTTTCTGTTTCAACAAAGAATCCTGAAATTCCTGTTTTCACAAAAATTTGAAGCAGCGTAAATGTTTTCAACATTGATAATAGTTAATTGAGCAGCAAATCAGCATATTAGAATGATTTCTGAAGGATCATGAGACACTGAAAATTCGGCTTTGATCACAGGAATAAATAAAAAATTGACATAAATTCATTTAGAAAATATTTCACAACATTACTGTTTTTGCTCTGTTGCTGATCAAATAAACGCAGCCTTGGTAAGCAAAAGAGACTTTTCTCAAAAACATTTAAAAAATTTACCAACACCAGACTTTATGACAGTAAGTGAATATTTACAGTTTTGTAAGTACAGTGCGATGCTAAAGCAGGGAGAGGTGTCTTAGCTGTACCTGAGATAACACCAATCCCGTCTTCACAGTCGTAATCAGAGAACTCACTGTCACTGATTCTCTGTGACCCTGAGAGACAGAAAGAGAAACAGAGAGACAGTGAAACAGAGAAGGGAAGGGTGGAGGAACCGATCACGAGGGTCATAATGAAGAAAAGACCCTCTTAACGTGACCGTCTGTTGTAATCCACAGGACAGTTCACGTGAGGTAATCTAGTTAGAGTCATGGCACAGCAGACACACATACTAAACTAGCATTATGTTAGGTTATAAGGGATGAACCAGTATGGAAATTATGATATTAATTTATTTGATAATAATGTTTTAAATTAATTTTTTAAATTAAAAATATTTGATTAAGTAATTTTTCTTTTTATTATTATTTTTTGGGTAGCACTTTACAATAAGGTGTCATTTTTTAACATTGGTTAATGTATTAACGTGAATGAGCAATAAACAATACATTTATTACAGTATTTATTAATCTTTGTTAATCTTTTATTTTGTATGCAATTAATCACGATTAATCATTTGACAGCCCTATTGTTTATTTATTTATTTATTTTTACTTTTTATCCCAAAATTTTGACTTTTTCCCCCCTCACAATTTTCAGTTTAAATCTGACTTTTTTCCAAATTCCTTTTTAAAAAATAACAATAAAAAAGTCAAAATTGAGAAATAAAAAGTCATAATTATTTTTCAAACCTTTTAAGTCTCATGAGAGAAACAACCTTTTATATGGGGATATTCTGATATTGACATAAACAGACTAATAATTTAAAAATGCTATTTTCAATAGCCATTCATGGTAACAATTTACAATCAGATCCCATTATGAGCATTACATTTGTTACAGTATTTATTAGTCTTTGTTAACATTAATACAACTCTTCAGTAGTTAGTTCATGATATGTTGAACTTAATGAATGTTGAAATTACCATTAACTAAGATCAATAAATGCTTTAGAAGTATTTTTCACTGATGTGATTAATGTGATTAATTTTAACAAATGGAACCTTACTGTAAAGTGTTATAGTCAGTAATTTATTGTGCATCACTACTAGATACAGATGTTAAATCTTCATCCTAATGTAACTTTGATAATTACAAACATACTGTCAGTTCTAAAGAGGCTTTAAAAAAAATAAAAGTAAAAAGTTAAATAATTCAAATATAAAAATACCATAAAAGAATAAAACCAAGAGTGTTTTTATACTACAGCTGTCACTGAAGACCGGGGAATATTTGACATGAAAACAATTTGCATGCTAATGCACAGTATGTTAAAGTGAGTTGCTAATGATGACGCATAATTTGAAAGTATAGCATAATGCATTTGCAACAGTATCACTAAATTTCCACAGCAGACTATAGTCATTTTAAAGACGTTTTCTCATTTGTAACCTCACTACAGTGGAAAACAGCTGCAGCTCATGTTGAAAATCATACTGATGGCGTGAACTTTGCCATCATTTACAGTGAAACACAGCAAACAGTCAACCACAAGAGGTTTGTGAGAGGCCGGGAAAAGCGTGAGCAATCCACACACAGATCTGCTCAGGAAGGGCTGTTAACTAGGCGGATTTTATATGTATTTTTAGTGGTGAAGATCAGGCCTAAACGGGCAGAAAAGCTGTAAGATGAGGACTGGTGGCATGTAGCAGCAGTGATGGGCGTTAACTCCATGCAGGCTGTGAGGGACAGTGTATGAGGCGGAAGTGAGGGGAGATCACACTTTGAGAGTGTGGAGAAGGAGAGAAAAATCACACTGCTGGCCAATCACATGCTAGCTGAAGCAAGCAGGGCAAAATTACCTGAGTTGTAAAAATACGGGCCCTTGTCTGCAAATGTTTCGGTAGTGGACAGACAGTAATATTTTTTGAAGGAAACAGAACATGAAAACAAGAAACATATCAACAAAAACAAACATACATAAAATGTGATGTCCAGATTGATATTTTAATATCAGTTCTGGACATGAAAACAATGCAGAATATACAAGACATTCATACCAGTGCAGGTCTGTAAACTGCTACATTCAAACTGGCACAGTGTTCTATTCTGATTTTTAAAATTCAAATTCAAAAAGGTAAAATTCTTTACACTTTAAACAGATAATATAGACTACCGTTCAAAAGTTTGGGGTCAGTGTTTTTAATTACTTACTTTCTTATTTTTAATTAATACTTTTATTAATGCTTAACATTTTGATAATTTTATTCAGATCAAAAGTTACAGTAAAAACATTTATATTATTGCAAAATATTTTTATTTCAAATAAATCCTGTTCTTTAGAACTTTCTATTCATCAAAGGCTCATCACAAAATATTAATCAGTAAAATCTGTTCTCAACAATAATAATAATAATCAGAAATGTTTCTTGAGCAGCAAATCAGCATATTAGAATGATTTCTGAAGGATCATGTGACTGAAGACTGGAGTAATGATGCTGAAAATTCAGCTTTGATCACAGCAAATAACATTTTAAACATATTAAAACATATTTAAAAAAGAAAACAGTTAAATTGTAATAATAATTTTACAATATAACTGTTTTTACTGTATTTTTGATCAAATAAATGCAGCTTTGGTGAGCAAACACTAAAAAATCTTACCGACCAAAAACCTTTGAACAGTATGTGTGCATTTTTGCATGTTTCTATGTAATACAGTGCAGTTTTTACATTATTTTACGATATGCACAAATGGTAAACCAAACACAAAATTATAATGAATGACTGACATAAATCACACAAAATCACACAAAAGTCACTTTTCACATATATAAAAGTGGCCCTGACTGCATTCGAAAATGTGATTTAATGTAATTTCTGCTAATCACACTGTGAAAGAGAAATCAGATTGAGATCACTTTCAGCTGTAGTGTGAACACTTTATTTTTTATCAAGTTTAAAAAAGGTACTAATATATACATTCTATATATATATATATATATATATCAGTATAATATCGAACCTTTCGGCACGACATCCACGGTTCAATACGCGCTTATGAATTGCTATTTTTCGGTTTTGCATTTAAATAACTTTGTGTTTTTTTTTCGCTCAGAATTTCATGTGTTGAAATGAAGAAACGCTTCCCCGTTTATATTTGAAAAAAGGAACACGTGCAGAGCATCTTCCATACTAATGATATGCAATGAAAAGCCTTTCTAAACCTGTTGTCCAACAAAAGAGTTACAAAAACAAAAGTTATAAAAAACATTATAACTTGTTTTTAATTCACAACATCAGTCGAGTGTTTGAAATAACTTCCTCATGTGATCTGATGTGGATTCTTTTCATAGAATGAGGCAGACAATAAATTCTATACTCATATTCTATGTATGTCGATTAGCAATGGCTTATGAAAATACACAAGATGGCTTGAAGAACACAGATAAACCATATATTATTGCAGATGACTGTTTATTGTCCTTACATTAAATCATTCAAACCGTTCAACATTATATCTTGTTTTTATTCAGTTACAGCAATATCCATATTAGAGATTTCTCTACTTTGATTAATTTACTTTATTAATACTTTGACGCATATGTGGATTTTCTACACGAGGGGCGCCCTCTGGTATTCAGTATGAATGAAACCCAGTCTATTTAGCATAAAAATAAAAAAAATAATACCTCTCTCATAAGAAAAATTAAGCAGACATATACTAAACTACGCTTTTTCCATTGTACAGAGGTTTATGGGAGTATTTTTTAACAAACTGTTAATTTGTTGCAAAAAAAAAAAAAAAAAAACACACTGAAGGGGCAAGATATCAAAACCGAACCGAAAACCGAGGTACGTATTGAACCGTGGACTAACTGTATTGTTGTATCCCTAACCTTTAAGGTACTAATATGTACAATTTAGGGGTAAATAAGGTACAAAGATGCACCTTTTAGCTTTTGTACCTTAGGGTACCACCTGAGTGTTTGTTTCTGAGTGTGTGTTAGTGTTTACTGTACACTCTTAAAAATAAAAGTTACAAACGGATGTTTGCAATAGAAGAACCATTTTTGGTTTCCGAAGAAACTTTCAGTGAACAGTTCTTAAAACTGTTTTTTTTTTTAGTGTGAAGAACATTTTGACAATCTAAAGAACCTTTTTCCACTGTAAAGACTTTTTTGTGGAATGAAAAGGTTCCATTGATGGTAAAGGTTCTGTGTGGAACCACTGATGCCAGTAAAAAACCTTTATTTGTAAGCGTGTAAGAGTAGGCGTGTGTGTGCAGTACATACTCTGCAACCTGCGTGTCGGGCTCTCTCCGTGTAGGAGGCGTCTCTGCATGTAGGGCGAGGGGTTCGGCAGCGGCATGGAGGACAGGTCGTGTGTTTGGAGCTTATACCAGTGAGGCTGATCGTCCAACAGCGCCGTCTCCAGCTCGATCAGAATCTACACACACAAACACACAGGTATCAAACACACATCCAGTTATCATAATTTGCAGTGTTTTATGAGCTTAAAGGAGAAGTCCACTTTTAGAACAATAATTTATAGATAATGTACTCACTCCCTTGTCAACCAAGATGTTCATGTCTTTCTTTCTTCAGTCGTAAAGAAATTATGTTTTTTGAGGAAAACATTTCAGGATTTTTCTCCATATAATGGACTGATATGGTGCCCCGAGTTTGAACTTCCAAAATATAGTTTAAATGCGGCTTCAAACAATACCAAATGCGGTTGTAAACAATCCCAGCCGAGGAAGAAGGGCCTTATTTAGAGAAATGATCAGTTACTTTCATAAAAATAATACAATTTATATACTTTTTAATGTCAAATGCTCGTCTTGTTTTGCTTTTCCCGACCTCTGTTTTATTCCGGTTCATGACATTTAGGGTAGGGAAGCGCGGGGCACAAACTAACACGGGGTTAATTGTAACACTCGTGGTTTAAATATTTCCACACATGCTAGCTTAACTAAATTTACAGTATTTACTAGTTGTCATATCAACACTATACAGAGAAAAAAGTGCGCCAAAATTCAAAAGCCTGAATATTTATTTTACCATAGTAAAAGTAAATTTCTGGCTGAAGTTAATTTTTCATCTCAGATTTTACTATTTACTTAAAATGAGACAAATCTGCTATTATTTTAATCCCCAATCTGTTATTTATCAGTGTATATAGTTAATTAATGCTTGGCAAACCAGCAGAAGACACTAACCACATTTATATTCCAGTCATGCTGATGGGGAAAGTTCTGCTCCGCTGCTATTCTATGACATTAGCCATGTAATTTTCACTATTTACTTTTATGGATTTTAATAAGAAACCACAAGAAACAGGTGAATAAAGACTGACAATCGATGTTTAATGTTCAGAAATTATTATTTCAAGAATTGTAAAGCATTCTGACTTGTTTATGTTTCTCGTGTTCTGTGAGAGCTGTGTTTGGAGGGAGGGGAGTGTTTTTCTGAATGTCTGAATGTGTTTCATATATTTCCGCACATTGTTTTGAACTATACTGTATAGCTGTGATTTGCGATCAGAGCCGTCCCACACATGGTTGCAATGTGTTCATTGTGAAACTCAAAAATTTGAAGATTTGTAATTCTTAAAAAACACCATTATTTTATTTGTAAAAGTTAATCATTTAATTTTATTGACAAAATATTTTAGTTTGTCGTGCATATTTTTTTCATTCGATCAGACAACATTTTAAGCTGTCATATGGTCATCAACGTGCCTCTCACATGTTACAATGTACCCTACCTACAGGGCATGTTGTCACATTTCACTTCCTTTCTTCTGAGGTAAATAACGAAAAAACGGAATTCAAAATGGAGAAATGTTTTCCTCAGAAAAACACCATTTCTTTACGACTGAGGAAAGAAAGACATGAACATCTTGGATGACAAGGGGGTGACTACATTATATGTAAATTGTTGTTCTGGAAGTGGACCTCTCCTTTAAGATGCAGCTCAAATGTGGAATATTTCTTGCATTAAAAGAAATAAAATAAAAACTACCTAAGCCATCAAACTTTTCAAAGGAAGACAAAAAATTGATTTTAAACTAAAACTTCTATTTTCGTCTGATATTGCTGCCACAACAGCTCTCTTGCATCATACACAGTAAATATTGTGCCTGTGCGTGTTGCATTATTAGAGACGTGCAGCAGGAAGGTGTTGGTCTCTCACCTCTCCCAGGAACTCGCTCTCCTCCTCTCGGACTCTGGCCTGGTCCCATAGCGTGATCTCCAGCATGCGCTCCCTGAACTCTCGTCTGTGCACCGGCGAGTACATGAACGTCTGGTTCCACTTGGGCTCTAGAGATTTCTTCACTGTTTTCGTTCTCCTCTTGCTTTTATCGCTGAGAACAGCAGGTGAGTTCATATTTTACAGCTGCTGTTATGAACTTCACAGGCCAACAGAGACACTACAACAATCCAAGGACTTTTTTTTTTTTACAGATATGAATTTTTTGTTTATTACTTACAAATGGAATTTAAAGCTATTATTTTATTATCTGGGTTGCAGGATATTTCACATTCATTTTGTCCAGGTTAAAATCGCTTCTAAAAAGGGAGGATTCTGAGGATTTCAGTGCATTTCACTAGCTTTTGAATTTTTGGTTATTAAAGTTTGCCGTCTTTAAAAAAAATACACTTTGTGTCCTGAAAATATACAGTGGGTTTACTGTAAAAATGTATTATTAAGCAATTATATCAATGTGATTTTGAAGGATTCACTGTGCATAGACACACAAATATTTGCACTTCAACTTAATTTTACCTCTTTAAATTTCTACTTTATTTAGACATCAATATCTCCATATTTACATATAGTTTCAAATAAATTCAAATAAATATACATTCATTATTTTTATTTATTTATTTATTTTTTATTTTGGAGAAAAACATAAAAATTACAATTTTGTTCTTTTGGAATTTCTTTGCATTAAAGAATTTTAAAAAATCAGCATATTAGAATGATTTCTGAAGGATCATGTGACACTGGAGCAATGATGTTTAAAATTCAGCTTTGCATTACACAAATAAATTACATTTGAAAACATAGTCAAATAGACAATGGTTATTATATTAATATAAATATTTTTTTACTGTATTTTTGATTAAATAAATCAATAAATTAGAGCTTTGGTGAGCATAAAAACTTCTTTTGAAAACAAAGAGATAATTTAAAATCCTTATTCAAAGTCCATTTGAAGGACAAAACTGGATCTATCTGAACTCAGACATGCACGTACCTTCTGTCGGGGAGGAAGTAGATTTTGACATATGGATTCCTAGGTCGCCCGTCTTCTCGTGAAGGCAGGTCTTTGGCGCCCAGGATGGTGACAATGAGCTGATGTCCTACTTTATCATACCACAGCTTGACCTGCAGGAAGAGACGGGCTCTGTTAGGAGGTCTGTAAGCGGAACTCACCCCAGAAGGTCTAGGGCAGACCTGCAGAGCCCCTTATGTGCCCCAATGTGTGCAGCATCACATGCTTGGCAGATCTTTCCCAGAGCAAGAACAGCACCAGCACACACTAACTACATCTAGCTGACTAACTCTCAACATCTCAGTCTTTTATCATCAGCTAAGTTCACCACTAAAACAAATACGGAATTGAACTACATCTAAGCACTGAATCACATAGTTTGATACCACAGTGTTTAAGGGATCTGAGTTTATGTTGCACTTAATATTCCAGGTTAAATATAGCTTTTTTACTTTAGACAATAATTTGGCTTCTATCTCAGTTTGTAAAAACTTTTTTTTTTTTTTGACAGTACTGCAATTACTATGGGACAAGTATGGAAGGATATGGAGGATAATTGTGACCTTTTATATCAAAATTGCAGTTCTGAGAAAAAAAAGTCAGAAATGTGAGATATAGTCACGATTCTGACTTTTTCTCAGATTTGCTTGATGCAAACTCACAATTACAAAAAATACAGTTTGAATTGCGAGATAAAAAGCAGCAATTACCGTTTTTATTTTTTTATTCAGTAGCGGAAATAGCCTTCCGTAGGCAAGTCACTACACTGCGATAAATTATAAAATTTACAAAGTTTTGCAGTGTTAAATAAAAATAAAATAAAAATTAAAATATAATAAGATATAAAATAGTGTATAAATAAAAAAAATAATAAAATAAAATAACCGTAATTGGTTGATATATACAGTACAAATAATATATATTTAATAATATAATAAACATAATATATAATATATTATATTTCTAAATAAACTTAAAAAAAAAGAAAGTAGCATTGACAATTAACTAAAACACAAATTTTAAGGAAAAATTTAAGGTGAAGTACAACAATTACTGAAACGGAAATAAAATAAATAGCTAAATATACATATAAAAACTGGAAAAAAATTATATATATATATATACATATATATGACAAATATGACAAAAGCACACAGAAAAGTTTAAAAAATGCAATGTAATGTAAAAGTAAAATAATAAACTGAAACTGAAATAAAATAAATAGCTAAATATACATATAAAAACTGATTTTTATAATATATATATGACGAAAGCACACAAAAAGTTTAAAAAATGCAATGTAATATAAAATTTAATAATAAGCTGAAACGGGAATAAAATAAATAGCTAAATATACATATAAAAACTGGAAAAAACATAACTGTTAGAGAGAATAGTTCACGCATATAAATTAACTCTTGTTTTCACTCTTGCCCAATACCACTAATTCATGAAAGGATACCATAGGGATCCCATTAATGTAAATATATTTTACTTTTATTTTACAAACTGAGAGACAAGTTTCTGGAATAATCTACAGTATGCCACAGATGGATATCGATAGATTTAAAGTTACATTTAACCCAGAATATTCTCTAAAATATTATTGTCTACATGTGCAAACAGTTGTTTGTGTGATGCCAGTCTGGGCTGTGGAATATTCCATCCCTTATTGGCTGGCCAGGGGATAAGGGCGTGTCTGCCACAAGTCTCATCCAATCAGATGACTCGAAAGTAATCACAATTTGTCACATTTATTTTAAAACTGACAGACACTTTCAAAGCCCAGCAATCCAAATTAAATAAAATACCACACAACAGAAGAGACTAAGCAAAGAAAATGTAACACAAAATGTAAAAATGCTCACACTATGTGTGATAATCTGATTTTAACCCAAAGCAGAATTTACATTAAACAGCTTTGAAAGTCTCAGTGGCAGCTCTCTGGGAACTAAAAATTGAATCTCACACATGCATCTACTCTTACAGTAAAAAAAAATCCTTAAAAAAAAACAACAACAAAAAAAAAAAAAACAGTAAAAACAGGAAGGGCGAAAACTGGAAGATTGCAGGAAGGTTATGGAATATAGAAAAAAAAAAAAGAAATTCCAAATAAATAAATTAAATAACATTATATAATCAAATTAATTCAAAATAAATTTATTAATTTATTTTAAAATAAATCTAAAGTTTAATGTACTTAACTGAATAAACCATTTTTAATTTATTAAATAATTAAATCATTGTTAATCAGTTAAATACGCCAATTTATTTGTAAAATAATAAAAAATTAAATGCACCAATTTGTTTGTAATATTTCAAAAAGCTTTTAATAATACTAGGGCTGCACGATTATTCCCTTGAAATTGTAATTCCGGTTATTAATTACGATTATCACAATTTACATTGAATGATGTTTTGAATAGCTTTATACCATTGTTTGAAGCAACTGCATGCCACATTTTATATATAGTTTCTTCTTTAAATATAAAAAAGTAAAAGAAAAGCAAAATAATGTAAGTGGATTTTTTATTAATTATATTTATTTATTTATTACATAATTGTGGCATCTGTAATTGTACTCACGATTAGAAATTTGATTAATTGTGCAGCCCTAAATAATACCCACAATTTATTCTGTAATGTAATTACATATTGGTTGCATTTTATTTAAACAATTTCACAAACAAAATAGCATTACTACATTAATAAATTGAATATCACCATTTTTAATTTCCAAATGACAAAGTTAATTTATTTATTTGACAGAAATTCTCTGTCTTCCCAGCATTTGCCCTTCCAGATCACTAGAGCTGAACAAACACACGTTTATAATGTACCTTGAGAGAGAACTTGCTATTCTAGATAGATACTCTAGTACTAATGCATGCAGTAAAGCAACAGAAAGAGCTCAATACAGACTACAGCAATCCAGGTAGCTTCCATTGCAAAAACAGCAGGGGGAAGGCTTCAGTCCAAACAAATTGTACCGTTTGATTCTTCTACAGACGTATCGATGTCTGTGCTTTTATTAGTTGACTGCATTAGGAAACTGTACAAAATACATTTTCATCTAAAACTCTAAAACATTTTCAGAAAGTACAGCAACAACTACTGGAGTTTATTATTGCAGTTAAATGGGAAATCCCTCATGTTGCTCCAAACCCATACTACTTTATTCTCTTTTCTTTTAAACTTTTGCATTCCACATACAAAAATCATACAGGTTTGCCTAAACAATCTTTGGTACAATTTGTTTATTATCTATGAGAGAAATGTTCTACATTGGAAAATGCAATATTATCTCAGAAATGTGGTCATTTACATACTGTATTTCTGCATTGTAACACAGAACATAATATTTGATAGTGCTACTGATCCAAACTAGGCCTCTTTTGTATTAAAAATAAAAAATAATGACTTTTAAAGACATTTAAAGTAGGTAAACATATGCATTTCATACAAACTGTTTTCTATTTAATATAAAACAAATAGAACGTTCCATGTTACATGACATAGAATGAAAAATGTTTGCCTAAATTTTTTTAAAGAGATTTAATTTAGTAAATGATGCTAAAACCATGCCACATTTAAAAAGAGAGTAAAATAAACGCTTAAAAACAGATATATAATTCATGCAGCATATTTCAGCCTCAGCAAGATGGCCGTTCAATTAATTAAGCAAAATTCATACTGTTATAATGACACAGCTCTTATGAATTGTGGTTATAAATCGCAAGGGCGATGACGTATAACTTTGGGGGAAAAAATAAAATCGGAACAAAAGAGCGAGCGGGGGGAGAAACTTGGAATGCTGCCGTTTTCCTGCAGTGCATTTTCCAAATAACGCACAGAAAGAGAGAGAGAGAGAGTAATGAAGGGTTGAGAAAGACTGCCAGAAATGAAAGAAAAGATTAAAAAGAGAGCAGAGAAAGAGAGAGAAGTCTGACGATGTTACCTGGACCCTAGGGACAAAAGGCGTGGTTCTTCTACTAAGGCATGGACTCTGGATAAGCAAAATTAACAAAGAAAACAAAAGCAATACAACTAAACCAAAACTGCACAGAGGCACACAAATCAAAACAACCCATCTGAGAAGAGATTTAGCCTAACTGAATGCGTAAGACAGCTTTTATTCAATTATCAGACCGCTTCAAACTCAAACATTACCAGAATCGTACAACTGAAATAACCTTAAGGCCGTATGTGAGTCCTGAATTGTGTCAAAACATAATTCATAATGCAAAGTAAGTATGACATAACACCTGCTAGCATGTCATTTTTAAAATACTTTTTGAAATAAAAAAATAGATGTAAAAAATGTAAATATTCACAATAGGATGCAGGTTTTATGTCAACGTAGACCTATAAAATCGATTAATCGTGATTAATTGCATTCAAAATAAAAGTTTGTTTATTATTATTACATATATTTCTTAAATGCATACTTGTAAGTGTATCTATTTATATGTATAAATACACACAGTACACACACATATATTATGTAAACACAAATGTTTATTTTAGATGCGATTAATCGCGATTAATCGATTTTACAGCTCTTGAAAGTTGCGATTAACATACAGAATCTCTTCATTGTAACACAGAATGTTATATTTGATAGTACTGATCCAAACTGAGCCTCCTGAATGTTTTTTTTTTCTTTTTTGCTCAGAAATTGTACTAATTGCACTAATTTCGAAAACGTGGGCAACACTTGGTAAACAGTATACAAGTACTCAGTAATAAAGTACTTCTAAATCATTCGCAAACTACTAGTTTATAGTAGAGATCGACCAATATATCGATTTACCAATATTTTTCCTGATATTTAAGCATTTTACCATAATCATTTATTGGTTTTGTAATATCGGATTCACCGATAAACGCCGCCATCCTGTGGGTGTTTTGAGAATTACCAGCACGATCGCTATTTCAGCACGTCTGAGAAGAGACGAGACAACAACAACAGCATGCATAGGTAAAGCATTTGCTTAGCTGTAAGTAGTAAACTTTATTTAACATAACAGCCATTAATGCACATATTAGATGTGTTACATAAATGCCTGATATGTAGTTAGTTTATGCAGCTCGTAAGTCACGTAAGATAATCCGTTCTAATAAACACTTAAATTTGTCTGAATTAAATAATATACAGCCATGAATGAGCACATGTTGTAAATGAAAGTGCTGAACTGAATTCTCTCCGTGTTGTCTGTATGCTCTTCATTAGTCTCGTGAAGTCAGAGTCGGCTAAAATAATCCGTTAAGTCCTGTCCCAATAAAGACTTAACTTTGACTGAATTAAATAATACAGTCATGAATAAGCGCATGTTGGAAATAAAAGCGCTTAATTAAATTCTCTCTGTTGTGTATGTCATTAATCTCGTGAATCGCTTTCATTTTGCCATTTACTCACCGGGTTGATTCTCTGATGGCCACCGCATGTAACTTTTAACAAGATTCACTTGTTTAAAACACCCTAAATTATATTAACATTTACTATATAACCATTATTTCGCTAACACACATCTAAAAATATACAACTCTATGGGAATTAATTATTTATTATTTATTATATATATTATAGTGAGTATAGTTCTGTGTAAACAGCGCTTTGTCAGAATCTAGAACAACAAAATATTAGTGATTCTGATATAACATACCAGTTTAGAAATGCAATAACATACTATGTTTTTCCAATATTTCAGAGAATATTATTCAGTGAATTAACATTATCCAGTGAGCTGTTCTTCACTCTTTATATTAAACAGCTTATAAACCTACTAAAACTGTAGTTTAAAATCAAGTTGATATGACTCCTGTCCTTTATTTATTTTCTACATTTGAAAACATTACACATTCTACATTTGTTTTGCTTAGGGTTGCAGCTGATGCATTTTATAAATTAAAAAAAAAAATTATAAATGCAAAGTTTTTATTGTTGTAATACGAAGATTAACAGTAAATAACAGTAAATAAATATCGGTTCTGTATATCGGTTATCAGGCACATAAACATGCAAATAATCGGTATTGTTATCGGTTATAAAAAATCTATATCGGTCGATCACTAATTTATAGTTAATTCATAGTTTCTACAATGTTAATAAATTAATAGGCTATGGACAAATAGTAAGTAAATTGTTAACAAATGATAAAACATCACCAAACTCTTTACATATGAGCTAATTAAACAATAATAATTTGTTAACTACTGTGACAATGAACAGAGAACTCACTATTTGTGCGTTTTATTGTATTAACAATATAGACTATATTTGATTTTTTTGACACTTTTTTTTAAAAAAAGTTTAAAAAAGTTGTTACTGTATATTTATGATAAAGTGTAACCTACATATGCATTTCACATAAAATGCTTTCTTTAAAATATAATACAAATATAACATTCCATGTTACATGACAAAGAATAAAAAATGCTTAAGTAAATTCAGTTTTAATATTTAAAGAGACTACCACATATAAAAGAAGAGTAAAACATCATTTTAAACTAAACATCTAATACATTTTAATGCATTACTTCCATATATATTCTCAATAACATATATAACAACAACATGCAGCAATGATTAGTATGTGTGTGTGTGTGTGTGTGTGTGTGTGTGTTAGGTATTCTGACTTGTATGTTTTAGGATAAATCTCCCTCATTCCAAACAAAAAGAAAACAGATTTAAAACAGCGCAAACCATAGTAAGACACTAAAGCATCGCCCGGACAGAAGAACAGATACACTTCAGCGCAAAAACAGAAAAAGCACATACATTATTATTATTATTAATCAGCATTTCCTTTTTAAACACAATTTCCACACATTTAGCAGTCGTTGCTACAGCTCGTTTCCCTATTAAACAATTAAAAGGCACGATAATGGCTAATCTGTTTCCATGCCTATACGAACACCTGGGTCAAACTTACCTTGCAGATGTCTCTGGCATACAGTTAAGATCAAGGCTGATTGTTCAAGTAAACACTACAGCTTCAGCTAAAAGTACAATGGCTAGTCTTTCATGGAAGTGACTTTAGCTAACATCCTGATCAGCAGCGCTGTGTCAGAGCCGACCTGCAGAGTCTACGTCAATCGGTTAACAAGCTTGAAAACTAATAATACTTTTTCCGTGTCGGGATTCTCTCCAGGATCCAGGCTGGTCTGTGACGGACACTGTCTAGCACTGTCTAGAATCACAAAACACAACTGCTGCAGACTAACAAATGTAAGACCTCATGAGGTTTACAGGCAGCTAACAGTCCTTTATATATTTTTATATATCTTACATTTTGCTCAGATTTTAAAATAAAATCATCCCCTTGTCTCTTGTTTGTCCTGAACAGTTAAACTGCTCACTGTTCTTCAGCAAAATCCTTCAGGTGCAACAAATTCTTTGTTTTTTTTAGCATTTTTGTGTATTTGAACCCTTTCCAACTGTGACTGATTTTGAGATTCATCTTTTCACACTGAGAACAACTGAGGGACTCATATGCAACTATTACAGAAGGTTCAAACACTCACTGATGCTTCAGAAGGAAAAACCATGCATTAAGAGCCTGGGGTGAAAACTTTTTGATTTAAAGATCAGGGTAAATTTAACTTTTTTTTTTCTTCTGAGAAACATGTGAGTATCTTCTGTAACTTCTGAAGGGTGGTACTAAATGAAAAATATGATATTTTGGCAAAATAAGAAAAACACACAATCTTCATTCTGTTCAAAAGTTTTCACCCCCACCTCTTAATGCATTGTTTCTCCATCTGAAGCATCGTTGAGTGTTTGAACCTTCTGTAATAGTTGCATATGAGTCCCTCAGTTGTCCTCAGTGTGAAAAAATGAATCTCAAAATCATACAGCCATTGTTGGAAAGTGTTCAAATACACAAAAATGCTGAAAAACCAAATTACGCAATCTTTTGGGAATCCTCTCATTTTGTTAACTAGAACACCAACACAAAGTAAATAAGGCATATTTTATGCTTGTAAATTAGGATGAGGGAGAGTTTTAACTCCTACAATTAATAAAATGTGTAATATTTATGTGGAAACTAGATGTTAATGAATTCCGTTCTGCAGTGTGACATGTTGCACTCCTAATTAAAACTACACTTAACGGCATGTTTGAAATGGTATTTTAATTATTGTGCATGCAGAGACCACACAGAATATCTGTACTTATGAATTTGTCAAATTGGAGGACCTTTAAACTTAAGCAGGTAAATAAAAATATATGTGTAAACCAGAGGTTGCGCTCGACTTTAAAGGGGTCATCGGATGCCAATTTTCCACAAGTTGATATGATTCTTTAGGGTCTTAATGAAAAGTCTCTAATATACTTTGATTTAAAATTCTCAATGGTTTTGTAAAACAACACCCTTTTTACCTTGTCAAAATCAGCTCTGCAAAAATTACGCAATCTTTTGGGAATCCCTCTCATTCTGAGGGACTGTTCCTTTAAATGCAAATGAGCTCTGCTCACCCCGCCCCTCTCTTCTCTCTGTGGAATGATTAGCTTGTTTACTTTAGCCGCATTTAGCCACATTTAGCTGCGTTTAGCCGTTAAACTTCCTAACTACCACGTTATAAGGAAAGGCGATCGCAAAGATTCATAAAAAAAACACTAATACACACTTCTGCTGTAAGTGAAGCGGGATCATGAATGATTCGCGTGAACATAGACGGATATATGTAGATCGGGAGCTACATTCCCTTCAAAAACAAACGTAATCTACTGCATCTTCAGCAGCTCAGATGTCGGGAGTAAATGACGACCACTATGTACATTATTAAATCCAGCAACACCTCAATCGCTCAATCTGAGATATTCTTGTCTAACTTACATCCCTGCTCCAGCATCGAAACAAGGACAGTTACTGGACTGTGACAGCTGATCTGAGGTAAGACGCTCATGTCAATCAATTATCGTGGGAGCGGCCTCTGTTAGTGTGACGGCACACCGACAGGCATCTGAGAACGGCTCGATTTGAAAAAGGGAATATTATTTTTACAGATTAATTAAAAACCACTGCATGGATTTTTATCATTATAGGGTAGATTTGTACATACACTGCCAACACACATTAATGTTCAAACAACATGAAAAAGTGAACTTAGCATCCGATGATACCTTTAACATTGTCCGTCAGTTTGACAGGCAGGATTGTAAAAATTCTGTCATAATCTATTATTACCCATCATTTTAATTTTCATATTAGAATTAGAATAACACATTTAATTTAGTTTATTTTTGTTCACATTTTCATTTTTAATCATGAACCTACAGGACGACACCATAGTGTTTAAAAACAACGAATGCGCTGGGTTAAAAAAAAAATTGATTTCTCAATTTTTATAGATTCTCATTTTAATAAATGAATATGGATTCTTAAATCACAGTTGATCTCTTGGTCTATGCTGTTTTCAGCTGACGAATGAACAGTGCATAGTGCATCTTCCTTCCAATAAATAGCAACAGGCTAGGCTTTGTGTTACTTTTGATATGAAGTAAAGTCTCAGATTTCAAATTCTGTCCATTTTATTAGGAATTTTAAGCAGTAAATACCGTTTTGGTGCTCTTTAATGTGGCATGATTGTTGTAGCTTCTGTGCACTCGCCCTTGCGTAATCAAACGCATAGGAAAACATTTGTGACAGTTTCGTTTTTGTTCTGAATCCCCTGCTCTACTGCCAGACTGGAGCGCACTCACCACCAACTGGACAGGGGTGGGAATTACAGCTACAATCTACAATAGATCACCCTCAGTGCAATCTGTCAAAATGATGGACGGCCTTCAGATTTTTCCATCACTAATAAAAATAATTTTCGGTTAACGCGACCTCTGGTGTAAACATAATCTGTCTGCTTATAAATAAACTACTGTTTAAAAGTTTGGTGTCGGGAAGTTTTTTAGCCTCTAATGCTCACCAAGGCTGCATTTATTTGATCAAAAATACAGTAAAATTGTGAAATATTATTACAATTTAACATAACTGTTTTCTATGTAAATATATTTTAAAATATAATTTCAAAGCTGTGATCAAAGCTGAATTTTCAGCATTATTTATCCAGTCTTCAGTGTCACATGATCTTTCAGAAATCATTCTAATATGATGATTTGCTGCTCAAGAAACATTTCTGATTATTATCAATGTTGAAAACAGCTGTGCTGCTTATAATTCTGGATTCTTTGTAACATTATAAATGTCTTTACTTTGACTTTTGATCAATTTAATGCATCCTTTCTCAATAAAAATATACATTTCTTTAAAAAAATCTTAGTGACCCCAAACTTTTGAACGGTAGTGTAAATTATGCCTAAATTCTTAATGTTAAAAAACAGTAGTTCATGTCCATTTGTCAACGCTGCACAAGCTTTTTAAGACCTTACATCATTTTATCTACTACAACCCCTTAGCCTTTTGATCTGAGCCAGTATCTGTGTGAACGAACAGTGAGTGCTGGCAAACTCCCTGAAGACACAGTGAAATAATTGCTAAACCTCAAAACTAGCGCCAAAGCTAGAGAGCGGCCAAAGAAAAGCACAGGAAGTCCAGAGATCAGGCACACATGCAGACGCTGGTACTCACTGAGAGCTGTCCGGATAGATACTGAGGGTTTTCCCGGAGCATGCCGGGACTCATGGGGGACGTGACAGAAATGGAGGGACCCATTTTTTGGGATTCAAAGGAACTTGAACCTGAAAAACAAGTGAAGAACATTTAGTTTAATCCTCCTGTTGACAAATGCAGTGCTGAAGTATTGATGTTTTATACATCAAAACTAGTAAACTTACTTGATTCAAGTTGTCCATGTGTGCTCTCTGGTATTCTAGGGACATCTCTACAAGAAAAGTGTGAAGAGCATTTTAATGATATCAGGCGTGTATCTATAAATAAAAACTCAAGGCATCTTAATGATATGTTACACAAATGTAATATATGTACATATACAGTCAAGGTCAAATGTTTACATACACCTTGCAGAATGTGCAAAATGTTAATTGTTTTACCAATATAAGAGGGATCCTACAAAATGCATGTTATTTTTTATATAGTACTGACCTGAATAAGATATTTCACATAAAAGATGTTTACATATAGTCCACAAGTGAAAATAATAGTTGAATTTATTAAAAAAATGACCGTTCAAAAGATTACATACACTTGATTCTTGATATTGTGTTGTTACCTGAATGATCCCCAGCTGTGTTTTTTGTTTAGTGATGGTTGTTCATGAGTCCCTTGTTTGTCCTGAACAGTTAAACTGCTTGATCGAAAAACAATGCATTAAGAGCCTGGGGTGAAAACCTTTTGAATTTAAAGATCAGGATAAATGTAACTTTTTTTTTTGTCTTCTAAGAAACATGTGAGTATCTTCTGTAACTTCTAAAGGGCGGTACTAACTGAAAAATATGATATTAAGGCAAAATAAGAAGAACATCACTTCATTCTGTTCAAAAGTTTTCACCCCCTGGCTGTAAGTGCATGGCTTTTCCTTCTGGAGCATCATTGAGTGTTTGAACTTTCTGTAATAGTTGTATATGAGTCCCTCAGTTGTCCTCAGTGTGAAAAGATGGATCTCAAAAGCATACAGTCATTGTTGGAAAGGGTTCATATACACAAAATGCTGAAAAACCAAAGAATTTGTAGGACCGGAAGTATTTTTCGGAAGAACAGCAGACAGTTTAACTGTTCAAGACAAACAAGGGACTCATGAACAACTATCACTAAACAAAAAACACAGCTGTGGATCATTCAGTTAACAACACAGTTTTAAGAATCAAAAGTATGTAAACTTTAAAAATAATCATTTTTATAAATGTAACTATTATTTTCTTTTGTGGACTATATGTAAACGTCTTTTATGTGAAATGTCTTATTCAGGTCAGTACTAAATAAAAAACACCATGCATTTTGTATGATCTCTCTTATTTTGGTAAAATTATTAGCATTTTGCAGGTGTATGTAAACTTTTGATCTCAACTGTATACATTTCCATATGAATATATTATACTATATTATATATATAAAATATATTGTCATAAGTAATGTGTAGTAAACCTGTCAAAACATTTTGATATTATATAAATACAAAAGATTACATTTTTGTAAGGGTAATATGGCTTGGTGACACACTATAGCTAAACCATCAGGCTTCAATGAATTTAAATATATAACCTGAAGATTTACATATTTTTATTTATTTCTATTTTCTGAAATGAGAAACAGCCATTGTTATCAGAAAGATTTAAAATGACTATATCAAGAAGTAAAATACAGTGAATGTAATTTAAAAAAAAAAGGCATCTACACTGTTTTTCTATAAATTAACATATGGAAGAATTATATTTAATCATTTTTATTTATATACTCCATTATATATATAGCAATATTTACATACACTACCAGTCAGAAGTTTGGAATATTTTTTTTTTTTTTAAGTTTTTATAAGAAGTCTCTTATGTGCACATTAGGGTTTTTGTGATGCATTTTTCTTTTTAAACATTAATAATTAATAAGAAATGTTTCTTGATCAGCATATTGGAATGATTTCTGAAGGATCATGTGACACTGAAGACTGGAGTAATGATGCTGAAAATTCAGCTTTGATCTCAGCAATAAATTACATATATCTCAATTGAAAACAGTATTTTAAATTACAATAATATTTCACAATATTACTGTTTTTATTGTATTTCTATTAAAATAATAAATGCAGACTTGGTGAGCATAAAAGACAAAAAAAGAAACTTTAATAAATGTTAATTATTCCTAATTTTTGACTTGTGGTAGTGTACATATAATATTTGCACTTTTGCTACTGAGGTTAAAATCAAAGTTGACATCAAAATATCTTAAAGACACAAGGATCATGTGCAGAACTAGCAGGGCACGTTTTTTAGGAAATATACTTACCAAATAAAAAGATCATTAAAATATTCACAATGCTAGGTCATTTAATTGTATTTTGCGATCAAGCTATATACTGTGCATTTTACTGTATATTATCCAGCTCTTCAAGGTTAACCTGAGCATCTGATTGTATTGGTGCTAGACTCTTAATGATTTAAGGAAAAAAGCTGCCTAGTGTTTTAAAAATAACAAGGCACAGACTTGAAGCAGGACTTTCATTTCAAACTGTGAACATGTTTCTATAAATATAAGTATTCAAATGTTGGGCTCACACAGGCTATCCTTCTTCATAAACCACTATTGTCAAAGAAAATGTGCTCTGTGTCCCTAAATTGAGACTTTGAGTATTGTAATGATCCAGCAGCCGCTTCACTCACCCAATAGGCCGTGAGACCACCAACTCCACCTGCGGCTCTGGCTTGGATTCTAGAATGATATTGTAAACTTCCTTGAATGTGGCTCCCTGTAAGACCCTCCCGTTCCACTCCAGGACCTGATCACCTGAGGACACAACACCACATCAATACAACATGACATATAAGCTAACAAATTGAAGTTAAAGTATGGAAGCCCATTCCACGACTAAATGAAAAAATCAAAAAATGTAAAAATTGTGAAAATTGTGACTTTTTATCTCACAATTCTGAATTTTTTTCTTGCTATTGCAAGTTTACATCGCACAACTCTTTTTTTTTCTCAGAATTGTAAGTTTATTTCTCACAATTGGGAATTATAAAGTCAGAATTGTGAAAGATAAACTCATAATTCTGAGAATTCTCCCCTAAAATTGGATTTATAATTCACAAATTGAGAACAAGGTCAGAATTGTGAGAAAAAAGTCAGAATTGTGAGATACAAACTCGCATTTTCAAGAAAAAAGTCAGAATTGCAAGTTTTTATGACTTTATTCCTTGCAATTGTAAGTTTATATCATGAAAATGAATATATATATTCTGGTTTTTATTCAGTAACAGAAATGGGCTTCCGTATTAAAGGGATAGTTTACCAAAAAAATCAAAAATTAAAATTCTGTCATCATTTATTCACTCTCATGACATTCCAAACCTGTAAGACTTTCGTTTATCTTTGAGACACAAATGATTTATTTATATTAGGTGGCCTAGTAACACTTTAGAATAGGGAACACTTGTTCACTATTAACTACGACTTTTCCCTCAATAAATTCCTAATTTGCTGCTTATAAATAGTTTGTAAAATAGATGTTTAGGTATTGGGTAGGATAGGGGATGTAGAATACATCAAGCACCTATCAAATTCACACACCAGCATATGTAAAAATAAGGAGCACAGTCAAAAATTTCAGGAGCATCTTCTAATCAATAATCAAATTCTGATAAAATATTAGCTTTCCCATTACAATACAATATTTGACTCCTTAAAGTGATTTACAGGAAAGTTTGTTTTTACCTTTGTAATGGCATTTTTCTATCTTTATTAAAAGTATGTCATCTTTTGTTAAATTCAAAAATATATATTTATAAGCTTTTTTTAAATTTCTAATTAAAACAACAGAATAAAAACAAATAGAATAAGAATAAGTTACCAATCAAATTAAACTCAGTATAAAACAAATTGTACTAATGCTATGAAATCCATAACTTCACACTGAGGTTAATGTTTTATATATAAAATTTTGAATATAGAAATATTAAATGATTTAAATAACAGAAAAGATACTTTAAAATGATAGTAAAACTGCCAGTAGGTGGCGGCAAGTCACTGATTTTATCACTGAATCGTTTATTGAATTGATTCGTTTAAACGGCTGATTCATTCAACGAAGCATGAATGGGTAATTGAAACAGATTTGTTTAAAAAAAACCCATTCATGCATAAACGAAATAACACTGTGTTTGAATGGAGATGCACAGCAGCTCAGCTGTTATTTTGTTTGAAACAATATTCGTTGACGAAACAGAGCAAAATCAGGCAATAGTGTTCAGACAATGCAAGTCACTTAATATTATCTTCTTGTGTAGTGAACTGTTGTATTAAATCAATTTAACTGGCAAACTCCCTTAATAAATCTGTCCCTCTCCTTCGTTCATCACGATCTTCTATTGTAATCGATGCAGCTCATCCACAGACGGACTAGATATAGGCACGGGGAGGGGCATTTTTACTGCATGATTAATATAAGCAGTAATGGATAAAAAAAAAAAATAAAGAATCAGTGTAGGAGAGTGGTTATTATGTGCAAACAATGGGAAACAATATATTTGCACAGTGTGCGCATGGGAAAAAAAATATCAATTACAATTTGAAGCTTGTGCAATGTGCACATCAGCTCGCATGCTAAGATTTTTTTTTCTTGCGCTACCCCATCTCCACCCCAATCATTAACGCTGTTTCTTTTAGTCTTTGACTGCACATATAGGAAAATTTTTGAAATAGCATTATTCTACTAAACAAAATTGATTTCAAATTTATTTCAAGCACTTTCAAGGACCTATATTTGTTTTCAAGTACTTTCCAGGCCTTGAATCCATGTTTCTGATGTTCAAGTACTTTTAAGTACTTTCAAGAAGCGTGGGAACCCTGTATATTTTAAAAATATCTGCATGTAATTACATCTGTAATTAATTTCTGTAATTACATTTATAATTAGACTTTTGACTATCTGACCATCTCTTACACTTTAACCCACCCTTAAACCTACCCATACCACGAAACCTGTCCCTAACCTTACCTGTAACCCACCTCAAAGTGTTTTGCAATACAATATGACCACAATAAGTACAATGTACTTATTTTTTTGATTTACATAGTAGTTAAGGCCACCTAATACAAAGTCGGACCGATTTCTATCCCTCCAATAAAATTTCATGCAAGCAACACTACAAGGCTTCGAAACGTTAATAAAGACACTGCAAAAGAAATCCATACACTCAACTTTCAACTTAAATTACATCAAATTGAACTGAAAAAGTTGAACTTGAACTTATGTGAACTTGAAGTTGAAATTGCTCATCTTATTTTGATGAGTTAATGTAAAAACATTGCCATGACTTACTGATAATACCATTTAGTGTATGAATCGAGCAGTTTAATCACACCAAATGAAGATAATTTTAATGAAACCTTTCTGATTTCTGTCCCTAACTTAAAGTCCGTTTCACTCAAAATCTTCAAAGAGTTCATAAAGACATTGTAAAGATAATCAGCATGAATCGAGTGGCTTAACTGAAGCACAAATGATAATATTCTTAATTAAACCTAAGTGATTTCTATTCCTCAATTGAAAGTTCATTCCCACCAAAATGTATAAGCTTTAAAAAGTTTATAAAAATTTGGTAAAAGTAATTCATACTCTAATGGAATCTCTATGATTTATGTCCTTCCACTGAATGGCAATGCAACCAAAATGTTCAATCTTCAAAAAGTTCATAAAAACATAAGCAATTCATTTACATTTTACATTTGGCAGACACTTTTATCCAAAGTGACTTACAGTAGGTTACATTAATTTTTAATGAAACCTAAGCAATTTATGTCCCTCCACTGAAGGTCCATTTCACCAAAACTCTTAATCTTCAAAACATTCATAAAGACAGCGTAAAAGTAACTAATTTACATTGGGCCGATGCTTTTATCCAAAGTGTCTTACATTGCATTCAATGTAGACATTTACATTTTAGCATTCCTTGGGAATCAAACCCATGACGTCAGTGTTGCTAACACAATGCTCTACTGTTTGAGCTACAGGAAATCTTAAAATCTATATAAATCCAATATGAATTTGCTTTCATTCAACCACAAATCAGGGCTCTACACTCACTTTTCTTTTTAGGAGCACAGTTAAAATTTTCAGAGCACCTTCTAATCAATAATCAAAAAATCTGATAAAAAATTAGCCATTATGGGGTGATTTTTGACTCCTTAAAGTGATTTATAGGGGAATTTTATTTTTATCTTTGTAATAGCATTTTTCTAACTTTATTAAAAGTATGTCATCTTTTATATATATATAGCTTTTTAAAATGTCTAATTAAAACTACAGAATAAGAACAAGTAAAATAAGAATAAGTTACCAATCAAATGAAATCAGTATTAACAAAATTAATTTGTACTACAGAGGTGGCACAAGAGAACACAAAAGTGGCTTGCAGGTGTATTTTCAGGTTTAATGAGGCTCAGAGGTGGCATAAGTGCAATTTAATTAATAAATTCATGTTTTAAATATAACATTTTGAATACAAAAATATTAAATGATTTAAATAACTGAAAAGATACTTTAAAATGAAACTAAATCTGCCAGTAGGTGGCGGCAAGTCACTGATTTAATTACTGAATCATTCATTCATTTGATTCATTCGAACAATGGATTCATTCAGGAATAAAGCATGTGACTGTCTTTATGAATGGGAAATTGAATCATTAACTCACTGATTCTTCTAAAAATGCACTTTCACTGCTATGTTTGAATGGAGATGTGCAGCGCCTCAGTTGTGACTTGTTTCAAACTATTTTTGACAACGAAATCAGCAAAATCAACCAATAGTGTTATAGTCAGACAATGTTAGTTACTTAATATTAACTTCTTGTTTATTTAACTGTTGTATTAAATCAATATCTCATTTACAAAATCATTAAAATTGGTCACTCATCTTAGTTCATTGCAATCTCACAGATCCATTATAATCAACAAAGGTCTCTACACTGCACAATCAATCTCTTATTTACACTCTCTCTACACTTCGTAGTAAAACACATAGAAACCTTTGAAGCAAATATGCTGATCGGGTCACTTGCACATGGTGCTCCTAAATATTTTTTCATAGTCGCACGCAGCAGCAAACGCGACTGAAAAGGTTGCACTGTAGAGCCTTGCAAATTATGATATTTTGAAAGAAACCTAAAGTAATTTCTGTCCCTCCAAAAGTAATTTCTGTCCCATTCCAACAAAATGTTACTGTAAAAGTAATCCATGTGAGGATGACAGAATTTTCATTTTTGTGTGAACTTACTCTTAAAGCTAAAAACCTTTATCATAACTTCTTTACTCATATACAGAATCTCATAATTCGGCAGGACCTTGACTTTGCATAGTTTCATAGCTTTCATGTCCTCCACAGTCTAAAAATGACTTAAAATGTGCTTAATTGTTAAATCTGAACAGATGTGTTCACCTGGTCGAAGATGGCCGACAGTGTCTGCTAGACTTCCTCTCTTCACCTTTGTAATGAAAGCACAAAGTCTGCCAGACTCTGTCATCTTCCCTCCCACCACCTGCAATACAAACAACAGGCAATGCAAATGATTTAAAATATCATTTACATGAAATGACACATTTTTCAGCAAAAAGGGCCTGAAACGTGTTTATTTGTGTGGAAATGAAATGCTGAAAGTTTGACCTGTGCTATGAAAAAATGCTGATGATCCACATCAATACCATATGTGCTAATACAATGGGGAAAGTGAACAAGGATTGCTGATTGCATGCATTTTCTGCCTTTTAACAACCCATTCACTAAAGGAATTATGTAAATCAAAAGCACCCATAAAATGACTGCTAAACACATTTGCACAGGAAAAATAGCTCTTTATTCACAGGAATGTACTCAGATAATGGCTGAAAGACAGCGAGTGGGTAAAGTCTCAGGAACTAAAGCACAACAGCACAAATAGTGCCTTAATTTAGCCTTTTGTGGGAATGTGTACTGTTTTAAAGGAGAACTCCACTTCCAGAACAACAATTCACGACGCTTCGTAGTATTGAATTATGTCGAAAGGTCACACGGAACGTAGGCGGAACTATAGACCCAGTGTTTAGAACGCGCAAAGACTAAGAAAGAAAGTCAAACGCTGTTTACAAACAAAAAGGTACAACGATGTCGGATGATTCTGAAGTTGTAGGAAAAAATAAGATGGAGTTTTTCACCATACTCTACCTTTTTGATCCGGAGTGTGATTACATGTGATTCGTAGTAGTGATGGGAAGTTCGGATCATTTTACCAACTCTGACCTTCGAGTCTTGTTCAGCAAAATGAACAAATCTTTTTTCGAGTCATTTCGTTCATTTTAGCAAAATATAATAAAAAATGTTATGTGTTAGTAACTCATCTACTGCTTACACAAACGTTGATCACACTACAAACAAGACAAAACTATAATGCTATAAGAAACAGAAAAGATGAATTCATTGTTTACCTGGGTCTTTAGTCTATGATTAGCTCACCTCACCTCTTATCTGACAAGTTTTCGGGTTTGAGTCGTTCGTTCATCACGTGACAGCCCCATAAGATGAACGAATGACTCGAAAAACCCGAAGACTCGAAACAGGTGAACTAATTGCAGTACAGAACCTAACAGGATGTTGCACATGCACGACTGAACGAATCACTCCCCGAGATGACTCGTTCTTCCCGAGTCACATTAAAGATTCGTTCAAAATGAACGAATCGTTCAAGAACGACCCATCACTAATTCGTAGCGTTGTGGACGCGCATCCCAGAGCCTGTGCTACACAAGCTTTTGTGCTTAAAAAGTATACACATTCTTATTTTTTGAAAAAAAAAAAAGATCAATCGTTTTGCTAGATAAGACCCTTCTTTCTTTGGCTGGGATCATTTAGAGTCATCTGAAGCTGCATTTAAACTACATTTTGTGAAGTTCAAAATCTGGGCACCATATCAGTCCATTATATGGAGAAAAATCCAGAAATGTTTTCCTCAAAAACCATAATGTCTTTACAACTGAAGACAGAAAGTCATGAACTTCTTGGATGACAAGGGGGAGAGTAAATTTTTGTAAATTGTTGTTCTGGAAGTAGAGTTCTCCTTTAAGTGTAAAACATCAGTTACCGATTTATAATACAAGAACTCAAGCCAACTAATTCAGTCCACAATAAGGTGAAAGTTCAAGAGAAAACTTATAAGTAAACGGTGCATTGTGTATAAAGCTGATTGAGTGTTTGCTGAAGATCTTTTATGATCCAGGGTCATTAGCATGGCTTTGATTGAGTGAACTCTGCCAGTGTTTGGGCATCTCTTACCTTGAGGCCCAGCAGTGCCCCCGTGTCTCTGGGCACCGTGCCATCTTTCATCCGCTTGTTTAGCACTATCCGCCCTATTAGGCGCTCTCCATCTTTGGATGGCTGCCATGTCACCGGGTGCTACGGGGTCAAAGTGACAATACACCTCTGGTTTTTATACAGGCATCCACACACTGCACATGCACAGGCTCAGAGAAATTAAAAGAGGAGGTCAACTCTTGTTAGCTGTAAAGGCACAAACCGAACCAAGGCGTCACTTAAAATAGTCAACATGAAACACATTCACAACCCATTTTACTTTGTAATCAAATATTTAAGTGAAACAGTATGCAGGATGGGGTTTGATTTTATCTAGTGAGAAGTAACTGAGTCATTAAAGTTTGGTAAGAGAAGATGGTAACACTTTAAATTAAGGAATACTATTCACTATTAACTAGCTGCTTATTAGCATGCATACAGAATTACTAGCATTAACACTTACAAAGCACATATTAATGCATGACCATATTATATATGACAACCCGAACACATACCTAAATATAACTACAACAACTATCAATCAATAAGCAGCTAATAAAGGAGTTTATTGAGGTAAAACTCTTAGTTAATAGTGAATATGTGTTCTCTTGTCTAAAGTGACAGTAAGTCGGCGGAGTAAGTTATTTCATTTTAAAGAAAAATTATAGACAAACAGTTTTTTTTTTCATCTCATGCACATATAACATGCATAGATGAATCGTTCCCAATAAGACCAGGAATGCACATTAAGCAAGTAAATAGGGTCTTTTCAGATTTCATGTTGACATTAAAAGGGTATTTTTGTGTATCTTGTCAGTATGAATGTATAAAAGCATAAATACCATAACATTTACGGTATTTAAAGGAATAATTCAAGCTAAACTAAAATCGTTTCATCAATTTTCTCACTCTCATGTCATAAACTAATATATATTTATATTATAATAGGAAATATAATATAATATTATAATATATAGAATAATATATATAATAATATAATATTATATTAGGAAAAGCCTGAAAATGTTCTCATGCAGTTCTCAAATTAAATATACACGCAGTTCATACAGTGCATAAAGACATGATGTGCCAAATTTGATGTCAGTTATGTATCATTGTTGTTGTTTTTTTAGTGTAGTGTCACTGGTGTTAAACTTTGCACCATATTTGAACTGGATGAGATTTAATAGCTGCGGGGAAGGGGAAAATAATCAGCTACACTGTAAAAAATAAAAAACACAATTTGTTGAGTCAGCTTAAAATAATTTGTTACCCTGCTGCCTTAAAATTTTAAGTTCAGTCAACTAAAATAAGTTTATTCAACTTGAAATGTTAAGTTGTACTAAGTAACAACTATTTGTGTTTGTTAAACTTAACAGATGGGTAAGTAACCCAGCTGCCTTAAAATTTTAAGTTGATTCAATTCAAATATCTAAGTTGTCACTTAGTATAATTTAACATTTCAAGCTGAATAAACTTTTTTTGAGTTGACTGAACCTAAACTTTTAAGGCAGCCAGGTTACAAATTATTTTAAGTTGACTAAACAAATTGTTTTTTACAGTGTAATAACATTTTGGTCTGGCACTGAAAGAGAAAAATGTCTAAGAAAATGGATAATGTCCAGGCAAAAAACTACCTGTATGTTTTAAACATCTTTGAAAATTCAGTATGAACAAATTTTTCATATTAAAGGGACAGTTCACCCTAAAATGAAGATTTGCTGTTAATTTACTCAGGCCATCCAAGATGTAGATGAGTTTCATCAGTAAAAAAAAAAAGTAAAGAAGATTTTTGGCTCAAACCTTGGTGATTCTGTATGAAAAAGAATCAGACTTCCCCATTTGTCTCAGGCTATGGATTAAAAGCAACAACGTTATAAATAATAATCAGTTTCTTCATAAACTCTTAATATATATCGTCAGAAGTCATGGGTATTAATTTTGTGTTGCCTGTAGGGGTTAAACAGTACACAAATATGACGGTTTGGTACACTGTAAAAAAACAAAAAACACAATTTTTGTTGAGTCAGCTTAAAATAATTTGTTACCCTGCTGCCTTACATTTTTAAGTTTAGTCAACTTGAAATGTTAAGTTGTACCAAGTAACAACTTAGATATTTGTGTTTGTTAAACTTAAAAGCTGGGTAAGTAACCCAGCTGCCTTTTCACCCATTTTAAGTTGAATTAACTCAAATATCTAAGTTGTCACTTAGTATAACTTAACATTTCAAGTTGAATAAGCTTTTTTTGAGTTGACTGAACTTAAAATTTCAAGGCAGCGAGGTAACAAATTATTTTAAGTTGACTCAACAAATTGTTTTAAGCTCATGGTTCGTGCGATTTCAGTACAGCCGGTGGGGAAAACTAATTTTTTTGTTGTTGTTGTTTTTAAATAAACAGTGGTTTACTGAAGTTGCTCTTTCTATAAATGCATTCAGTTATAATTACATTTTTTTTTAAAGCTTATGCTTTAAACTATAGGGAGCCCTTTTACATTATAAGGTTACAATTAACAGCTTAACCCAAACAACTTAACCCAAACCCAAATTTAATTACTATTTATTTTAAAATATAGTAATCAACACTTTAAAAAAAAGTATGCAAACATGTAAATTGCACATAATGACGTTTTTAAATTAACTTATAAATGATAACAATTCTGTTTGTTAAAATATATTCAGTTACACAGTAGCTGTCATAACATGTTTCATAACAGATTAATTTAAACATACAGTAAATAATTAAGACTAACTGTTAAAGTAAAATATAATGAGTATTTAGTGTAATATTTCATGAAATGGTCTTCTCTAAACTTGCCTGAGGTAAACGAAGTGCTACGCCACGTTTTATTTCCATGCTGTTTTGTTGACGTCTCTATGTGATTGAAACACTGATGCATGAGGCGTGAGACGTTGATTCATTTTTATTCATGTTAATACTAGTAGTACAGAGGAAGGAATGATCGCGTTTTGAACGGACTGCATTTACACTGCACAAATCAGCGGAAACTTTCAGTACGAATATGTGTATCATTACACCCCTAGTTGCCTGATATGTTTTTGACACTAAAAGTGATGGTATTTGTATTGCATTATATGAGTCACCAAGGACCACGGTTTCAGCTAAGAATCTTCTTTACTGTTCTACTGAAGAAAAAAAAATCAGCTACATCTTGGATGGCCTGAGGGTGAGTAAACAGCAAACTTTCATTTTTGGGGGGTGAACTATTCCTTTAACATGGCACATATTTATACAGACTTTTCTTAGAGTGTGTTCCTCACTCAGAGCTATTGTATAGCTTCAGAAAACTTAGAACACAGAACATGAATTGCACAGACCACTTTTTGCTACTTGTTTTTTGCTATTGTTGGAGCTTGACAGCTCCAGTCCCCTTTATGAATCAGGGCTCTCTAGACAGTACATCTACCACTGTGTTCAACAGAGGAAAGAAAGAAACTCCTACTGGTCTGGAACGACATGAGTGTGAGGAAATGATGCCAGGATCTGGGCATGAATGTGACTGTCTTTAAATGAATTTCCCACCATACAGTATATAGTTCGGTTTGTGCGTCCATTAAGTGTAGACTCAATAGTCAGGACAGGGTGAGAGGTACAATATCAAGCACACTGGACAGCAACTCACAGCTGTAAAATAGATCAGCAGTTCTCAACTGGTGGATCACAACACTTCTGATAGGGCACATAGTAGTAAATAAAGCAATATTTATGGAGATTTTAGAACAGCTGAGGGCCAGTTTTACAGCACAGAATAAAACTGTGCTGAAATGTACAGTAATATTGATATAATGAGGCCACAGATGTGTGTGCAGTATTTTACAATGGCTTTAAACACTGCTTAGCAAAACATAATCAAGGACAAAACTATTTGTTTTATAATAAACAATGCCGAATGCAAACAAGTGTATCTGACTGTATTCTACAGAACTAGAAACCACGGCCACTACAAGTTATGTCTACTGTAAGTTACAACTCCTACAAAGAAACAGCCAATTAAGTATTGTCATAACAGCTCCTCCCCCTGGGAATCGCTGATGTCATCAAAAATACTACTTGCTTCTTTTTTCCACCTACACTGTAAAAAAACAATTTGTTGAGTCAACTTAAAATAATTTGATACCTGGCTGCCTTTTAAATTTTAAGTTCAGTCAACAAAAAAGTTTAGTCAATTTGAAATGTTAAGTTGTACTAAGTGACAACTTATATATTTGAGTTGATTCAACTTAAAATTTATAAAATATCAAATATCCAAGTTGTGACTTGGTACAACTTAAAGGAACACTCCCCTAGAGTTAAACAGTTGAGTTTTTAAATCCATTCAGCCAATCTCAGAGTCTGGCGGTAGCACTTTTAGCATAGCTTAGCTTAGATCATTGAATCTGATTAGACTGATAGCATCTCGCTCAAAAATGACCATATATAATGACAATATTTTTCCTATTTAAAACCTGACTCTTCTGTAGTTACATTGTGTACAAAGACCGACAAAAAATAAAAAGTTGTGATTTTCTAGGTCAATATGGCTAGGAACTATACTCTCATTTCGGCGTAATAATCAAGGAACTTTGCTGCCGTACCATGGGTGCAGCAATGATATTAACTACAGAAAAGTCAAGTTTTAAATAGGAAAAATATTGAAACTCTTTGGTCATTTTTGAGCGAGATGCTAACGGTCTAATCGGATTCAATGATCTACGCTAAGCTATGCTAAAAGTGCTACCGGCAGACCAGGAGCTGGAAAACAGTATAACTCAACTGTTTAACTCTAGGGGAGTTGGAAAATGAGCCTATTTTCAAAAAAAAGTGGAGTGTTCCTTTAACATTTCAAGCTGACTAAACTTATTTGAGTTGACTGAACTTAAAATTTTAAGACAGCAGGGTAACAAATTATTTTAAGTTGACTCAGCAAATTGTGTTTTTTTGCATCACTCATCCAGTTTGTTTTCCTCACTTTAAAGTGATTTAATTACGAAACTCTACAGTTACTGCATTTAACCTCATAACTGAAGATTTCACTAATAGCAGTTATTTTATACTTGAAATGAAATTTGACAGTAATATAATCTTACAAACATTTTTTTAAAATAAAACATAAAATAAATATATCACACACTTGAAAAGTTGTATCAAAGACATCCATAACTCATTTTTTCTGTGGAAGGCATAACTTGTAGTGGTCATAGTTTGTAATAGTTCAGGATGCAGGCGGACCCTTTTCAATGCAAATAATAAAATAAAAAAGTATAAACAGAATATGTGAACAGAATTATATTTTAACTTTTAAAACTAAAGAGAACATCACATATTTTGTTGTTGACGTAAAAGCCTGTACATCCAATCCAACTTCACGTTTTTTGCATAACGATTTAGCATACATTTTCACTCATTTGATTCTTCACATATTTGGTAAATGTTAAATTAGACAGACTTCAGCATGTGGGCAAGTTGGTAACAACAATTACCAACATACCCTCGTCCTTAACATGATCGAAGCTACACAAGAGTAAAAGAAGACGCAACTCAAACTACAATAAATTGTTTGTGTCAACCACATTGTGTTTTGTGTGATTAATTAAAACTAACCAGGAAAGTTGTGAAAAGTATCCAACCTAAATGTGAAACAATCTGAATCACAGCCAGTCAGAATATATTTAATATATGTAGAAGGAGAATTTTGGACCAATAAGGTTTTAATGTGGGCTGGGATATGCAGTGCAATGCTGCAAAAATAAAACCCGGTACTTATTAGTCAGGACAAAAACCTGAATGTTATGGTTGTTGCTTTATCACACATTGTTAGCCAATTCACAAATATTAATGGTAACACTTTATTTCAAGGACCAATTCTCAATATTAACTAGTTGCTTATTATCATGCATATTGGTAGCACATTGGCTGTTTATTAGTACTTACAAAGCACATATTAATGCCTCTTCTTGCATGACTAAATTTAAGATCCATTAATTCTACAACTAACCTAACTATTAGTAAGCAGCAATTAGGAATTTACTGAGGCAAAATCATAGTTAACAGTGAGTTGATAGTGAAAATTGGTCCCTAAACTAAAGTGTGACCATATTAACCATAGGTTAAACCAATTCACAAATATTAATGTTTAATTTCAAAGACCCTTTTTGAACAAGTTGAAGCAAAACCAGTTGAGAAGCACCGATCTAGACCAATCCACTAATCAACCAGAAAAGCAACGTAAATTGCTCTCACACCCTCAAGCAGTATGGATGTAGCAAGCTACTTCTATTCACTATAGCGAAAGACATGGTGAACAAACAAAAACAAAAGACAGGACAGAAAAGTACAGCATGAAGAATGAGACAGTGAAAAGGGGAAAAGAAAAACAACTGCTTAGTGCAAGATTGATTCCCACACTAGTCTATCCCTGTGTTTAAGCTGAGACTGAAGGATTGTGTGGAAAAAATCATGTCAGGAAATCCCGAAGGGGGAAACAGCGTGAAAAGGTGACGTGACCAAGTGAGGAAAACAGGTTTGCAATCAGAATGGAGCGTCTGTCCGCATCGAGAAGCATGCAGCATATGGAGCAAACAGTGCCAGGAAGTTTGTCATTCATCGTTCTGTGAGTTAGGATGCGCTACGACTTTGCAGCCAGAAGACAGTGGAGCAAAGCAAACGTGAGGGTTCTCCTCTCTCCCGAGAGGCACGACTAGAGTGGGAAACCCTCCAGGGGCAGAAACAGACAGTGAGCGTGTCAGTCACAGGAAGCGAGAGGCAGGCGGCAGGAAGTCGTCTCAGTACCTTGTCGCTATGGCTATGCTCCTCGTTTAGCGTGGTGCTACTGCACGTGTCAACCCCTGAATCTTTGACCTGCGGCTCGCACCACTCTGCGTCTTCGTCGTGGGAGCGCTCCCAAAATCGCACCACTGTCTTTTGCCTCTCAGACGGGGCATAACTGGCGTCCAAAAAATACGCCTGCTCATTTGTTTTTCTTTTTCCCCTTTGAATGTTGCCTAAAAGTTATGGATGATATAAAAAAGGAGGAGAAACAAAACATGCAGAGGTGAATTAAACGAGGGGAAATGGGGTGAGAGGGTCACAAGCCTCACCATAGACATTGACGAGGCCTCGCTATGCCAAGACGCATGGTCCCACCAGTGACCATCCATATCTCCTGAGGACAGCACAGTGAGAGGACACACACACACGCACACACTCGTGTCAACAAGATTTATCTTGTATAGGCAAATACGCAACATTCATTTACTCACACGCTTTCTCTTAAAGCTCTTTTAAAAGAGAAGTTCAACAAAAATGAAAAAGCTGTCAGCATTTACTCACCCTCATGTACTTCCACAACCGTGTAACTTTCTTTCTTCAGTGAAACACAAATGCAATTACAATGAATGGGGACTGAAATTTGCATGTTTCAATCAGGATGTTCACAGTAGAAACTTCTGATTCTGATCTTTTAAAAAAAATCTTTTGATCTGGTTCACAAAACTAAATCACAATTCATTTGGTAAGTTCTTAAATTCAGTTCACTGACTCTTTAAGTACATGAAAACCTCATTTTGTTGCATATACAAAGCTATTTTATGACGTGGAATATACTCACAAGAACTACTTGTATGATACTTTTCAGGTGCTTTTGTGAAATCTTCAGTCCGTATTCATTGCAATTACATGGAAAAAAATTACTAGTGCATTCTTTAAAAAATCCTGTTTGTTTTCCACAGAAGAAAAGAAGTCATACAGATTGGTGACTAAAACATTAGAGTGAATAAACGATGACAGAATTGTCATTTTTGGGTTAATTAACCCTTTAAATTAACACATGTAACAATAGATATTGGTTTTCTTTATACATACTTACCTATTTACAAAGGAAATGGAAAGAAAGAACGAATACAGATATTTTAAAGTCACATAGTGTTACATAAAAACCAGCATGAACCACAACACAACCAAAACTGCAAGAAAAACCCTGTTTTGTTTTGTTTTCCCCCAATAATTTGGCAAAAAAAGCCTCAAATATTGGTTTCCTAGCTCAACATCTGACAGTAAATTTCCACTAAAGTAGATCCCACATCTAAGCAGCACTATTTCTGTTGACCGAATATTTCTGTTAGGAAATCTTTATCTAGTTGGATACACACAGATATTAAAATCTAGTGCTTAAATGACATTTAAAAGACACATAATTTGATTCTGTTTTACACTGCTCCATGCTGTTGTATTATGTACATAATACCATAAAATACATCTCATTTCTTTTTTTCTTAAAAAGAAACCTTTAGCATGTAGTCTGATATGTTATAACATTATTAAAACAGAAATCAAACTAAAGTTTACAGTCAAGCGTGTGTTATTTGCAAGCCAAGCCTCAGCCAATTGATGGTGAGAAAGCAAACATTTCCAATAAAAAGACAATTACATTTCCATTAAAGTTTCCCAACTTTAACTTTTCAGTTGTGTTAGTATGGGGTTGGCAATGCAGTAATATTGATACTTAATACAATAATACTGATACTTTCGTAGCAGTTTTAAACAAAGCACAAAGTTCACTTTCAAGGTGCTTTAATTATAAACTGGACTGGGTTCATTTAAGTAAACCATCACCATAGGATTCACATCATATGTGCATGTGTAAAATATGGTTATTTACATGTGACAATACCAGCTGTATTCTAAAGATGAAAAATATGGGTATTTAACAGCCAAATTCAGTGCAATATTACCAAGGCACTATAATAAATGCAAAAAAAAAAAAAAAAAAAGAAACTGTATCCTAGCATACAGCGTGGAAACTTTAATATTGGAGAAGTCTGATTACTGCTGCCAACATTGCATCATCCTGTCCCCAATTTCCCTGCCAGCATGCGGTGATATCTGTATGCTACTGTGCAAATAATGAGCGTTGTAAAAGCTTACTTCTGTAGACATTACTTCTGCCTTAACATACACCATGCCTCACAAACCAGAAGCGTTTGCCATTCGTCTAAGCGTCATGCGTAGACCGTCCCCAGCGTCTTCAGGAAAAAAGAATCTGTTCTGTGTAGTCCCAATATATTGTTGATAATCCGTCTTTGCTGCACCACCCGTTCCAAACCTTGGCAAGTTAAAGTTCTGCAAAGCTGATTTACTCGACTACGTCCACCGGGACGATGACTAGAACTCAACTACAGCTCTTCAAACCACACTTGGGTCAGTGCTTAAAGGTCTTGCACATTCCCTTCAAGGAAGATGCAGAACACAACTGCTTGCCATTTTTTTTCAATGCCTCTCGCAGTGTCGTTCTCTTTCCCTCTCTATCTCCTTGCGCTGAAATGGAGTTCATGCCTTAGAATAATGAGCTTACCGTTATTCTTGTAAGCCAGCTCAAACACCCTGCCCTACATAGTCCCCGCATCACAACAGACTGTTTCCCTGAGTTTGCCGGGCTGATCCCTGACTCCAAGAACCCCTACAGCTCGCTCATGGCTGCATGGAAGCAAGCGTTGGCCTCAATCGCTTGCACCCAACCATTCAAACTATTCTTTGCCCTTAGATTTTCCAACATTCTGGTTGGTGGTTTTACATGAAAGTGAAAGTTCAGAGAAAGCAATTAACTAGCTAGAAGTCCCCACTCCAAAGCACACAGCAGCAGAACCATCGCCATTCCAAGTATTGACGGTTAGGTGAAATATGGACTTACCACCATTTTCCCAGGCTTCACACAGCGTAGCGTCTTGGTGTGTGCCTCCACTAGTTTGCTACTTTGACCAAATCCTTTTCTCTTTCTGCAGGCGGGGAGGGAATTGAGTACTTTGTACCAATCCGGTAGGGTTGTCACTGACTGACAGACGTATGTCCAATGGCACCCGATGAAAGGATAAGCTTGTCAGAGATCAAGCTCCTTCCTGTCTACAGTCAAGAGGTGTGCCACTCTTATGAGGTCAGATGGAGTGATTGGATGTCTGCTAGATTTGTGCCAACTCTCGAGTTTAATGTTGGACGCTGGATTGAGAATTTTGCAAAACATTCATTGCCTGAACAAATACCAACAAGGTTTCCCCACTGATCAAGCACTGGGATTTGGAGTTTTGTTGGTGTTTGTTGGGGTGTTGTGAACTAGCCTTTAGAGAGCCTAAGAATGAACAAGATTAAGGTGGAAGAAAGTGTCTATTTGAGTCACTCTTCTGCTCCACTGTAGCCTCTTGAGTGCATTAGGTAGCTATGGTGTAGAGGAAGCCATGACAAATGAACTGCAATTTCACTTTCTGACTCTGACATGGAAGTGACCCTCTACCAGCGCCCTCCACTGCAAAGCTGCTGGGACTCCCTCTCCCTGCTTCTGCAGATCGAGAATAGGCTCTGGGAAGCTCTCTCGAGACTGCTCCTGTGCAAAGAGGCTTATCCAATTGAGCTAATTATGACCCTGACAACATCAGAGCTTCTAGGGGAGGGGCCAGAGAATATCTTACATCAGTGTTCCTCAAATCTTGCCTTGGAGGGCCAATTCTCTGCAGTTTAGCTCCAACGCTGATCAGACTCACTCATCTGTGATTTTGATTCCGAAGACAATGACTAGCATGTTCAGGTGTGTTTGATTAGAGCTAAACTCTTCAGGAAAGTGGATTTCATGGGCCAGATTTGAGAAACCCTGTCTTATATTGTTGAATAAAAAGGAGGATAAGGAAGGACAAGTACTTCACAGATAGCAAAGACAGTAGCATTCCATTTCCCTTCCTGGTACCCTAATGATAATGAGCACTAATACCCCAAAAGAAGAGAAAAATGTTAACATTTGCCACTTGCACACTAAAAGAGAAGCGCCACACCCTGTTGTGGATAAGCTAAAAATTGTTAGCTGTGAATAAGAAAAAAATGTTCAAAAATGGTACCTTTAGGGGTACAACAGCTTGTCACTGGGATATTTTACCCCTAAAAATGTACATAGTAGTACCTTAAAAGGATAGTTCACCCAAAAATGAAAATTCTGTCATTAATTACTCACCCTCATTTCATTCCAAACCCTTAAGACCTTTGTTCATCTTCAGAACACAAATTAATGAAATCTGAGAAACTGACCCTGCAGCAATGTAACTACCACATTTAAGGCTCAGAAAGGTAGTAAGGACATTGATAAAATCGTCCATGTGACATCAGTGGTTCAACTGTAATGTTATAAAGCTACGATAATACTTTTTTTGTGTGCAAAGAAAACAAAAACAATAACTTTATTCAACAATTTCTACTCTTCCATGATAGTCTTCAACAGGCATTCATGAGAATATCACAACGCGTGCGTGTGGTGCTGCTGACGTAGGAGCCGGCACTCTGACATATGCGTTGCCCTTGTTTGCAAGCAGAGGAAGATGTACACTGTCTTCATAAAAACGTTTGCAGATTTCGACTTGCAATTTTTTTCCCAGCCTTACTTGTTTGAACCAGAATATACAGTCAATAAACTAAGAGAGATGAACGTTTTGAGAACGCCGGCTCCTGCGAAAGCAGCACCACACGCATGTCCTTACTACCTTTCTGGGCTTTGAACGTGTCAGTTGCGCTGCTGTTTTTTTCAGGGTCAGAAAGCTCTCAGATTTGTCAAAAATATATATATTTGTGTTCTGCAGATGAACAAATGTCTTACGAGTTTGGAACAACATGAGGGTGGGTAATTAATGACAGAATTTTCATTTTTGGGTGAACTACCCGTTTAAGTGTACTACTCTAAGGTACACACCTTTTAGGGGTAAAAAAGGTACAAAGTGTCCCTTTAGGGTTACTGCCCCAGTGACAAGCTGTTGTACCCCTAAAGCAGGGGTGTCAAACTCAGTTCCTGGAGGGCCACAGTCCTGCAAATTTTAGATTCAACCATAATTAAACATGTCTGATCCAGCTAATCACGTCATTCAGGACTAATGGTTAGAGAGTCGGACTTGTAACCCAAGCAGAGGTGCCAAACTCAGTTCCTGAAGGACCACAGTCCTGCAAAGTTTAGATTCAACTATAATTAAACACGTCTGATCCAGCTAATCACATCATTCAGGCCTAATAGTTAGAGAGTCGGACTTGTAACCCGAAGGTTGTGGGTTCGAGTCTCAGGTCCAGCAGGGATTGTAGGTGGGGGGGAGTGAATGATCAGCACTCTCTTTCACCTTCAATATCACCCTTGAGCAAGGTACTGAGCTCCCCAGGCGTCGCAACAATATGGTTGCTCACTGCTCCAGGTGTGTGTGTTCACGGTGTGTGTGCACTTGGATGGTTTAAATGCAGAGCACAAATTCCAAGTATGGGTCACTGTACTTGGTCACAGGTCACGTCCTTTCCTTTTCTTTCCTTTTACATGTTATGTGTGTTGGAGCGGGTTGGAACTAAACTTTGTTGGGCTGCTGCCCTCCAGGAATTTAACACCTGTGCACTAAGGGAACAATTGTTTCTAGCAGTGTAGGACAACACATTGATGCACATGTATTCTGTATGCTCAACAGAGAATCTATTACAGGGGTGTCCAATCCTGCTCAAGAAGGGCCACTATTCTGTAGAGTTTATCTCCAACTAGCTCCAACACACTTGCCTAGAAATTTTAGTGAGTCTGAAGACCTTGATTAGCTGGTGCAGGTGTGTTTAATTAGGGTTGGAGCTAAACTTTGTAGGACAGTGGCCTTCCAGAAACAGGTTTGGACAACTCTGATCTAAGCACTTTAAGCCAGGCTCATACTACAGGATTTTTTTTTTTTGCAGATTATCTTCCCTTAAATCTTAAAACATGCACACACTACAATATTTGAAAGCTGTGGCGCATCACACACTACAAGATATTATTAAGATTATCATGCCGGAGGGAGCGCCTCACATGATCTTACGCAACAGATTGTCATTTCAGCAACTAATGTTTACAACTGTTAGTTAGCATGCTAGCAGCTTTATGTGGAAAACTGAGATGATTTCACTCCAGAGCTTTTCTTGCTCCATTTGGTTGTGGGATGTTTTCAACATATTACACAGTGTTACTACAAAAACATAAGAAGCAGTTTCTTCCATCTCCACTATCCAATGGACCGTACAGCAGCTGTTTTGCGGTCGCGCATTGGCTGTTGTAAAAGTACTGACGTAATCATAGCCGTGATCATCCCGATTTAAAATCCTGAATATCAAACATGTTTGATATGATCGGGGCTGCCCCAATTTATGTGAGAGCAGATTGGGAGGTGCAAGATTCGATCTGTGAACGTCTCACATTACCAGATAACCCATGCCGAACATCGGGACCGATCGAGGTGCTTGACAAGATTTTTGCTCCAATTCTCTGGAGGGCGAAAAATGGGGTAAAAATCATGTAGTGTGAACCCGGCTTTACAGTCAACAGTTCACTTCAAGAATTAACAAAGCATCGATGACACATACGATGTGCGTCTCTATGTGTTAAACACTCCATCTGAGCTTTCCCATGTGTAATCATCCTTACTTAAAATGTATTTTGTACATGCTGAGACACTAATTGCAATTATTTTGTGTAGTAAACATGCCACAGATATTACGTTGAAAACGACCTAGAATCTTTCTTTACACCAGGGGTTTTCAAACTGTTCCTAAAGCCTCTTTGAAGTGCTTCCCATTTTGAATATCTCCCTTTTTTGACAGGTCCAGATTAGGTCACTCTACTACTCAGTTAATTCAGACGTGTTAAAAAAGAAGACATCCAAAATGTGCAGTGCTCAGGAGATTCGGTTTGAAAACCCTGGCTATATGACTAACGCAGAAACATGGGAATGTCTGAAAAAGACAATTTGGTGATAGAAGATAGGGGTGAGCGGGACACAACCTAACACGGGGTTAGTTGTAACACGCATGGTTTAAATATTTCCACACACGTAACCAAATTTGCGGTGTTTACTAGTTGCCATATCAACACTATACAGAGAAAAAAGTGCACCAAAATTCAAAAGCTTTTTGAAGATATCGCTGAATATTTATTTTACCATAGTAAAAGTAAATTTCTGGCTGAATTAAGTTTTTTATCTCAGTTTTTACTATTAATTCAAAATGAGACAAATCTGCTTTTATTTTAATCTCCAATCTGTTTATTTATCAGTTTAGATAGTTTATTAATGCTTGGCAAACCATCAGAAGACATTAACCACATTTATATTCCAGTCGCGCTGATGGGGAACGTTGTAACACTGCGTTACAATCTGCCCCGCTATTATTAAACTATGCTTTTCTATGACATTAACAATGTAGTTTTCACTATTTACTTTTATGGATTTTAAAAACAAACCACAAGAAAGTGCATAAAGACTGACAATTGATGTTTAATCTTGAGAAATTATTATTTCAAGAAATGTAAAGTCTCGTGTTCTATGAGAGCTGTGTGTGGGGGTAGGGAAGTGTTTTTTTGAATGTCTGAATGTGTTTCACCTATTTGCGCACATTGTTTTCAACTATACTGTATAGCTGTGTTTTGCGATCAAAGCTGTCCCATGCATGGTTGCAGTGTGTTCATTGTGAACCTTAAAAAATTTGACATTTTTTTAATTCTTTAAAAACGCCATTATTTTATTTAATTAAATGTAATCATTTTATTTTATTTTATTGACAAAATATTTTAGTTTGTCGTGTAAATTTTTTTCATTCGATCAGACAACATTTTAAGCTGTCATATGGTCATGTTACAACGTGCCCCTCACATGTTACAATGTACCCCACCTACGGAGAATGTTGTCACATTTCACTTCCTTTCTTTTGAGGTAAATAACAAAAAACTTACACGCTGTAATTATGAAACAAAGCTACATACTTTTACTAGACAAGTGTAAAAATAACGTGGATAAAAAATTATACTCTGAACCCCACGTGGATTTACACAAACTGAGAGATTCAAAAAGTGTTAGGTTGTGCCCTGCACTCCCCTTCATTTTAATTATCTTACATCTTAAAGGTTTTAAGAATCATATTAGCTGTTAAGATGTACCAGTATAAAAAAACTCTGCTAAAAAATACAGCATTGCTGGTCACCAGCATAACATACTGCTTTTTTCCCTATGGACAGGTTTTCCAACCAGTGGGTTCCTCTAATAAACTAAAACAAAGAGTGGCATACATGTCTGTCAATTTTGATAGTTACAGCCTGATATCAAACCTGTGGTGGTCACACAGTTAAAGGAACATCAAGCTTTGCTCTTAGTTCTTTGTCAGACCATCACATCATCAGGTAATCATATCATCATGTCAGCTGAGGTCATAGTAATACTGTATACTCACTTTAAATGTCCAACATCAAAAGCTATAGAATTTCATATTCTAACAGGATAACAGGAATCAACCTAACAGTGAATGGCAATGTATAACTGTGTCCTGTGTCCCCATTCACACTCTAGCTAGCATCTTCAGCCCGGCTTGCATTACATAATTAAACCTGCCTGAATAATGAAACACCCTCCATGGTTTAAAACCCTGGTCACGTGACTCACCCCATGTAATTGCCAGCATCAGTGGATTCTCTTTTATCTTAAGTGCAGGTTTAAACTGAATTTAGAGGTAAAACGTCACCGAATACTTGACATGTTAAAACTGATCTCAACAACCAAAGCACAGAAACTAAAACAAAAACAGAATTACCAAGAGAACTGTCATTTTTACTGAATCTGAGGTCAATGTAACAACCTTGCAAGTCTTATACTTCATTTTCTCATCTTTTGACTTCTGTTCAGAATGTCTCAGGGATTACTATTAGAAGTTACAGTAATCTGGTTAGTATTCAACAGTGGCTTTTAACAACAATTAATTCTGTAATGCAGGTGTCATCAAAAAAACATGCAACAAGTCTTCAACAAAAGTTATCACTATGCTATCTGTATGTAAGGCAGACTCAGTAAGATGGCATCATAACACACCGCATCATTACTCCAACCTCACCATCAACAAGTTCTGCTCTGCCTAAGCTAACTCTCTTATTTAAGTTGGAGAACCAAGAATAACCAATAATCAAATCATTTAAGATCTAGGACAGGGGTTTTCAATGCTGCTCCTGAAGATCTACCATCAAGCAGATTTCAGCTACAACCCCTAAAACCAGCTAATGAAGGTGTTTAGTGTTACCGAAAAAATTACAGAAAGTTGTGTCAGAGACCCCTGATCCTGGATGTCAAATCAGAAGATTCTTCTGGCTGGTGTTTATACATGATAATGACATCATGCCGAGTGCAACAGTGTATGTGGATTATCCGGATACTTCACAAATACTATACTATACTTCATACTATATATAACAGTTGCTAAATAGTTACTTTGAAAGAAGTACCTACTTAGAAAGTATACAATTTCGGATGCAGTAAACAATTACATGTTTATGTTTCACTGGCTCAAAATAAGTGGTTCTCAACTCCAGTCCTCGGGGCCCACTGCTCTGCACATTTTGTATGTTTTTGAATCTGACACACTCAGTTCAGTTCGTGGATCTTTCTCCTAACGAGCTGATGATCTAAATCAGGTGCGCTAAATGAGGGAGACATACAAAATGTGCAGAAGAGTAGGCCTCGAGGACTGGAGAATCACGGTGCTAAATAATCCATACAACAGTGCTGAACTCTCTGTTGCCCCCACCAGCTCTGGAGCAACATGGTGCCAACTGATATGACTGGAATCACATCTGAAATCACACCTGAAACTTTTAATGCAACTTTTCTCCCCAAAACCCTGCAACTTTTATCAATCAGCAATTCAGTAATTCCATTTAGAGTCAGCAGTTTACCTTTTTCACTGATGGACTCACTCTCCAGCTCCACATCCTCACAGCTGGTGTACTCTGGCGTAGTGGCCAGCTCCTCCTCTGAGCTACTGAAGCTGCCCATGGTTCGGAGCTTGCCAAGGCGTTTGCTGCGGTGCGGTCGAGGTGGAGGAGGTCGAACCGACTCGGATTGGTCTGAGCTTAGAGAGTCATTTCGTAGCATACTATCCATTTTGTCCCGTTTGTTTCTGCGCATGGCTGAGCTAGGGTCCAAGTGGTGCTGTTGGGGTATAGGTTTCCTCGTTGGCTCCGCCAGTCCTCGCCGGCTGTCGCCCAACACGGGGCTACGGTGTGGTGTTGGTGGGCTATGATTCGACATCCGATGTCCCGGTGAGCTCCTGTCCATAGAATACGAGCGTTGACTTGGGCCTCCCAATAGAGGGAGGCGCGACTGCCTCCCACCTGGGCCATGCAGAGGCTCGTCAAGTTCTGTATAGGCAAGCGAGACGTCGCTGTGGCGCCGTTCGTGCCGAGCCCGTGACACCTGGGCATGGATGCGCATCTGCTCCTCGTAGGGCTGGGGTTTGACCGGGTAGCGTGCCAGGTTGGGGTCGCTGCGGTATCGGGCCTGGTATTCCTCCTCACGGCGCCTCTGGAGTTCATAGTCGTCTAGCTGGCCGTCCAAACGCTGGCCTTGCGAGTGCCAGCGTCCTCGACTGTCTTGATAACCGCCCACCTCATTGTACATTCTTGAACTCCTCGGCGAACGGCCAGGGTCACGTCCGTAGTCGGACGGAGAGCGGGGCATGCCACCTTCAGCCGGGGCATACTGCAATCCTCCTTCCCCCTCCCTTTGGTTATACGCCGCGCTGGGATCCCTGGATGCTGATGGGCTTCTGTTTCTAAGAATGAAAATGGAAATGAGGTCAATGTGAGTGGTCAATGCAGTGAGGTAAGGCTAAAACTGTTCTCAATCATAAATGAGCTTACAGCACCTCCATTTCTCTTCAAGTGCTTCACACTAGGGTTGTGTAAAACAACATCCATACAGAATTACCTAGAGGTGAGTTGTCTGAACAAATATTCTGACTTAAAGGGATAGTTCACCCAAAAATAAAAATTTCCCCATGATTTACTCACCCTCAAGCCATCATAGGTGTAAATGACTTTCTTCTTTCAGATGAATAAAATCAGAGTTATATTAAAAAAATGTCCTGGCTCTTCCAAGCTTTATAATAGCAGTGAATGGCTGTTGATTTTTTTAAGCCCAATAAAGTGCATCCATCCATCATAAAAAGTGCTCCATACGACTCCAAGGGGTTAATAAAGGCCTTCTGAAGCGAAACGATGCATTTTTGTAAGGAAATACTCATATTTAAAACTCTCCTCGATATTTGAGTCTCCTCGATATCAGCCAAGAGTCTCCTCGAAATGCTCTGACATTTTTCTTTACAAATCCTTATTTTAAATTTTTAATTTGTGACCAGTGTTTTGTTGTGCTTGTTTGCTTTTGCGTTCGTCACTTCAGCATTCATTACCACATTCGCAAACATTCTACATCATCTGCTGAAACACAATTCTCTTGTGAATGTGTTTATGACAGAGATTACGGTTTATAAAGTTTTAAATATGGATATTTTTCTTACACAAACGCATCAATGCACTTTATTAACACCCCGGAGGCGTGTGGAGCACTTTTTATGATGGATGAATGGATTTTATTGGACTTAAAAATCTCAACAGCCATTTACTGCCATTATAAATCTTGGAAGAGCCAGGACATCTTTAAATATAACTCTAATTGTATTTGTCTGAAAGAAGAAAGTCATATACACTACCGTTCAAAAGTTTGGGGTCAGTAAGACTTGTAATAGTCTTTAAAGAAGTCTCTTATGCTCATCAAGGCTGCATTTATTTGATTAAAAATATGAAAAAAAAAAACAGTAATATTGCAAAATGTTTTTACAATATAAGATAATGTTTTTTATTTTAACATACTTTAAAATAGAATTTATTCCTGTGATGAAAAGCTGAATTTTTATCAGCTGTTACTCCAGTCTTAAGTGTCACATGATCCTTCAGAAATCATTCTAATATACGGATTTATTATTAGAATGATCAATGTTGGATAATATTAACAGTTGTGCTGCCAAATATTTTTTGGAACCTGTGATTTTTTTTTTCATGATTCTTTCATGAATAACAAGTTTAAAAAGTACAGTGTTTATTCAAAATATAAATATTTTATAACAATGTAAATTATTTATTATTAACTTTTAATAAACTTTTAATTATTAGCTTAATACATCCTTGGTGAATAAAAGTATTAATTTCTTTTAAAAAAAAATAAAAAAAACAATAAAAATGTACTGACCCCAAACTTTTGAACGGTAGTGTACATATACGAAGGCTTGAGGGTGAGTAAATCATCGGATAATTTTAATTTTTTGGTGAACTATCCCTTTAAGGAAGTGCTGTATAATTACATTGTTTGCACACAAGATAGTGTTCAGATGTGGTTTACATGGGATGCATCCTTGTGTTCAAAAACGGCTGGATGTAGCACTAAATACTAAAATACTGGAACATAATGAAGGGGTCTCAGAATGGTGGATGCCAAAAAAACAGGGCAACAAAATGCCCAAATGTGCAACTCAAATGCCTGCCTACATGTGTACACAGACCAACACTTAAAAAAAAAAGAAATCATCTTGAAATGTTTTTAGGATTTGATCTATAGCCTTGTGGTCAGTGCTATAACATATAGCATGACAGTTCTTTAGGCAACCTGAGTTTGAGTCCTGTCTTGTGGTCCTTTTTCAAAAAATGTTTGCTTTAGTATAACTACAATGCCACTGATTCCATTTTTCCCCTCACATCATATAAATGAGTCTTCATGCATACAAATAAAGCTGCCTTTATATTCTATTTATATTCCCCTTTGCAGCAGGATTATCATATTTGGGGTTCTTGGCATTAAAAAAAACCCTGAAGGAGCACACCATCCTGATCCATGTCTAATTTATGCCTCCCACAGTCTTTCTAGTCCCTCAGGCTGACACAGACTAAACTGTTTGACGCTACCAGTCACCTCAAGATCACTGCCTGCGAGTCCATATTCGCTTGGCTTCAGGACTCTCTTGTTTAAGCAGGCATACGTCAACAAGCATCACTGTTGTTCCTGCCCTGGAGCTCTTTCATGGTGAGGAGCCCACAGGGATTGTGAAGTTCTGTGAGAGTGGCCAGTTGGATGGGGTTTGGTGGTCTGGGACCTGTCTGCCATTACAGACCTTTGAGCCATGGCTTTTATAGTGGTTAACCTGTAAGGGCAGAGTGTTCAGCTTTGGCCAGAGTCATGAGAGGAAGTGTGTCACACTGAGTTAGAGAAACACTGCAGTGCCAAGACAGAGCCAGATGCGTTTAGTTCCCTCCCTTTCTGTCTTTCTCTCGTTAACAACGTTATATCACGCCAGCCAGTCTCACTTACAGCAGATGCTGCTACTTTCTAGCAGTTGGAAAGGGACTGTTGAAATAAACATCACTTTTACTATTGCTCATACTTACAGTTTGTGATTTTGATTTATTGAGGAAAACATTTCAGTATTTTTCTCCATATAATGGACTGATATGGTGCCCCGATTTTGAACTTCCAAAAGACAGTTTAAACGGATGCAAACGATCCCAGCTGAGGAAGAAGGGTCTTATCTAGTGAAGCGATCGGTTATTTTCAATAAAAAATACAATTTATATACTTTTTTAATCTCAAACGCTCATCTTGTCTTGCTCTTCCTGAACTGTGTGTATTCTGACTCAAGACAGTTAGGGTATGTCGAAAAACTCCAATCGTATTTTCTTCCTCAACTTCAAAAATCATTTCAAAATCATCCTACATCGCTGCAAAGTACCGACCCAGTCTTTGCAAAGTGAGCATGCAAAGGAGATCAAACACCCGATATAGTTTGATTTTGAAGTTGAGGGAGAACATGAGATGGGAGTTTTTCAACATATCCTAACTGTCATGAACCGGAACAAAAACAGTTCAGGCAGAGTAAGACAAGATGAGCGTTTGACATTAAAAAGTATATGAATTGTATTATTTTTATGAAAATAACCAATCATTACGCTAGATAAGACCCTTCTTTCTCGGCTGGGATCATTTACAACCGCATTTGGGATCGTTTGAAGCCGCATTTAAACTGCATTCTTGATCCTGAAATCTTTCCCTCAAAAAACACAATTTCTTTACGGCTGAAGAAAGAAAGACATGAACATCTTGGATGACAAGGGGATGAGTAAATTATCTGTCAATTTTTGTTCTGGAAGTGGACTTCTCCTTTAAGTAACTTAAAATTTCAGTTTAAGTCAGCGGGGTAACAAATTATATTAAGTTGAAAAAACTTTTTGAAAGATTTTTTTTTTTTTACAGTGTATAGGCATGAATCAAAAATTGCATATCATGTGGCTTGCTGAGAAGAGGTGCAGGGATATTTGTAGTAAACTACAACTAAAAGCAAAACAAATGTTACTTGAACGATAAATGTTAACTGATATTAAATATAAAAAACAAGATTTAAGCTACAAAGCAATATCTTTCATTTCAATTTAGTTTAACTTGATGTAACTAAATATAAAACTGAAATAAAAATTAAAAATTATTTACAATTATTTAAAATAAATTTTACAATTTTAAAATGTAACTAAAATTAAAAAAAAAAAAATCATTTAAACTAAATTTAAAATTTTAAATAAAATTAAAATGAAAAAAAAAAAAAGTGATTTTTTTAAGTGATTGCACTTGCAGACTGATAAATGAAAATATCCCGTAGAGATACACTGATCTGAGAACCAATCTGCAACTCACTATAAAATATTGAGAACAACTTGGCAACCATGTAGAAACATCCTAACCACCACCCATAATACCTTAGCATTATATAGCTGGCTTTTGCATGGGCAAACATCTTATTTTTATTGACGTGGGCAATACATCATTAAATGATTGTGCAGAGTCAGCAGCAGCAGTACCATATTGAGCTGCACCATATTCCAGCAGTAAATGACTGCTGAATGTCTAAATGCAAATGTGGCATCATCCATTGTGTCATCATATGCATGCAGCAATATGTTAAACAATGAAGCGATATTATTCCTTGATTTGTGCATGTCATCACTGTGCAAAGCCCTGTGAGTTTCTCAAATCAGAGCAACCTGACACACAAATACAGCATAGCAGAAACAGAACTCCAAGAGAAAATCATCACAACATGTTTGCTTTAAAATAAAGGCCATTTTGCTCACAGCTGAGACTAGATTGTGCACATAATGGTATTTTCTGTTTGCCACATGTCAGCTCACCCCACAAAGTAACTAAATATTGCAATACACTACTGCAACAGCCATTGAACTAAAGATCCCACACAATAATTCCTCATTTCCACTAAAATGGTGCTGGTCTTGAAGACGAAATAAATGACACTACAGTGTCACTACATTTTAACATCCAAAGTGATTTGATTCAGCATATTTCTGCCATAATCAGTCAATTATATTAATTTTAAGTAATGACCATGGATCCATTTAAATATATTTAAATTTGAATACATTTCAATCTGTAAATAAACACAAAATGTACTTAAAAAGGGGAAAATAAAGCAAAAAAATCAACTGTGCATTGTTACAAAAATAGGATGAAGTGCCAATCAACTAAAAGCGTCACATCACTTGCTAGACACATTAGAACATGCAAATTAAAATGCTAAGAAGCAGTTTTGTGCAATCTATTTTAATTTGCCATTTTTAACTGTTAAAACTGTCATAGTTTTAAAAACATAATGGGAATCTGTAGAACTACATTTGACTATTTTAAATTTTCAAAATTTTCAAATTTACTGTAAAAAAAAAGTACTGTAGAAAGTACCTTTGGAAATATTTGCTGTAAATAAAATATATCATATTAAAAATTAAAAGTAAAACAACCACAAAATAAAATTTCCTTCTGTTCAGATGTACTCTTGTTTTTGGTATGATCACACTATCGTTCAGAGGTCTGGGTTGAATTTGTTTAATGTTTTTGACAGAAGAAGACCGCATTTATTTAATCAAAAATACTGTAAAATATGTTAAAATGTCATTTATTCCTGTGCAAAGCTGAATTTTCAGCATCATTACTCCAGTCTGTCACATGATCCTTCAGAAATCATTCTAATATGCTGATTTGCTGCTCAAAAACACATTTCTTATTATTATCGATGTTGAAAACAACTGTGCTGCTTAATTTTTTTTTTTTTTTTTTGTGAAAACCACATGCTACATTTTTCTGAATATTTTATCAGCGTTTATTTAAAATAAAAATGCAACATTTTATGTGTCTTTAGTGCAGGATTGCCAGGTTTTCACAGCAAAACCTGCCCAACTGCTACTCAAAACTAGCCAAAAACTAGCCCAATCATGTCCTGGGGGGTAAAATACACATTTGTCAGCAGGGATCCCCTGGTAAAATTCGCATTTTAGGGGCTAAATATCAGGTTATTGAGGTCACTTCGAACCTGCGAACATGAAAAACGATCTCTGACAACAGTGTTAAAGTAGGCCAACTACATGGGAAAATCATGGATTTGGCAAAACTACTTTAGTGTCAGTTTTGATCAATTTAATGCTTGCTCAATAAAAGTACTAATATCTTAAATGTTACTGACCCCAAACTTGTAAACATCAGTGTGTACTGCAATAATACATTGTCATATGGCCAATTCTATATAATTGGTTCAAACTGCTGTCCCACAACCAAAAAACACATTAAAATGCATTAAGTATTCAAATCTTAGATAATTACTAAGATCCTTTTATTATCTATTAAAACTCACAATATTATTTAAAATATCAGTACGTCTAATATATATAAAATCATCATTTAGTGGGTACTTGCAATTGGGAGGTGGCTGTCCCAAACTGTCTGACTTTGACTTGTATATATTGCCATTACTACGTAATAAAAATGAAAATTATTACTGCTGGTCTTCAATGATAATAAACAAGTTACTTAATGTATTTGCATCAAAAAAGTATAAGGATTTATGCTGATATCGTCCAAAACCACACTTTGGGGTGTTTCCAAACTTTTGGAGGGCAGTATCAATGTGTTCAAAAGCATGAAAAATCTGTGAGTAACTACCAAACACTATTGTTCTATAATTAAACACACTTTTTTGGGAGTTATTCCATAACATTTAGTTTTTATATGTGAACAACAGTTCAGAACTGTGCTAGCTAACCACATGCTGATTCACATCTTTGAGCTAGCTTCAAAAGTATCTAAAATTGTCACTACTGACAGTCACGACCAAAACATCTCATTATTGTTTCGGTAGTGACAAACAGCAACATATAATCCTTTATTTGGAGGACATACATTTTTTTTAGTACAGTTACGCAAATCTGTAGTATGTTAGTATGTTTGTAAGCGAGTTAAAATTTTGTAATGCATTTAAAAATGACACATTTTTTTCAATACGTTTCCAACTCTGACTTTGAACCAATTCTGTAGAATGGCCCATATACACTGCTATTGTAATATACACAGTATATTATACAGTAATACGCCACATGTTCACAGAAAGGGACTCAAACCTAACAGCATGTTAATGGGACAAAAAGAGGAAAACAAACCGAATAACTGTTAAGTCTATACCCACAGCACGGCATCACGAGATGTAAACATCCCTAAACCTCAAGCATGATAATCTTCCCCAACTGTACGGCCAGTTCTGTGCAGGCATTACTCAGGCGTTATAATTACTCCGCTAGGAACATCTGCACGCCTGTCACAAAACCGTCAACTAAGCAGCATTCAGTGAGAGGCACTCGACTGTCACACGAATGCTGCACTGGCAAAAAAAACAATCCTCCACGGCCAAGCGCGTTGCGCGTGCACGCACCTGTCATTTAAGAGCTGCACATCTGGGCTGCGGGCGCGAGCATGTCGACCGCGCGGCTGCATCAACCCCTGCAAATCCCCGTTTGAGCACTACACCGCACGCCACTGCAGGGGCAAAGGAGGTCCAGCCGGGGGGAAACCAGGTCACGGCTGCAGGAAACGCATGCACTAGTCCTGTGGTACAGCAGCTGCTAGCTTAGCGCGTCCTCCACCCCTCCCAGCATGCTCTGGCACACGGTCCGCGAAAGACGCAGGCCACACCGGAGCAAAGAGTCAATTCCAGAAAGCCGAAGCGGGCCGAAAGGCGCCGAGGGATGCCGAGAGGCCGACCGCACAAGGAGCAAAGGCTTCTGGGAGTGGAGAGCGGTGTTACCGTTTAATGCTGTTATCACAGGCTGTATATAGCTGGAGGTCAAGCACGACTTTACCCCACAAGGAGGATTATGGTACTTAGCTGATTACTGGCTGCATGGCGGTTATTGCTTAGCAATCGTACGGCCCGGGAACTCCTTCTCCAAGCGCAAGACTGGATTTCAGCATAATCATCTTCCTCTTTGCCCCGGCAAACTCCAGGAACAAAGCGGAAACAATATCCTAGTGAAACAAAGCTCTCTGGATATGATGTATCAGCATGTATAAGTTGGCTGTCTCAGCATGTGTGCAGTAAAATGCATGCGTATGTGGGTGCCTTTTCCTGAGCTCTGAACGCATGTGGGCGATCGAGCATGTTTGTATTCGCAAATATTCATAGATGCAGTGTGTGTGTTGAGGTGTGTGTGCGCCCGGTCTCTTTCTCAAGCGTACAGATTAACTCTGGGCCTTGCGGGCATGTGTGTGTGTGTGTGTATATGCATCTGTGTGAGAGTGAGAACACAGCGCCACCTAAAGTCAGTGCAATATGTTACATGTTAGCTGACTGGTGGTAATTATTGTAAAAGTGTGTTTCACAAGTATATAAAATATAATTGTATGCTAAATTTAGTTTTATGTGGGGTTTTTATGGCTCATGCAAATATCTGCAAAACAGGGTCAAGTTCACTGCATGAGTACACAAACATGCTGGAATTTAGGGCTGCATGATTTGGTGATTTTTCTTGTAGAAATTGTGTTTGCAATTTGAAATAGGCTTAAAAAAATTCCAAGTTTGCTGTGATTGTTTGTAGGGATGCACAATCTGGCCAGAATTTTGATTATATATCAATATGGCTATAAAATACTAGTACTACTACCATTACCACTACTAATAATAAATATTAATAAAATAATTAATTATTATTATTATTATTATTATTATTATTATCAATAATGTAATATAAATACAATAATATTATTATTGTTAAATAAAAGTATAAAAATTACTAATTAAATCTAAATAAAATATAGCTTATTAATATTTAAGCACATAAGGAAAAATAAATTACATATTATTTAGCAAGCCTGTAACCACCTAAATCAATTATTTTAAAACTTTTTACTCAAATCCAGGTGATTTACCATAAAAATATGATGTTTTTATAACATTTGCTGTGGTTCATTCTCCCTGAAACTTTGCAAGCTTGTTTAGTATCACCTGTTGCATGTGCTCAGGGGTTTTGTGAATTTTTGAGTTTTTGTTTAGGCTTTATAGGCTTTTAGGTATATTTGGACAGGCCCCTTTTCTAAACGACCCTGTTATAGCTTCCCATTCAACATGTTTTTAAAAAATTATTGGCCTAGAGAGTCCAGAGAATTGCACTGCTGTGTTTTTTTTCCAGACTGAGCAAAAAAACCTAGGACTAGTTCGCAAAAGCTGTTTTTTTGACATCTTCTTAATTATTTAAAAAACGTTTAAAAAACGGCAGCAGTGGTTCTAGAGGCAAAGTTGTTCGGAACGAGGAGGTCTATCATACGATATAAATATTGCGCGTATGCGCAGAAAACCGTGCAAAGTACAATCATTTACGCCCCCAAATAATGCGATAATGCCTCCCAGTGGCCAATTTCTTTCAAATCTCTCACAGACCTTTGGGGCCGTGAGTCAAACAGGCCCACTGAGCACATAAGGAAAATGTCCCCATAGACACTTGTGGCACTTTGGACCAAGACCGTCATTTTTAACATGAAAATCGCAGTGATTTTCATGTTGATAGGACAAATGGTTGCCTAGTTATAGCCATTTTTATGTTTTTTCCCTCTTATAGCGCTACCAAGTGGCCAGTCTCTGCAATTTTTTTCCTGTGAGCCAGCTTGAGCTCTTACATAAGTGTGCAAAGTGTGCACAGATATCTAATTTCGTTTAGGAGTTATTGGCATTTTAATAAAAGCGGCCCTGCCCTCTTCGAACGTTTTGGCGTCCCTTTGCCACAGTAAGTAGAAAGTGTGAAAAACCTAGGACTAGTTCACAAAAGTAGGTTTTGCAAAAAATGCGAAATACCCGAATGAATCTGCATTTTGTTCAACAACATAAGACACAAGAGTCTTAAATGGTGGAGGACAGTGACTTGAAGGAGAAGAATTGTTGAATTAAGTTATTTTCAAAGCATTCCCATAGCTTCGTAAAAACTGAACCTGGCAACATTTCAGCTATGTTGCTGTCAGAGTTAGAAAGCTCTCGAATGTCAACAAAAACACCTTACTTTGTGTTCTGAAGATGAGTGAATTACTTTTAATTACTTCATTGACCTTTAATTACCCTTTAATTACTTCATTACTTCAAATGTTAAACCACTGGACTTTTATTTTGACGGGAAACTGGAGGAAGTCCTTATAGCTTCCTCCTTGTTAATAAGAACTTCTCATCACAAGCATGTGAACCGCTTTGAGATGCTAAAACACTGTTTTGTTTTAAAAAATGAGCTGCTCGTGTGTAAATGAACGCAGTGCCACCCTTCACTCTGAAACACACAGCACATGTATTTATTTAATTAAATCACAGCCTTTGGAATTTGATAATCGCACTAAGCTATATTACAATTTCAAGCTGATCTCATGATGAAAACCTACCTGGGGGAACTTTTTTCACGAGATGAGAATTACATACCAATAAGTACATATCACTGCAGTTTCCAACAGAAATAAACACTGAGTGGCGCTAAAAGAATGTTTGTTTGTTTTTTCTCCAGAACAGATGAACGTACATATGGTACATTTTATGGGATGTTGGTTTAATACACTGTAAAGAATGACTGTGAATTTTACAGTAAAAAACTGTAAAAATGCTACAGTAAAAACCTGTTAAAGAGTTAACAGTAAGTTCCCCTACTATAGCTGGTGAAAAACTGTATTGGACATTGCGTGTAATTTTACAGTAATATACCGTTTTCTGAATTGGAAAAAAGGTTTTAAAACGTACAGTGAACAATCGTAAATTGACATTCCCAGAATTCCCTGCGTTACATTTTTTTTTTTTTTTTTTGAAATAACTGTTTCTTCATAGTTCTTATCAGTTTTGTACATTAGGGTTGCATGTTACATCTAATGTTGTTAAATGAATGTTTATTACATTATTTCAGTTTCATGTGTGTTACCATGATGGTGTTTAGTGTTTGAGTGAATGATACTGTGCACCTTCTATATATGTTAATATATAAAAATACATACATAAAATACATAAAAGCTGCTTGTCATGGTCTTCGGTTCATCATGTGACTTTCTCATCACCACCTGTGTTTGGTGGTTATTAGTGTATTACAAGGGTACAAAACAGATGTCAGTGCTTTAATAGGTTGGTACATTAACATATTCATTAATTAAATTACGTATTTAAATGTAAATTTAAGTTACAAGTGCTCGCTGTTTTAGCATCTCTGGTGTTTCATTTCATTTCTGTTGGAAACTGCAGTGATATGTACTTAATGGTATGCATTTTGCATCTTGTGAAAAAGTTTCCACAGGGATATGAGATCAGGTAGCACAATTCTGATCAGTCATGCATCCCTGCTGGAACTGTATTCAGAACCTTCCCTTTTATCCTTATTAATTTTTTTATGATTTTCATGTTTTCGGGTTCTTAAACACATGCATTTATTCACCGATGCAGATGGCACACTTTACTAAACACTGAATCTACAGTGCCGCTGCAGAGAAATTACATTTGAGCTTGCAGTTTGAACCAAATGTGAAATATTCATATTTCATTTATTGCGGGCAGCAAAAAAGTAAGCGAATGACTCTTATGACCCAGGTTTTTTATTTTTCCAATACATCAAAAACACTTATGAGTCAGTGGGAGTGACTGCTGAATTAATTACTCGCTCCCTGAATCACAAGTCAGATCAATTTCAATCATGTGTGACTGATACTGTTATGTTGTGTTTAACATTTAAGTGCAGTCATTAACTACACATGAACAACTATTCAAAGATACACATTGCATTAGTTATATAATATGTGTGTATATAGTTATGGTAGCATTTACATCAACCACTGTGCTTTATTAAAATCTGTTTAAAATGCATTAGTCAGTGTGAACACACCTTGCACAGCAGCAAGCAACAGCCTAGCAACCACCTAGAACATCCTAAGCAACTGCACAGCAGTACATTAGAAACCACCTACGTTTAGCCTGCATCTTCAAATCTTGTTATTTGTGCAAATCCATTTGGTGCCGCTAGTGCAATAATTCTCAACCTCTTTGACTCTAAAACCCTCACAGTCCTCAACAATAGTCAATGGCCACATTACTTTTCCAGCTGTTACCGATTCATTAAAGAAGGATTTTTAGTAAGACAAATAAAATATTTAAAAACTAACCATTTTTTAAAAATATATTTGATACATCAGGATTTTATCAACCATATCCTATCATGTAGAAGCTCAAACTGAGCAAATGTATGCAATAATGCAATGCAATACATTAATGACTATAAGAGAATCCTGACGATCATATTTGATACGTTTGATGATTTCTAAAAAATGATGTATGAATAATCAAGTAGATCTTTATAAGTTGCTTCAGTGCAGTAAGTGTTTATCTTGAAATATTATTAACAAAGTTATTCTTAAAAAAAAAAGAGAAAAGGTTAAATTAAAATAAGTCACATCCCGACGTTTAATTGCTTGGGCTTTTTTTAATGCCTGTTTTGTCTTATTTTGCATCATCCTGAGGCCCCGCTACGCTAGTGGAAGTGACTGCACCTTCTGACCTGTTGTTGCCAACACAGCAAGGTTCATCTTCCAGTCCCACTTTAGGACAGATGGTATAAATCAAATCTGCTCGCATACATTGATTTCAGCAGAGCGCTGGTGTTGTGATGGGCCCGCTGGAGACATCAGACAGCAGCAGAGATCACAGCCTCTCACCGAGGGGGATCCGACTGACCTGCTTCCATGTAAAAGCTCTAAGACTGCCTTATTAGCTTCTCAAAACACACACACACACACGCGCTGTAAGTAGGCCATACCCCAGTAGAGCGGGACACACTGCATGGAAGAGGTGCAGAAAATTCGGGGAAGAGAATCAACAACAACTGTGAGGTAAACAGACCTGCCAATGAAATATCAAATCATGGTTATGCGAATACTGGATACATGAACCTTATGACGTATACAAATAATTAGGAATGCACAGATGTATTTGCCAATAATTGGTATCAGACAAAAAAAAGAAATGATCTGCACTGCCAATTGTTTAAAAAGTTGTTTTAAAAGCTGATAATCAGGGTAACTATATCCTGTCAACTGCAATTTGCTTTAAGAAAAAAACAATAATAATGCATTAATGCAACCCTGTTAATGTAGGTTTTATTTGACTCTATGAATCACCTGTAATTCAAACCAGTATTGCCGGATCTGCGTTTTTTCTTACACCAAACATTTTTGGCATTGCACCTCCCAAATGCAACCCTGCTAATGTAGGTTTTATTTGATCCTACGAATCACCCGTCATTCAACCAGGGTTGCCAGATCTGCAGTTTTCCCTTCACCAAACATTTTTGGCAATGCACCTCCCATCCAGTTATCACAGAGAGCTTTGTTACATCTGATAAGGAACAAGCTCTCGGCTTTCAAATTCCTTACATTTTATCACAAAAGTCTATCTAGGCAGTTGCTAGAGTGTTCTGGATAGTTGATAGGAGATCACATAATGGTTGCCAGGATTTTTTGAGTGATATAGCATGTTGCCATATGTTTGCTAGGGTTTTGGGTGGTGTTAGGGTTACGCTGGGTGTTACAAGTGTATTCTGAGTACTGTAGTTTTCAGCACGTTGCTATGTAGATGCTAAGGTGTTAGGCTGATTCCCAGCTTATTGCGAAGTGGTTGCTAGGGTGTTCTGGGTGGTTGCTAGTGTGTTCTGAGAAATTTTAGCATCTTGCTATGTGAATTCCAAGGTGTTAGGGTGGTTGATGGGATTTTGCTAAAGCACTCTGGGTTTGCTATATGTTTACTAAGTTTAGTGTTTTAACACATTCCTATATGGTTGCTAATTTGTTAGGGTGTTGCTGGGTGGTTGCTAGGGTGTTCTTAGTATTTTAACACAATCTTACATGGTTGTTAAGCTCTTAGGGTGTTGCTGGGTGGTTGCTAGGGTGTTATTAATGTTTTAACACAATCTTACATGGTTGGTAATTTGTTAGGGTGTTGCTGGGTGGTTGCTAGGGTGTTCTTAATGTTTTAACACAATCTTACATGGTTGCTAAGTTGTTAGGGTGTTGCTGGGTGGTTACTAGGGTGTTCTTAGGGTTTTAACACAATCTTACATGGTTGCTAAGTTGTTAGGGTGTTGCTGGGTGGTTGCTAGAGTGTTCTTAATGTTTTAACACAATCTTACATGGTTGTTAAGTTCTTAGGGTGTTGCTGGGTGGTTGCTAGGGTGTTCTTAGGGTTTTAACAATCTTACATGGTTGCTAATTTGTTAGGGTGTTGCTGGGTGGTTGTTAGGGTGTTCTTAGCATTTTAACACATTGCTGTATGGTTGCTAAGTTGATAGGGTGTTGCTGGGTGCTTGCTAGGGTGTTGTTAGCATTTTAACACATTGCCGTATGGTTGCTAAGTTGTTGGGGTGTTGCTGGGTGCTTGCTAGGGTGTTCTAAGTGATTTTTAGAACACTACTATGTGGTTGCTAGGTTTCCGCTTGATTGCTAGGGTGCTTCTGGTGGTTGTTAAGCTGTTCTTATTGTTTTAAAACATTGCTATGTGGTTGCTAAGTTGTTAGAGTGTTGCTGGGTGCTTGCTAGTGTGTCTTAAGCAACTTTTGAACTCTACTATGTGGTTTCTAGGTTTTCACTTGGTTGTTGGGGTGTTGCTGGGTGGTTGCTAGTGTGTTCTAAGTGATTTTCAGAACATTGCTATATGGTTGCTAGGTTTCCACTTGGTCGTTAGGGTGTTGCTGGGAGGTTGCTAGGGTGTTCTTGGTGTTTTGACACATTGCTATATGTTTGCTAAGTTGTTAAGGTGTTGCTGGGTGGTTGCTAGGGTGTTCTGTGTAGTTATATCACATTGGTATGTGAATGCTATAGTGTTAGGGTTGTTGCTAGGGTGTTGCTAGCTGGTTGTTAGGTGATCACTTATTGGTTGTTAACTTGTTAGGGTGTTTCTGGGTGGTTGCTAGGGTGTTCTGAGTAGTTATATCACATTAGTATGTGAATGCTATAGTGTTAGGGTCATCGCTAGTGTGTAACTCTATTATTATTGCTGTGAGCAATAGTAACAATGATGCTTGCCTTAGCAAACAGCACTCATAAAATTTCTCAGTTAAATCACAGTATGGATATAATAAGGTTCACCATTTAGATTACAGAATGTTATAGACCTGTCATTTATTCCACTCCTCCCCCCACCACAACCAAAGCAACACCAACATCCAGAGACAACAGCACTCAAAAACGTAACTCTGCGCTAAGTACGGCGTGCCAGACATGAGTCATACTTCAGAAGGCACAAGCGAATGCTCCAGAACGCTGGTGCAGTACTCTGGATCTATTAGTATGCTCGTTGTGTTCCAAATATGCACTGATTTTAATTACCTACTCTTCTGATTCAGGGTACATCACTCAAACACTGCACTTCTGATGGAATAATGCTGTTTGCTGGAGTCCAAAGCCTAGTCAACTTCCTCTCTTTCCAACAGAGGGGGAAGACTTAAAGAAGTAGTTCACACAAAATATGAATATTGTGTCATGGTTTATTCACCATCATGTTTTTCCAAACCTGTATGACTTTCTTTCATCTGTGGAATACAAAATGAGATTTTTCCCCCTTTCCCTTGCAATAAAACTACTGTTCAAAAGTTTAGGGTTGGTAGGATTTTTTCATGCCTTTATTCAGCAAAGATGCAATATCATTGTTCAAAAGTGAGAATAAAGAGATTTATAAATTTACAAAAACAATTCTATTTAAAATGCCAAATGTTTCAGCAAATCAGCATATTAAAATGATTTCTGACGGATCATGTGACACTGAATACTAGAGAAATTATGCTGAAAATTTAGCTTTGCTTCACAAGAATAAATTGCATTTTAAAATATATTCAAATAGAAAACAGTTATTTTAAATGGCAATAATATTTCACAACATTTCTATTTTTATTGTATTTTTCATCAGATAAATTATAGCCTCATGTAAGGAACAAAGCAAAATTCATGTTTCATTGATTCATTGACAGTATTTCTTTTGAGTCAGATCTTTTCAATTAATCATTTTATTTGGTTCACAAAAACATCAAATGATTCACTTCAGAAATGATTCCATTTAGACAATTTTGATTTAATTTTTCAATTTCAAAGCAAAAATAATTTTTCACTGACAGTTTTTCTTTTGAGTCGGATCTTTTCAATGAATCTGTTGATTCAGTTCACAAAAACATCGAACAAATTAGTTTTTACTTCAATTTCAATATTTAATTTCAAAGCAAACGTAATTTTTCATTGACAGTTTTTCTCCTGAATTGGATATTTTCAATGAATCATTTGATTAGGTTTACAAAAAAGTCAAATGATTCAGTTCAAAAACAATTCAGTTTTGACAATTTTGACTTCAATTTCAATTTTCAATTTCAAAGCAAAAATGATTTTTCACAGACAGTATTTCTTTTGAGTCGGATCTTTTCAATGAATTGTTTGATTCACTTCACAAAAACATTGAACAAATCTGTTCAAGAACGATTCAGTTTTTTACAATTTTGACTTCAATTTTAATTTTCAATTTCAAAGCAAAAGTAATTTTTCACTGAGAGTTTTTCTTCTGAGCTGATCTTGTCAATAAATCACTGGGTTTAGTTCACAAAAACGTCAAACGATTCAGTTCAAAAACAATTCAGTTTTGATCATTTTAATTTCAATTTTCAAATTCAGTGTAAAAGTAATTTTTCACTGACAGTTTTTTGTTTTCTGTGTTGGACCTGTTCAATGAATTGTTTCATTCGGTTCACAAAGACATTAAACAATTCGGTTAAAAAAGGATTCTGTTTTGACACTTTTGACTTCAGCTTCAATTTTCCACTGACAGTTTTTCTTTTGAGTTGGATCTTTTCAATGAATCATTTGATTCAGTTCACAAAAACATTGAACGATTCGGTTCATAAAACTATTCATTTTTGACAATAATGACTCCAATTTAAATTTTCAATTTTAAAGCAAAAGTAATTTTCCACTGACAGTTTTTCTTTTGAGTTGGCTCTTTCAGTTTTCAAGAATCATTTGATTCAGTTCACAAAACCAAAAAACGATTCAGTTAAAAAAGATTCGAATTTGACCATTTTTACTTCAGTTTCAGGCTGTTCCTACAAAAAGCCATCATACATGATCAGAAGACTTCAAACACAAGCCATACTTTTATGATACCTTTATGGTGAATCAATTCTGAAGCCCAAAAGCTTCAGTTCTCATTTCTTGAAGCTGCATGGAAATGAACAACCAGCAGTAGGTTATTCAAAATTCCTCTTTTAGTGTCCCACTGAAGAAACGTTTGGAACAACATAAAGGTGAGTATATTTGTTAGCATTTTCATTTTAAGCAAACTATTCCTTTAAACGCACTTCGTGTCTTGTAAGGATCACTTTTTAACTAATGGCCACTCCAGTGTGGTGGGATCTGAATCACTTAGTCCAGCGGCGCACACAGACGTCTCTATTTTGGGCCCGGACAGGCAGGTCATAGGGCCGTAGAGTGCCTTGCAGGCTGCTGAATAAATTATTTGTTTCTTTATTTAGTGGATGGCGGCCGAGTCGGCAGCCCTTAAAAGAGGATGCGAGGGAGAAAGTACAAATGAACACACGTCGGTTTCTCTGACGCATACGATGCAGCAGAGCGCAGCAAGAGATGTGGGTGAGACGGGAGACTTTCTTGTCTCATTTGAACCGAAAACAGATTTTCCTCTCTCTTTCTCTTAGATAAACACTGCCCTATTCATCCACTCCAGCCGAGCCCTTTCTAGCACTTTCAATCAGATTTCACACAAAAGAAAAATGCAGTGCGACGCACGACAGCTGAAGTGCAGAAAATTGCAGTGGCGCTGAGCGCGGAGAGCTAAAAATGCGTCGGCGACCCGCTCGGAGCCAAGTATCGCTGTTATTTCTATAGCAAAGTTTGTTTCTCAAGGGCAGAAGTGATGAATATTTCTTTGCGTATTATCAAAGGCAGAGAGATGTCACGCTGCTGTCAGTGACGGAGAGGACGGGAGCTCTGGGAGGATGAAACAGCTGTGGGTTTGGGAAATGACACTCCATGGTGTAGCAAGAAGTGTTGTGTGCAGCCTTTTCGTGTGGAGTCAAAAATGGCAGGGTTATAGGGATGCACAGATACTGAGCTTGTACTGGGTAAAATGCTTTGGCGTGCAACATATATGCACACGTACCTAGGAGACGCATGACAGATGAAAACAATATGTGCTTTAAAATCAGCTCAAAACATGTTTGAAATCTCTGGATCCTCTGGATGGATGGGTTGAGTCTGAAGCTAGAAACAGAGTCTGTGTCCATCATACTGCTCGATTTTGTGAAATTTGTCAACTTGAATCTGCAGGCTGACTCTGACTTTCTGCAACTATAGCATCAATTTCTCCAGACTGTAACTCTGGGCAAATATTAGGGCTGTGTATTAAGACCAAGTTCACAATATGATTCGATTATGATTTCAATCTTGATTCAGTTCCATTTGATACTGATTCATTTGGATATATAGGCAATCATGAAGGCTATAGTACATGTAAATTTTTTTTTCCAAGGAACAAATCTGTCTCAGTAAGGGGGTGTTTACATGGCACCATTTTCAACTAAAAACTGAGAATATTTCATAAGTTTTGGACAATTTATTTTGTACCGAACCTTCACGGTACGGGCATCTCGGTTCGGTGCATGAGGCCTTACAACGAATACAGGCAGATCACCCTTAATCCAGAAGGGGGCGCCCGCAGTAATGCAACTCGGTTTGATAACTGCCGGCAGAATAACAGCGAATGCCAGGAGTTGCGCCAAAGCCCACTAGACAGTGACCATCTACTGATTGAGAACGCGTCTCTCACTGACAAAGGAGTATAACGTTACTTTAAAGGCTTGTGCACTCAACTGTCTGCGAAATTGTATCCTACCTTTCTCATTCGGCACAAAATCAAATATTCCATAATATTTCCATATATGCGATGCATCCAAATGCTAAACTATTATTTATTATGTAAATCATAGACTTTGTACTTCAGTCGCGTTCTAATGGTGACACGGTGAGGCGGGCGCACTGATGTTTGGTTCCAACTGCGTTGTCAAGTTAGCAATGCTAGAAGCCTGGAACTGTTATGTTTTGTGTTTGTGTGCGTCAGCAAGATTACTTCAACTCTTCTTAAATGCATGACTGTTTCTCCAATCATTATTACATATTCAGGTCTTTAGCAACCCGGACCTATATATCCAGCACGGATGAATCTTTAACTGCTCCAATAGCAAAAACTCTCTTGATATTTTAAGAACAATTAAAGAAGAATAAAATAAAGCATATTTCGTTACCTTTTGGAACTTAGAGGGGTTTAATTTGAGCAGATGATTTTTGCATCGCCGTCATCGTCAGAGTGCACTTCCACAGTACATTCAGCGTTTAGCTCATATTCATGAACTCTAGCATATTCGCAAAACTATCACTTTCAATGACTTCAAAATCAATATTTTGCTCGCTGGCAGCTCATTCACCACATCCACCATCAAATAGCAGTAACATTTATATTTTAAGGCATACAGTAATTGCTCTGCAGTAAAGCCATGTAAACCAGTTCAACAACTTAATCTTCCAAAAGTAAAAAGATAATCAGCTAAATAATCAGATGAAACATTGTTGCTAGATACTTGTCTGTCCTACATAAATAACTCAAATGTGATCTGAGAACCTTGACCTACTAGGCAAAGGTCAAGCAGCCTCCCATAGCATGCATTGATCTGCCACTGTTGACTAAGCAAGGCCACCGCTGTCTAACTGACCGTCTTTAATGCTAAACAGATCTTCTTCAAATAGCAGCTCCCAATATCGTCATCATCTTTTTCTGTTCTGTAGTGGTTACTTATTGTTACAACGACTGCGACAGAGGCTCAGAAATCATCTTTCGCATTGGTGGAATTCACTCAATAGATTCACAGTGCTGTTAATCAACCAATCAATGATCTTATTAGGACAAATATCCTGCCAGCTAAATGGCATCATTTAAATTTAACCTCAGTTTAAGGATCAATAAACCAACACCAAACTCCAAGCCTTGATTTATCTTCACCTTGTCTATTGCCTCTGCCCTGACCTTATTAGTGCTGCTTGATAAGGCAACGCTCACTACTGTTATTGCTATAACTCAGCCAACACTGTTTAGAAATGAATGACGACTCAAATCATGTGGCTTGTTGAGGAAAGGTGTGCTATTACTGTTCTAAGTGATCAGACTCAGACTTTATTTCCAGGCAGATGACAAAAAATCCCATAAGCTTATATTAGCTATGTTTCCATTCAATACTGAATGCGCATTTTGAGATACTGCATAAAAAACACTAGATGGAAATGCTAGTATGTGCATAAAATCTTAAAATGTGCATAAAAACGTATGAGATCAACTGAGGCAGATTTTTCTTTTTTTAAAAAAAAACATGCATAAACTATGATGGAAACATATTTACCAAAAACATTTCTGGATGTGCAACAAAAAAATCTCACATCACTTTGCCTCAACAGATCATGTGACTGGATAACTGAACTAGCCAGCAGACCAATATCATTGCACAACATCTAAAATATTATTTTGAGTCAAAATTTATCACATGTGACACTATGAAGGACTGAACATGTCTTCCTTACATAGAACATACTGCCAGTACTAAACTGCTATTCACAACGAATGCGTTTTTGCATTGAAAAACACAAGATGGGGCAATAAAATGGTAAAAAATGCAAGGTTATGAGACACAAGTTGAAAGGTGCTGTATATAATTTTTTGATTGTACTGAAGCGAAAAAATACAGATATTATGCTAAGCACATACTTGTTTCTCCAAAAACAACACTATAGACAGGCACTGTTTTTGTTTTAATCCGTTTGATAACCAATAGTATTTTGACAAACTGGGTTGCCAGTCGGTGGAAAACACAGCATTTTGCAGCAGTGGAAGCCCCCACCTAAAAATCCTCAGCATCCATTTAAAAAAACTCATATTAAAATATTAAAACTAGGGCTGTCAATTTAACACATTAACCTAATTAATTAGTTATGAAAAAATAACGTGATTACAATATTTTAACGCAGTTAACGCACTGGCTCCACTCCCCAGACCTGTACATCATCTTAAATTTCATACACTTGACTGTTGACAAATATGAAGCAGGACAACAACTCCATGAATGCAGTTATGCCCTAAAATTCAAGATATTGGTGCAAAAAAATACCCTGTATGTGTTTTGTCTCATATTTATATATACTGCATATCAAATGATATCACACAGGCAGCAAGAGCAATTTGACACGATCTATCATTAGCTTAAATGTGATTTTATACAACAGTTCAGTAAATAAAAAAAATGACATTGTGTTATATTTTAAACATTATATGTTTTTGCTCAATTTTGCTCAATTAGCTTTGAAGCCACAGCAAAATTGTTGCGTGTCTCAGAGCAACACACCGGTGTTTAGTTTCTGAATGAATCTGCGTTTTGATCATGTGAATGACTCATAAAGACATTTACCACCACCTACTGGCAGATTTAGTTTTAGTATAATTTCATTAAAAAATAAATATATAAATAAATAATAATAATAATAATAATAATAATAATAATAATAAGGGATAGTTCACTCAAAAAAAAATCTGTCATCATTTACTCACCCTCATGTTGTTTTAAACCTTTTGTTTTGTGGGACATAAAAGAAAGTATTTTGAAGACTGTTGGTAATAAAGCTGTTTTGGCTACCATGACTTTCATTATATGAACAAAAAATACTGAGATGTTTCTTAAATGATCTTCTTTTATGTTCCATCATGTTATAGCCTAAATGTTTATGTGTAATAAATTTTATGCTGAATCAAATAAAATATTTGTTTCTAAAGCTACAATTTGTGATGTCTACTTGCTACTTTCTCATTTACCACAAAAATAGCTTTAAATACTCTTTTGTGGGTATTTTCATAGTCAGATTTATTTATTTTTTGATTAATATGTGATTAATTAGATTAATTAATCGACACATCATGTAATTAATTAGATTTTTAAAAATGTAATCAACTGACAGCCCTAATTAAAACATGAATAAATCAACTCATCAATTTTACAATGTAAAGCTCATCACCTTACGCTCTTAATTAAACTCATTCCTATTATGTGTCCTCAATCTGGCAACCCATATGAGAATCCAGTCTGAAGAGGAGGGGGTTGGGTGGGAGAAACAACTCATCTAGTATTTTAAAATTGGACTGCAGTACCAGTTACAACCACTAGCAGTCAATACTACATCTTTAACTTATCTTGTGCGAGTTATTTTCATGTGTGGGACACTCCAAAAGACACACGATGTGTGCAGAGCGGTCACACGCATCTGCTAAGCTCATTTTCACACTAAAATGAGCATTTAAGACATGCTTTTTTTGGATGTTAAATAATGGCACAGATAACAGTAATTTAACGAGTGCAAACGTTAGTAAATTGCATCACATGATTCATTTGAATACTCTCCTCCCATTTATTTAGAATCTGAAAGGGAAACTCCTACACTGTAAAAAAGTTTTCACCAGTTTCAACTTAAAAACATAAGTTTAGCAGCTGCCTTAAAATTTTAAGTTAAATGAACTTAAAAGTACAAGTCATTTCAACTCACAAGTTAAATCAATTTAAAAGTACAAGTCATTTTAACTCATTTTACTGTAATGTGTTAAAATGACTTGTAGTTTTAAGTTGATTTAATTTAAAATTTTAAGGCAGCTGCTGAACTAAAGTTTTTAAGTTGAAACTGGTGAAAACTTTTTTTACAGTGTACAAATGCATATTCAATAAGGACAGGTGCAAAAATAGCTGTGTCCATGACATTTCAGCACTAATTCTTCACTGTGTGTCTTTAGTAAATCCAGACAGTACTATTTTAATGCCAGAAGTTTAATTTCATTTCTTATTTTTTCTAAGCCTATAGGATATATTTAAGACAGGTTTATACAATATTCGCCCTCTTATATTATGTAACATTTTCATGCCAATTCATTTCAAGTCAATTTATTTTATCCTTTAAGCAAAATGCAGATTTTTGAATGTTCTAATATATATATATACTGTCAGCGCAATAGCCGTTGCGCTACGGGAGTCCCGTGTTTGAATCCCGACTTGAGGACCTTTCCATATATATATATATATATATATATATATACACCGTATATATGTTTTGCCATATCGCCTGGTCCTAGATGGGCTTTTATTTGACAGGCCAGTTAGTAACCACCTAGCAATGCACCCACAACACCATGGCAACTGTGTCGTAACATTTTATAAAGCACTCAGAACTCCTTAAAACCACATGCAGCGGCCTTTTTTAGCAACACCTCTGCAAACACCCACAGCACCCCAGCACTGTGCCAGTGAGATCTGCACAGGTAAGCAGCCCTCACACACACTTTATTCGGAAAATATCAAAACCTAGTTCCATTTGCATTTTGTCTCCAGAAGTTACAAGTTAATGTCACTATAATCTTTTAGAGCCAGGATTTTCAACCAGGGGTCTAAAGCAAAGTGATATGTATTATGTAATAATATAAGTTAACATAAAGTTAAGGTTACAAGAAAAAAAATGTATTTGGGAGATTGCAAAATAAATTGGACTGTGAACCTACCCAAAAAAGATTATTTAAATCTACATTTGTTTTAACCAAGTATCAACTAGACATTACAAATTGTAGCTTTAGAAAGAAATATTTTATTTTATTCAACATATTCAAATGATTCATTCAGGAATTAAAGGAGTGCTATTATGCTTTTTCACTTTTTGAATTTTAGTCAGTGTGTGGTGTGTATCTTTGGGCATAAAAAAGATCTACAAAGTTACACATCTCAAAGTCCACTCCAAAAGGAGATATTTTGTTTAAAAAAAAAAAAAAACAAGAACTACAACGAATGGCTTCTTTGGATTACAGTGTTTGTTTTCCACATGCAATGATGTCACAAACTTGCACTAGAATAGGCTAGGCTGATCAGTGATGATGTTCTTTGATAATGTTAGGCAGCTTGTAGCCTTATGCTGGAGCTGGTTTCGGGCACTGAAATTAAGTATGTAAATAATTAAATAATTTAACACAATAATATCATGTATCGGCAATCTCGCAGGCTGACGATAGGACCCAGCACTGCTGTAGCGTATTATTTACTCACCCTCCATGCATCCTAGGTGTATATTACTTCCTTCTTTCAGACAAATGCAATCAGAGTTATATTAAAATTTATCCTGGCGCTCCCAAGCTTTAGAACGGCATAGACAGGTGTTTCTCCTCATCAGTCCAAAACAAGTCCAATAATATGCATCGATCCATAATAAAAAGTGCCTCACACAGCTCCGGGGGGTCAATAACGTCCTCCTGTAGTGAATCAATGTGTTTTTGTTCGAAAATTATTCCATATTTAAAACGTAAGAATCGCTTTAATCTAGCTTGCGCTAAAAGTTGTACACAGAACTTGCTTCTTTGACAAGGGGTGTGACAGTACTGAAACACAACTAACCAATCACAACACATTTTGTTTTTCGGAAGGCGGGCCTTTATCAAACACGGAACTAATCGAGCCTTATGTGCCAGGCTGGGAGAAAGGTATTACAATAATGTAAATTATTTTAAAAATAATGCGTTTTTTGAACCACCAAGCATGAAAGCATGTTCTAGTACACCCCCAAAATTTAAATCAAGACTTTGTAAAAGAGCATAATAGGACCCCTTTAAGTAAATGGCTCTCTTTCATGAATGGGCCTTTGAATAATTGATTCACACAATTCATTCAAAACGCAGATTCATTCAGAAACTAAACACTGTTGGATGTTGGATGGAGACGAGCAACAATTCTGCTATGGCTTCAAAGGTAATATGTTCTCTGCAAAACTGAGCAAAAACACAATAGCAACTTGTTATTTACTGAACTGTTGTATAAAATCATATTTAAGCTTGTGATAGATAGGGACAAAATCAGCACTCGTGTCATATTGCTCTTGCTGCTCGTGTGATATGTGATGTACTGTAGATATGACACAAAACGCATACGGGGCATTTTTTTTGCACCAATATCTTGGATTTTAGGGCATTAACACGTTAAAATGGCAGCCCTAATATACATAAACTAGTTTAAGTTTAGGGGGTCAGTATTTTTTGCAAGAAATTAATACTTTTATTCAGAAAAGATGCATTAAATTAATCAAAAGTCAAGAGTTACATTGTTACAAATTAATTTCAAATAAATTCTTTTTTGAACATTCTATTCAGAAAAAAATGCAAAATATTTTCTCACATTCTGCACAACAGTCTTCAACATTGATACTTATCAGAAATGACTGTTGAGCAATTCAGCATATTAGATTGATTTCTGAAGGATCATGTGACACTGAAGACTGGAGTAATGATGCTGAAAATTCACCTTTGAATCATGGGAATAAACTACATTTTACAATATATTCATATAGAAAACAGCTATTCAAAACTGTAATTTTACTGTTTTTACTGTATTAAATGCCGGCTCGGTGAGCAGAAGACTTTCAACACAGACAAGCTGATAATGGCTGTTATGCCATATGATACATAATAAGCATATTTACTGTCATCAGTGGAGCTGCAGCTCTTTGACTTTCCACTACTTGAAAAGAGAGAATCACCCAGTCCAACATTATAACAGCTCCAGCCCGCATCGGGATGGGCTGCTCTGACTGTCCATCGATCGGTTTGGATTTCCATTAAAAGGAGCTGGCGCACAAGGCCTGACTGATTCAGAGCGAGTGCTTTTGGGAAGAGAGTACACTAGAGAAAATACAGCTCCTAAATAATCAATGATTGAGGGAGTAAATCATCCAGAGTGAAAGAGGCCGAAATGTGGCCGGCAATTAATTAGGACATCTGAGGGAGTTAGATTCCATTTCTGTAGCCCACCACTCACATGCAATATCAACAGCATTAGCACAGAGACCGGGATACAAGAAAATGATTCGGTCCACTGAGATATGGGTTGCTGCTAAGTGCCTATAAGGCTTTTGCAAATACAGTAACAGCCTGAATTATACAGCACAGGGAAATGTGTAGAGATACTGCTATAAATGTATGTGTACTGTACTGTATATATATATATTTCTAAGATTAGAGTATGTTAAAAAAAAATGCTACTTCAGTCTTTCTTCTACAGAAGCAATTTCTAAATTATTTTTTTTGTGTGTGTACCAAATATACCTGGAATTACATTAAAGCACTAATGCACTAACTTCCTGTTTTTTTTGTTTATAAATAATAGATAAATAATAATGTTATAAATGGCACATAAAGTGATTCATCTTGTTTTTTTTGTTTTTTTTTAATAATATACAAATGCACATTTTGAAGCAACTGAATAAGCCTGCAATGAGGGTCTCATTATCATCATCACACACAAAAACTCATCAAACAGACTCATTCACTGGCAGTCTGGGAGTCAGGCTTTCACTAGATAGCATGTAGCAGCCAACTGCATTAAAGTCTGTGATGTTGCCAATACATAACTTAAGTATCGGAAAACATTATGCAGCATAAGTGAAATGATTTGTGGATGATGGGTAAAATCTTTCAAAGGTGAACTACGTAAACCAAAAATAACCTCTGAATAAAACTGTCCGACATCATAAAAATAGCTACAAAATTATGTGATTCACTTTTTCACTTGTGATTATATGCTCCTAATAACAAGCAAAATAAGTGCATTTATGCTCAAGCACTCCCCATTTGGATGTTTAAGTTAAAGGGGACCGACTGTGCAAAATTCACCTTATAACGTGTTTGAACACTGAAGTGCAGTAAAAATCCACCCATTCCTTTATTTATAATCTCCACAAATCAGAAGCAGTATCTGAAAAAATGCGGTTTCAGATTTCTCCCTACTGTGATGTATATATATATCGACTGCAATAATATTGTAATTGTTGTTTTAACGATGTTCAATTTTAGATTATTGAATATTTTGCAAAAACTATTCAAAACACCTAGACTGCAGTGCACGCAACATGTGAAGTCTAGTACGTGTACACATTAACAGTGCTTTCTTTCACTGCATGATTCAGTCTATTAAAATACATTTACAGTGATCACAAATTCAAGACATGGGAACATATATGTATAGATTTATTCCACTTTCATATAGATAATGAATATTACATGAAGAGTGCTGTTTTCTTCTCCAAAAATTACCATCATTACAAATGTCATATTGATTTTTAGTTATTTTCATAAAAATAATACAATTTATATACTTTTTAATGTCAAATGCTCATCTTGTCTTACTCTGCCTGGACTCTGCCTGTTTTTTTCCGGTTCATGACAGTTAGGGTATGGTGAAAAACTCCCATCTCATGTTCTCACTCAACTTTAAAATCATCCTATATCACTGTTTTACCTTTTTTGTTAAGGGTGTTCGATCTCCTTTGCATGCTCACTTTGCAAATACTGGGTCGGTACTTCTGCAGCGATGTAGGATGATTTTGAAATGATTTTTGAAGTTGAGGGAGAAAATACGATTGGAGTTTTTCGACATACCCTAACTGTCTTGAGCCAGAATACACAGAGTTCAGGGAGAGAAAGACAAGACGAGCGTTTGAGATTAAAAAGTTTTTAAATTGTATCATTTTTATGAAAATAAGCAATCGTTTCGCTACATAAGACCCTTCTTTCTCGCCTGGGATCGTTTACAACCGCATTTGGGATCGTTTGAAGCCGTATTTAAACTGCATTTTGAAAGTTCGATATCAGGGCACCATATCAATACATTATATGGAGAAAAATGCTGAAATGTTTTCCTCAAAAAACACAATTTCTTTACGACTGAAGAAAGAAAGACATGAACATCTTGGATGACAAGGGGGTGAGTACATTATCTGTAAACCTTTGTTCTGGAAGTGAACTTCTCCTTTAACTGTGACTTGTTGCCACCTACTGGCAGTTTTAATTACACATTTAAAGTATCTTTTTTTTTATTTACATAATTTCAAATATCAGTATTGACCGTTTTATGTTTAAAATATCAAAACATTATTTATGCACATTAAATGCATTCATGACCTGCATTAAACAGTGTGTAAATACATCTAAATGACACTTCAGATGCAGCTTCTGAGATTCCTGTGCACTGCAAACACAAATTTTGTTAATACTGATTTCATTTGCTTAGTAACACCCCAAATGTAAGAATCTGACCCAAAAGGTAATGCACACTTTTTGAAAAAATGGCTTTTTTAAAAGTTACATTTATTAATAATTTAAACTTATTGGTAAAGACTTTGGTAAAGAAAGAAATTTCTATCACTGTAAACTGACCACCATACAGAATATGAAGAATATCAAAACATTTAAGAATCAGCTGTTCATGGTCGTCCTTAAGATACCAGCACAATAACACACTCAGCAAAATATCATCTATTTATGGTTATCGATAAAATCCCAGAAAGTATTAAGATATTATTTTTTTGTCAATATCACACACCCCTACTGTGATGTCACAGTAAGTCACAACTAGTGACAATCTGCCCAATTTGAATTGACCCCGCCCTGACTGAGCCGCACATAATCCAGTATATATATATCCTCGCTATAGCTCCTATTTACACATTGTCTGTGCCACAATGCAGATATTGTTTTTGGATGTACAAATGAGAGTCTCCAAAGACTCTCGACATCTGAGCCACGGAGAAACTGTGGATGAATTTCATTTATGGAAGGAAATGTGCCGAAGCATTTTATGCCAGATTGCTTCGTGAACAAGGGTCAGTTCAACACAGGATTTGCACTGAGCTGATTCTGAAAGATGCGTCAATACCAGCTGTTCATGTTTAAACATCATATCCAGAACAAGTATTCTTATTTCCTGAAAGTTTCTGTACTTGTACTTGTTAGCATGCTGTACAGCTAATGTGGCTAAAATGACCACTTTCTCTGACTGTATTCACAGAAAGCAGAGCTATTTAGTCAGTTTTATCCCAAAAACTATCACTGTTTGCATATTTCATAAATAATTACTGATATTTTGGCTGCGTGAGAATCTCCACAAAGCGCAGCCCCCTCTTCTGTAAAAGGGGTGGAGGCTTCAGCTCATTTTCATTTAAAGGCACACACACAAACAGCATGTTTTGCTCACACCCCGAGAAGGGCAAATTTGACACGCTATAATAATAATCTGTGCGGTATTTTGATCTGAAACTTCACAGACACATTCTGGGGACACCTGAGACTTAAATTACATATGTGACCCTGGACCACAAAACCAGTCGTAAGTAGCATGAGTATATTTCTAGCAATAGCCAACAATACATTGTATGGGCAAAATGATCGATTTTTCTTTTATGTTAAAATTCATTAGGGTATTAAGTAAAGATCATGTTGCAGGAAGATATTTTGTAAATTTCCTACCGTAAATATATCAAAACTTAATTTTTGATTAGTAATATGCATTGCTAAGAACTTCATTTGGACAACTTTAAAGGTGATTTTCTCAATATTTAGATTTTTTTGCACCCTCAGATTTTAGATTTTCAAATAGTAGTATCATACCAAACCACACATCTATGGAAAGCTTATTTCCAGCTTCCAGATGATGTATAAATCTCAAATTATAAAAAAAATGACCCCCTATGACTGGTTTTGTGGTCCAGGGTCACATATTAATGTAATATTTTGTAATTGTTTTTCAATGCATGTTACTACCAGGAACAAAAATGCTTGCCTTGATCACTTTTATCAAAATATAACAATTTTACTCAAAAAAACTAATTTGGTATTCCTGGCCAAAATAACCAGCAATTTAAAAAATGCTTGTCAGTTTTTTATTATGCTACTTCAGCACAAAATCCTGGAGTTTGTATTTATGGGGTTTGTAACTGATTGATCGTAGGGCTACTGATTTTAGCTTATGCACCTCAGTTTTAAGTTAAAAAAGTCATTATTTGTGGATATTATTGGCTATATTCATTTAAAAACTGAGGTGCATGAGCTCAGCTCAGTGAGGCCTCAATCAGCTCCAAAAAGAAATGCAACACCTGTGCTAATTGAAAGAAAACAAGCTGATAAAAAAAGCAAATATGAATAATACAGCATGCAGAAATTTATTAGCAAAAATTATCTCAAAAATGATGTTTGCAAGTTGTTATACCCAGTTTAAACAATATCAGTATTTTTCAGTCCAATGCTATAACATTAGCATTTTTTTGGGAGGGGTGGGGTATGGGGGGACATAAGTGGTTTAAAACTAAATGTGTGATTGTTCTGTCAGTATGTTTCATTTGTGAACACTGCCACCCAAACTTTGGTTCAAACCAAGTCTTCCAGACGAATTCTGATACATGAACACAAACTAAACGACCAAAAGCAGAACATGATGTCACAAGATGCAACCCTAAAAATGTATGCTGCTGTTTTGACTCATTTATACATTTTGAAAGCTATTTGTAAAGTATAAGCTTGCAAAAATATCACCATACCTCATTTAATATACTGTTTCACTAAGAAATGCGTCAAGTTACTTAATAAAATAAGAAAGCCATGTCATTCTTACACAAAACACATGCAAACTGTTTCAGGTCCAGACAATTTTTAAACACTAATGTAAACGCTCAAAACAAGCCTAATTAATCTGTATATTTGTGATTGGAGATACTATTTGAGATACGATTTGTGATTTGATATTTGTATTGGAGATACTATTTTACATATTTTGTGAAACAGTTGCCGCCATGCCATTTCTCAAATCCTTTTCTCATCTTATTCAGACTTTATGCAGATGACACATGCACATGTCAAAGTGTTACTTGAACAAGACGCTCCTGTGAACACAAGACTCTTGTGAAAGGCGCCTGCGAACAAACCCGTCCAAGAAACCATGACTGTGTGGCCTGCATGTTGTGAATAAAAATAAACTCTTGTTTGTTTGTATTATGATATAATCCATACGCACTGTTTCCAGGCATGCCATAATATTGCTTAATAAATCATGACTTCACTGAATGACTCACTAGGACATTTTCCCCAAAGCAAGTTATTGTGCCCGAGTTATAAATAGCTCAAGGCTCCTCATAGTCTGAATTAGCGTCGTAAAGAAACTCTCAAATCCACTCCAGCAAAGAATCAGCACAAAAAGCATCAGGGAGAGCAATTTATTACGGAAAAAATAAACTTCTAGAAGGCTTTTAGATGCTAATTATTCCTAAAAAATACATCTGACCAATGTATATTAATGCACTATGAAAGGGGCAAAAGAAAAACCTGACATTATCCCATTGCCTTATAAGTGCAAGAAGCGATCCCAGGGATTTGCATGTGAAAGTGGGTAAGTAAACAATTTATTGTGTTTAAATAAATAAATCACAAAGTGCATTGGCAACTACATTACCAACTGTTTTTTGCATGCTGCCTACACTTTCACTGTCAACCTCTGGTTGAATTTAAGTTAGAATATTATGAATCAAATTGCTAAATGACTACATTAACCTAAATTAAATCATTTTAAAAGTCAAACCAGGTAGAAAAAGCTAATCAAAGCAGTCTAATAGCCTACTATTAAATGAATGGCATTAATTTCGGGCACACTACTGTAGCAATATAAATAATTTTATTTATAAATGTATTTTGTAAATGTATTAGTGTTCCCATGTTAAGCAAAAAGCACAATGTATCAAATGAAGTCGTTTGGCACGGAGGCGCAGTTACCATTATAAAACACCCATGCGAATCTTAAAGCGATAAACAGCGTCGTAAGTTTAAAAGCCACGGATTCTTCGGTGTTTTTTAGCAGTCGAATGTCAACCTACAGCACCGGATGTGTCCGTAATGTATTTGTGTATTTGTTTAGCTCTGGTGTGGTGATCGGTGAGCGGGTATCGATCGCCTCACCTGCCGTTCCGCGCCTGTCCCAGCAGCTCCGGCTTCGAGATGTTCTGTGGTGGCTTAAAATGCGATAGAAAAGAGCTACAGAACTGTCGCATTGTCCCAAATTGCATTTTCACCTAACCCCCTCCTCCCTAACCGAACCCAGTAGTCTTCACTTGAAGAAACAACAGCAGCAGCAGCAGCAGCAGCAGCACACCCACAGCCCCGCGACCGCTACATCCGACGCGCTGCCGTGTCGATCAAGTCCCATATTTTCCCGGAGATCTGATGGATGTGCGCCTCATGCTCCAGCCCTGAGGTGCTGCTGCGGCTGCTGGGAGCGGGGGATGGATTCTGTCTGACGGCGTGCCAGAGAGAGAGAAAAACAGCGCTGCATTTTTACCGGCTGGAATATCTGGAGCTGCGTCCATGCGCCACCGTCTCGCCTCGGAGAATCAGACAAACTGGAGCAGCACAGACTCTCTCTCTCTCTCTCTCTCTCTCACACACACACACACACACATATCATTCCTGACGCTCTCGCACGGGCTGCTTTATTGCACGGGTCTCAGTGAGAGATGCGCAAACGGGAGCGCGGACGCGGCGTCTGTTACAGTGAGCTCGAACGGGAGAGGCAAAATAGTCAGCTGCCTAAACTGCATTTCTAGGCTAGTGCATATGATACCCAAAAATCCTGTCTAGGCAGTCGGCTTACTAGATTTTGAGACACAGCCAGCGCGCTCTACAGTGCGCGACTGATATGTAACACCTTTGCGAACCAAGCTTATTTCATTTGTCTTTTACCTCGTGGACGTAGTGTAAAATGTATCACTTTAGGAAGTGATATTTGAAGAGGATCTGGCAACCTAAGGGCGTCTCTGTACTTGGCGAATCGAGTCTCCTTTGGCGTTCTGGGACGTGAGTACGCGTTTTAATTTCTTTTCTGATGTTTTCAGCGCTGCTAAAATCATTAACCACATTTTACAGACATTTTCTTTCATTCGTTTCTCTCTTTCTCCATGTCATCATCATTATAAAAGCTAATCACGGCTGCCATCATCATCATCATCATCATCATCAGTGACATCATCACAAGGGATCATCACTTGAGCATCCCAGTACTCTACTTAGTCTAGTACAAAAATAGTCGTCTAGTACTCTACAAAGTGATAGAAATGGCAAAATCACAATTCGAGGAATGGACGATAACGTTCTGTATAAGCCCATGCTATTGTGGGATAAATGCTTGTGCTCTTTAAATTTGGGTGGATTCTGATTGGCTGCCTGCCAATGGTTTTTATACTTCAACTGAGAAAGAAAAAAACATTCTGAAGGTGATTCTAACCATATCGTTTCTCCATGTTGTTATCGTTACAACTGTGTGGAGTTTGCTGTTCTCACAGAATTTCAACAATTACTAAAACTTCATAGGTATAGTTATCATCCTTGGTGTGAATGGGCCTTTATGTTGTGCCGGGTTGAATGAATAGTTCACCCAAAAATTTAAATTTTCTGAAAACCCTCAGGCCATCCATGATTGAGAGGATTTTGTTTCTTCTTCAGAACAGATTTGGAGAAATGTAGCATTACATCACTTGCTCACTAATCGATCCTCTGCAGTGAATGGGTGCCGTCACAATGAGAGTCCAAACAGCTGATAAAAACATCACAAAAATCTACACTTAGTCCACATGCAATTATATTATTAAAGCATGCAATAATGATGTCAAAAAGTGATGGGTCATTCTTGAACGATTCGTTCACTTTAAACGAATCTTTAATGTGACTCGGGACGAACGAATCGTCTCGGGGAGTGATTCGTTCAGTCACGCATGCACAACATCCTGTTAGGTTCTGTGCTGGAATTAGTTCACCTGTTTCAAGTCTTCGGGTTTTTGGAGTTGTTCAATTCATCTTATGGGGCTGTCACGTGATAAACGAACGGCTCGAACCCAAAGACTCGAGAGATGAAATAATCAATTCTTTTTCTAGCTCACACTGCATTACTTGAGTGATAGGGCTGTCACGTGATGAACAAACAAATCAAACCCGAAAACTTGTCTGATAAGAGGTGAGGTGAGCTAATCACAGACTAAAGACCCAGGTAAACAATGAATTAATCTTTTCTGTTTCTTATAGCAGTATAGTTTTGTCTAGTTTTGTAGTGTGATCAACGTTTGTGTAAGCAGTAGATGTGTTAGGGAACATGTAACATTTTAATTATATTTTGCTAAAATGAACAAAATGACTTCAAAAAAGATTCGTTCATTTTACTGAACGAGACTCAAAGGTCTAAGTCAGTGAAATGATCTGAACTTCCCATCACTAATGTGAAACATGGATGCTTTACATTTCTAAAGCATATAAAGTGAAAAAACTTTTCTTCATCAGCTCACCTTTTATATAAATGGAAAACCATAAAAACTTTCATTTGGCCCCTTCTTTTCAAGCACTCGGCTCACGTATGCACATACCAGTGGCTCATCGTTACTGTTGGACAAACTGGAGCGCTGAATGAGTCGGCAAAAACGGCATCATAGGATTGGATATGCTGGTATTTTGGCTCATTTTGAATCAGAGCGACTGTCAGGCATCTGAAAGTGAGTTTTGATTGAGTAACTTGTAGATTTGTGCTGCTTAAGCTACAAACTGTTTCAGATGGTTCAGTCCGATTTGGTAAACTGATTCAATTAGTTCACTAAAAAGAACCGATTCAAAAGAATGATTCGTTTGTGAACCGAACATCACTCTGGACCGTTTGCCTGAGACTCTGGATTACAGGTAATTATGTTGTAAATAATGTTCAGTTTCTTGCACAGACTGATAATTTCACTTCATAAGACCTTAATATATTGTCAGGAGCTTTGAAATGCTTTTTATTCTCAAAGACAGGAAGCCACTGACTTGCATTTTATGAATTACCAAGGACAGTTTCAGCAAAAAATCTTCTAAAAGACAACTCCATCTTGGATGGCCTGATGGTGAGTAAATTAACAGCAGATTTTCATTTTTGGTTGAACTGTCCCTTTAAAACATCTTAATGATGGATATGTTTCTTACAAACATGCAGCTTTTTACTTCTCAAGACATTAATTGATGTACTGGAGTGGTTTTGATTACTTGTGGATTGTTGTGATGTTTTTATCAGCTGTTTGGACTCTCGTTCTGACAGCGCCCATTCACTGCAGAGGATCCACTGGTGAGCAAGTGATATAATGCTAAATTTATCCAAATCTGTTCCCATGAATGAACAAACTCATCTACATCTTGGATGGCCTGAGGGTGAGTTTATTTTCAGCTAACTTTAATTTTTGTGCGAACTATTAATTTAATATGGTGCTGGTTTCGTCTGGTTGGTTGAGTTGCAACAGTAACTGTATAGAGACACTGTAAGTGATTGCTTTAAGTATTGGAGGGATGTTGTGTGTGAGTGTGTTTGCATTCAAAAACAGCTGAGCACAGCTGAATGAAACAGAACCTTGAGACACGTCAATCATTATGTCTCTGGCACTAAAAAAAGCCCCCAGCAAGATGCAATAAAACAGAAATGTATCTGAAGCATATATACCAACAATTATATAACACATCAGACAGAATTGCGCCATCTCATGTGTCCCATTCCAACCACGCAAGTACTAGGTGGAATAACATGTTGAAAATTTGAGCAGTCAAAATTGCTGAAAAATGAATTACCTACAAATTACTGAAAAAAAAAAAAAATACAAAAAACTGAATTAATGTCAGAACCAATGACTACCGTCATCTATCTGAGCTCAATGTGTGAGTCTGTCTGACGCTGATGTGGCCTGTAGTCAATGCACTTTCCTCATTAGTTCCTGGACCACTTACAGCCCCTAATGATCTGCTGGAAAGAGTCTGACGGGATCTCTAGTCCACTTTATGAGACAGGCCAGAGATAATGGGTATTGCTGCTCATAGCTTAGCAGTGAAATATCTGGTCCAGTCGTGAAGGTTGTAAGCATCACTAGTACTATTACTATGTAAGAAACCCACTTTTAACCCTGAATACTGTCCAGTATTCTTTACCTTTGTGTAAAAACTGTTTGCTTGTATTGAATATGCAAATCTTAAAAGTATATATATATATTTAAAAAGTACCTGCAGATATTAGTTAAATAAAAATTACTTTTAAGTATATTTAGATTTTAAAGTACACTTTTAAAATGGCACTTTGTAATAAAGTTAAATTAAAATGAACATTTAAAATCTTTTGTCATGCCTAAATTACACTTATTAGCATGCTAAGGCACATGTAAAGTACTTGTTTATAATTTTATTTTAATTGTAGTGTGTCTGTTAATATTATTTGATATTACTGTTTTAAAATGTGTAATTACAGATATATTTAAATACATGACAAACAAGTTTCAGTGGAAATGGCATTAAAGTATATTTTGATTTATTAAACAGTGTTGGGGAAAGTTACTTTTAAAAGTAATGCATTACAATATTGAGTTACTCCCTAAAAAAGTAACTAATTATGTTAGTTACATTTCATGGAAAGTAATGTGTTACTTTACTTTTGTGTTACTTTTTAAATCTGGGCAGGGCTTGCTTGTTTGTTTTTAATATAAAAAGATCTATTTTTTGGCAAATGCAAAAGCCTTTTCACACCAAAAGCCTCAGGCTTTGAGACAAGTAACTTCATGTCTGTACAGTAGGCCGCATAAGAAAAAAAATCAACTCTACAACAATAACAAAAAAAAAAAAGGGAAAATAAATGTTATCTTGAATAATTTTTGCTTATTAGTATGGTTGAATTGGATCATTGAAAGTCGTCAGCAAAGACATTGGTTAATAAAATGGGATTAAATGCATAAAGGATATTTGTATTAACATATTTAATTATTGCAGGTTTGCGTCATATTCTGAGCTGAATTTCACAGTTTTTATTCATTTTGAGGAATACTCAATCTGTTTTTTGTGAGTGAGATGAATTAATGCATGTTCACATTTATTCTAGAACTAACATCTTACGATTTCTTTCAACATGGGGACAGGAGAGCTTTTAATCTATAAATCGGGGGAAAGTAACTGGCGTTACTTATTTGAAAAAAGTAACTCAGATATTTTCTTGTCAATTAAAAAGTAATGTGTTACTTTACTAGTTACTTGGAAAAAGTAATAATATTACGTAACTTGCGTTACTTGTAATGCATTACCCCCAACACTGATTATAAATGCCAGTATATTTGTCAGTATATGTCATGCATTCACACCTGAATGAATCAGATGTCCATTGATGTATGGTTTGTTAGGATAGGACAATATTTGGCCAAGATACAGCTATTTGAAAATCAGTAATCTGACGGTGCAAAAAAATCTAAATCTTGAGAAAATCACCATTAAAGTTGTCTAAACAAAGCATTTAGCAATGCATATTACTAACCAAAAATTAAGTTTTGATATAGTTATGCTATGAAATTTACAAAATATCTTCATGGAACATGATTTTTACTTAATATCCTAATGATTTTTGGCATAAAAGAACCCATGTTGACCCATACAATGTAATTTTGGCTATTGCTACAAATATACATGTGCTACTTAAGGCTGGTTTTGTGGTCCAGGGTCACATAATTTGTTAAACCTGCATTTCTTCTTCTGTTGAACACAATAGAAGATATTTTGAAGTATGTTGGTAACCAGACAATTGCCAGAATTTTTTTTATACTATAGAAGTCAGTGGGGACCAGCAACTGTTAGATAACCCACATTCTTCAAAATATCTTCTTTTTTGCTCAGAAGAAGAAAAAAACTGGTGACAAGTGAGTCAAATAACTGCATTTAACAAAAATTTAAACTGTGAAACATTTTAATTTAATTTTATGCAATGAATTGTCCAAAAACATTATATTAAGTATATTCATTTAAACTAAATTATTTCGGTAATAGGTACTCTTTTTTTTATATATGCGCTCTATATATATTATATATGCACTCTATATATAGTATTACATATATTACTCTTTTTCTTTTATATAAATTATATGTACCACATATCAATTACAATATCCTAGTAGAGTAGCAGAGAGCTGAGCACAAGCAGGCATCACTCACTTCATCATTCAATTCTTAAAATGTAACAATGTAGTTACTGCAAAATCCATATCCATTAGTTTTAACCCCAGGTACCTCTGAGGCAACACTCACTGAATGTTGCTTTGAATAAGAAAGTATCAGCCAGACCTCCAAGAAAATTGTCAGAGCTCCTTCAACACAGCAAAATCCTTGATGCATGGAAATGGCTGAATATTACATACGCTGCTAACAAAGATCTCAAACATTTGCCGTTTCCTGTTTATTAATGCTGCTTTGAGTGATTTTCTTAATTAACACACATATCAAATGCATGTCCTGAGGAAATAGCGAAGAATACAAAAAATGAATCATATTGCAAAGATATGCATTTAACAGCAATGAGGTCTGTTTTCTTCACTACAAATTACATCATTCAGTCATTTCCACTCCTTAAATCTCAAATTTAGAAGAAATTATACTCAAAGCATTATCACTGAGACAAACGTAAAAACCTTCTGACAACATCAGACCCCCACAATGCTGACCTGAGCAACATTTTACATTGTCTGAGGCTAAGTAAGGAGAGTAAGGTATGAATTTCTGACCTGTCTGGGATCCCTGAACCGTTTCTGAGAGGGTCCTGGTTTGTTCCGGCTGGGCCTCCCCTTACTTTGGCTTGGGGCCCTGATCTGGAGCCCTCAGGACCGCTGTAGAACCACGCTCCCGACTTGGTGAGGATTTCTTGTTGTTTTCGGCACAGGTTGCATACCCACATTACCTACATAGAAGATGACAAATTAGCATTGAGGGAATTCAGTGAAATATGGGATTAGAAGCACAAAAACAATACAATAACATACCAAGATGTGCAGATTTCAGAGGTACAGTATGGTCTTCTAACTATTTGTTTTTTTATAATACAGATGCTACAAACATAACACAGGTCAGTCAGAGGATCTTGGCTACAGTGTAAAACCCCTACACCATCTGGCAAGGTAAGCAGATGCTTCAGCTATCAGAGTATCTCCTACTATGACAAATAAAACATCAATCCATCCATCCATTTTCCAAAACAATTGTCCTATGTAGTATTGCAGTGATGCTGAAGCCTATCCTAAATATAAAAAAAATAATATAGAATAAAGTTTGTTTTAAAAAATGAATAGTTCTGGTGCTTGATTTTGATTTTTAAGAAACTTCCACCATGCTCAGACTTGTCCATCATCTTCACTCATCAGTGTTGCCAAGTCCATGTTTTTCCAGCGTAACTGAACACTGTTGCCGCGGGTTGTTTTTCATGTCCATAGGTTGAAGCGACCCCAACAACGTAATATATAGCCACTGGAATATGATTTTTACCAGGGGAACTATGCCAAGAAACATGAATTTTATGCCCGGAACGTGATTTTGACCAGGGGACAGACTCAGAAATGCAAATGGGTGGGTTTTTAGTGAAAACCTGGCAACCCTGTCTGAACAAGATGCAGGATGATGACCGACTGCATAATGTAACCTAATAGAATATGCCCTAATTTCAAAATATGAGGGCAAAAATGCCTCTGTATGGGTTTTTGTCTTATATCTATATCATATGGTACAGTTTAGTAATATCACACGAGCAAGAGCGCTGTTTCTTCCAAATATCTGCACGATTGCAAATGTGATATTGATTTTATACAACAGTTCAATAAACATTTTAGACACAATGCTATATCAGGACTGTCTGTTTGTGCTCAGTTTCACAATCGAACATAGTTCCAAACAAAGCTTCAGTAAAACTGATTTAAATCCCTGGTTTTGAACAAATCGATTCAATGATTCAGTGAGTCATTTGCTTCGTTCCTGAATTAATAAATGGATCTCATTAAAACAATGACTTTCTGCCACCTACTGACAGTTTTAGTTTTATATTTAGAGCATTGTTTTAGTAAAATAAAAATAATAAAATTATATTTCAGTATAAAATGTTGAATCATCATTATAAAGCTATTCAAAGCTATATTGACTTTAAATGATCTTTTGGGGATAGTTTCTTAAATTGATGTGCGGTTAATTTGCTATTAATTAATCGGCATATCATGCAGTTAATTAGATTACAATTTTTAATCATTTGACAGCCCTAATTTAAATACAAGATATAAAAGTTTCAATATAAATGACATTAAAGTATATTTAAGTTTTTTCATAAATGCTTGTCAGTACATTCAGCAATATGCTTTAACCATATTTCAGAAACAACAGAATTATGAAATTGCATATAATGTTCATTTCATATCAATTAAAAATACAGTGCATTTTTACTTAATTGCAATTTACTTGCAATTACTGTGTGTCTGAAAATATTAGATTCTGTTACACTATTTCCAAAATACATACTCTCTTTAAAGCATAAGCTGCATAAAAGCATAAGTGTACCTCATTTTCACAAGTGTGTTGTGCAATGCGCAATCTAAAACATATCACTATCAATAAACAAGAAGTGGAAAATTTCAAAAAACATAAACTACAGTTAAAATTCAGCTTTCTTTTAATTTACCATAGTTCCAAACCATAACATACCAGGTATCCTCCATTTCCCTTATGCACACGGTGTGTGATGGGTTACATGATAATTTAGTAGTTAGGGTTATAACTATTATTTTGGCAGAGAATATGTTTGTAAGACTGTGAGACTGACAGACTGACACATCTATGAACTGCACACTCACACACACTAAAGTCATACAGTCACATTTAAAGCACACACTCATTTAAACTGAGCGTGAGACAGTGAGAGCGAGTAAATCAATGACACCCATTAGAGCTGCTGCTGGAGGAGAGTGGTCACCTGCCTTTGCTGAGTCACCAGAGACAGAGAGAGAGACAGACAGAGAGACAGACGGTCCAAACGGGAGAAAATGAGTTGGTGTGTGAATGGAATGGGCTCAGAAAATAGAACAAGAAGGCCATTAGTGACAGCCAAGTAATAAGGAAATATTGCCTGAACAGCTTTCAAATGGACTGTGGACGTTAAAGTGCTCAATGCAAATGCTGCTACATGAGAAATGCATTACTGCAGAGGTTACACAATTTTTTGCATTTAAAGGAACACAAACTAGTGACAGATACAAGACTTGCAGTATAAAACACTGCAAATAAAACCTGAAAAACATAAAACTCCTGATTTGTAAAAACAATGTGGTTTAAATTAACCATGTACAAACATATAAGTAATTTACAAGTATGGAGAGACTTGATTACGTCACTCGCAATACTTTATAAGAGTTATAAGAGTTTATAAGAGTACTGCAGAGCTGCCTTGGCACCAGTTGTTTGCTGCGATTTTATTTTTTATTTTTTGATTGGTGGATATTTCATCACCGGAAACTGCACTGTTAAAATATATATAGATATTTTTTTAAATGAAGATTATAGCAAAAAGGCACATTTTTAACATCAAATCTTCATCATCTGTTTTTTGTTTTATTTTGTTTTTTCTATCATGTAACTTTTTGGTCCTTACAAAATAGGTGAGTACATACATCTTGGCGTTTAGTGTGGTCATTGATATTACCTAAAACTTAAGATAAATAATGTGGACTGATAGCTTTAAAAAAGTAAAAATAATTAATACACAACTGTAGAGCTCATGGTAGATTTTTACAAGTGTATAAATTAGGTTAAAAGTTAATTCGTCTATAGAGAAAATGAATGAGATTTATAATTGTTGCATGCTAATGCTCTTGAAGAAATAGTTTACTTTTAATTTATTGATTTTATTTACTTATTCATTTATTCATTCATTCATTCATTTCTTTCCAGTAGCAGGGAATGTTGTAATACCATATGGGGTAAGTTGTCACAGTGAAAAACAAAAACTGTAAAAAGGGAACCTATAAAAATATTATTCATAGTTTTGGCCAACAGAAATTGAATGAATGAATGAATGAATGAATAACTTTATTTCCATAACCCGACTGAAAAACGCACTTTTCGGTGTTTTAAAATACACCGTTCAGTTCTTTCATGTAAAATCTATTTGACACATGAACGTCTAAATGCACGCTCTGTTTGTTCACTTGTTTACTAAACAATACTAGCAAAAATATTTTGTTTTTAGGACAGAACTGAAGAAAAAACATACTTCGAGACATTTTAACTGCTAGAGAACACGCACATTTGTGTAACTGGACTAAAGACTCAGAAGCCAAAGTTACTGAGACATTGCCTTGTGACAACCTGTGACAACTAGTCTCACCTAAACTTAGCATAATGGATTAGTTTCCTACCCATTTCGTCGTTGCGAGTCATTTTGTGTCCGTCGAGACGCGATGAACGGCGGTAGAAGAGATGTTTATAGCCTGTAATGGACTCAGGTGCACCGCTGCGTCCGCCGCATCCGTCAGAACGAGAAACGATCGGCTCGATTCGACTGGATTCTGAGAACGGCATGTGAAGCCGCTGTCAGTTCTGCGCATGTGTGACAGCGGAACCGATCGGCGTTTAAGAGGCTGAATGCGCGATGAAGCTGAGGAACTCACTGGTCTTCGCTTTAACCTACATTATTTACGGATCCTGCCGCTATCAAGCCACTAAGCCGGAATTCAGTTCATTACGAATGCATGCCGTCTCAAACCGCCCGAAAAAACACAGGTAATAACAGACACGAAGCTGTAGCCAAACACTGTAAACACTAAAAAGCCAAATACACTCAAACAATAAGTGAATGAGAGTCCTCAGAGTAATTCATCTCTCTCAAAAGCTGTAATGAAGTTCACCTAACATGACCTCACAATGTGTAAATAAAGTTTAGGTGGACTTAACTAAGATTTGCAATAAAAATATGTGCTTAAAAATGGCTAAAAACATCTATACATTGTAGAAGTCAGACACCATTAAACTCGCTTCATTCTCACCCAACAGTTCACTGTGCAACACAATTAACTCTTATGTATTGTGTTTGTATTCAATAGGAGAAAATTGGCTTAAATTGAGCAAGTTTACCAAAAGGAAGTCTAACTGGCATAATGTTGACTTCAAACAAAACAACTAGTTAAAATAAAACAGCGACGGCAGTAAACAAATCTGAAATTTTGCATTAATTCCAAATATCTATTTACACGTTCACATCCGTCACAGCAGACGTGTTTGGAGCACAAATAAACATGCCTTTCTGATTTTGGAAATACACACACACGTGTTTGAAATAAGTGGAAACAACTAATGTAAAATTAAAGCATTAGTTCACTTTCAGAATAAAAATGTCCCCATAGTTTACTCACCCCATGTCATCCAAGATGTTCATGCCTTTCTTTCTTCAGTTGAAAAGAAATTAATGTTTTTGAGGAAAACATTCTGGGATTTTTCTCCATATAGTGGACTTTAATAGGAATCAACGGGATGAAGGTCCAAATTGCAGTTTCAATGCAGCTTCAAAGGGCTCTACACGATCCCAGCCAAGAAATAAGGGTGTTATCTAGTGAAACAGTTGGTAATTTTCTTTTAAAAAATACAAATTTCTACACTTTTTAACCACAAATGCTCTTCTTGCATAGCTCAACTTCACGCATTACATAATCACATTGGAAAGGTTGTGTGTGACGTAGGCAGAAGTACCGACTGAAGTGTTTACAAAGCAAACATCCAAAGAAAGTCAAACAAAAAAAAAAAGTTAAAACAATGATGTCGGACAGTTTTGAACTTGGAGGAGTTGAGTTTTTCACCCTACCCTACCTTTTTGGACCAAAGTACACAGACGAAGAAATAAGCACACATGACCTTTCAAGTACATGCATTGCAGAGCCGATGCAAGACCAGCATTTGTGGTTAACGAGTTTTTGTTTTTTGTTTTTTCTAGAAAATGACCATCATTGGCCACCAATTATCAGGAAATATTTATTCTGGAAGTGAACTAATCCTTTAAATTAGGGATACTGGGAAAGCACATCTGTAAAGCATTAGAGTTAGATGGGATCCAAACTTCAAATAAACTTAAAATCCTTAAATAAAAATAATTAATCTCTGTTTAGATATTAATCTGAAAATACAAGTCAAAGTTTCATTACCTTGCATATCTATATAATAATGTCTGTGTTAGCACCTGAAGTTGACATAAAATAAAAATTAACCCTGTTTTTAAATGTTACTGATACATTTATTTAGTTTTAACAAATCGTTTGACCTCATAATGTTTAATCATGTTTTTTCATCACTAGAACAGATTTGTATAAATGTAGCATTACATCACTTGCTCACCAATAGATCCTCTGCAGTGAATGGGTGCCGTCAGAATGAGAGTCCAAACAGCTGATTAAAACATTACAATAATCCACACGTAATCCACACAACTCCAGCCCATCATTTAGCTGTTTTTAAATCTAATGCATCGCTTCTGTCCAAAATACAAAAACCCTTGGATCCATTGGAGAGTGATGTAATGCTAAATTTCTACAATTTATTCATTTATTTTCCTGATGAAGAAACAAACATCTATATCATCCACGTCTATATTTTCATAAAATATTTATTTTGGGGTGAACTATTCCTTTATTGCATTCATAAAAATGTATGCATATTAATGCATATTTATGCATATTTTAATGCATAAGATCTTTTTATGAATATGCCTAGCCACAGTTATAATACATTACAATATTTAGCTATGCATTTTAACACATAACACACAGAACTGAGTGTTAATCCTTTTAAAGTAGAATTATATAACTCAATTATTCACAATTATTAGTTGCAATTATTCTCATTGTAAGGTGTTGATACCCAGTTTTAAGGCATGTTTTTATAACGAGTTATTATTATAAAGTGTGTGTGTTTTTTTTTCTTTTCCGCCCATATAAAATGCTGTGGGTGGGTGTGTGTGTGTTTAAGGGTGTGGAGCAAGAGCTCCATGACATCACAGTCCCAGCTCTGAAAAAGAATCTGGTCATCTAGCACTGCAGGGGAACTCAATCCATGGCCTCACTAACATGTGGAGCCATTGACACTGACATCAGACACAGCAGCGCCGGTGTCCATGACAGCCCAACACCACATCCACAGTCACAGCAAAATACCACAAGAATAAAACAACCCACTAAGCTCCACTCAGCTTCCCAAATCCAAATTGATCACAATTCATAACACAATTATGCCTTAATCATCCATATTGATCTCAAGCCAGAGAAACTAATCGAGCAACACCTCATGTGCCAAGTAAGTAGTAAGTGCATAAAGAGTTTAACCAAAAACTACCATATACTGTAGACAAATACATATTTTGGTTTGCCGTCCCGCACACTTCTGATTTAAAACCTCAGCGCTAACATCTCATCAAAACCCACTATACTCTTTCCGCGGGAGACCTGAATCAGACCTACATTGTCTTTGCCTCAACCAACAAGAGCCCAAGCTGAGTTAGCATGGCTAACTACATACAAGTGCTGTTTATCGCAGTGTTATCTCATCAGAAACATGTACAGATCCTCCTGCTGCTGCGCCCTCACTAAACACTATGCATTATGCACACCATCCATCATTCATGAGCTGTGAATAGTGAATTAGTCACTGATTAACAATTGACCATCAGTAAAGTTATTTTCCACATTCTTCAGCTCCTCCGAGGGCAGAGAACACAGGCGGCCCGACAAATTAGGATGTAAATAATCTCTATACACCGAAAGCAACTGTCTGGCTGAAGCAGCTGTCTGAGGTGAGCTAATGTGTGCATCTACACAACAAACAAAGCTCAGGATCTGTTTTCACAACAGGGGACGCATTAAATAAAGCGACACTTGTTTAAATAAATCATTTGAAATTATGCCAGAGTTACGTGTGTAAGCCTGTTCACTGAATAGTCAGTTACTTTAGTACGAGTATCAATCAATGTCTATTTCTGCACACCTGAGGAATCTCACCTAAAAAAAGAGAAAATTATGTCGAGTATTGATGATTTTTTTAAGCAGCAAATCACAAATTAGAATGATTTCTGAAGGATCACGTGACACTGAAGACTGGAGTAATGATGCTGAAAATTCAGCTTTGATCACAGAAAAATAAATTATATTTGTGACCCTGTACCACAAAACCAGTCTTAAGTCGCTGGGGTATATTTGTAACAATAGCCAAAAATACAATGTTTGAGTCAAAATTATTGATTTTTGTTTTATGCTAAAAATCATTAGGATATTAGTGATGGGAAGTTCAGATCGTTTTACCAACTCGGACCTTTGAGTCTCGTTCAGCAATTGAACAAATCTTTTTTCGAGTCATTTCGTTCATTTTAGCAAAATATAATTAAGATGTTACGTGTGTCTTCTCTAACACATCTACTGCTTACACAAACGTTGATCACACTACAAACAAGACAAAACTATAATGCTATAAGAAACAGAAAAGATTAATTCATTGTTTACCTGGGTCTTTAGTCTATGATTAGCTCACCTCACCTCTTACCTGACAAGTTTTCGGGTTCGAGTCGTTCATTCATCACGTGACAGCCCATAAGATGAACGAACGACTCGAACCCGACTCGAAACAGGTGAACTAATTCCAGTACAGAACCTAATAGGATGTTGCGCATGCACGACTGAACGAATCACTCCCTGAGACGACTCGTTCTTCCTGAGTCACATTAAAGATTCGTTCAGAATGAACGAATCATTCAAGAACGACCCATCACTATAGGATATTAAGTAAAGATCACGTTCAATGAAGATATTTTGTAAAATTTCTACTGTAAATATATAAAAACTTAATTTTTGATTAGTAATATGCATTGTTAAGAACTTTATTTAAAGGTGATTTTCTAAATATTTAGATTTTATTGCATCCTCAGATTCCAGATCTTCAAATAGTTGTATCTTGACCAAATATTGTCCTATCCTAACAAACCATACATCAATGGAAAGAATAGGTATAACTATCAGATGATGTATAAATCTCAATTTGGAAAAATGTACCCTTATGAGTGGTTTTGTGGTCCAGGGTCACATTTTACAATATATTCATACAGAAAAAAGTTATTTTAAAATATAATAATAATTTACAATTTTACTGCTTAAATGCAGACTTCTTTAAAAAACATCAGAAAATATTACCAACCCCAAACTTTTTAACGGTAGTGTAAATAATGCTAGTATAAATATATTAATAGTCCTAAATGTTTCATTTTCTTACCCTCTAATGGGACAATAATATGCAAGCAGCATGTGGCAATTGAGTGCATTGTTTTTGGACACATCTGATTTTTACAATATTAATGGTCTGTGATAAAAGGGCTTGTGAGAATTTGAGCATAATGATAAAACCATAAAGAGAAAATAAACACTAAGAAAATGAGGAGCTGCTGAACAGTTTGTCCCCCTGCTGTAAATTTATGCAAGAAAGTGAGAGTGTGATGAAATGGAGTGTGTGCACAAGATTAAAAAAAAAAGAAAAAGAACAAAAGGAACAGAAGGAATGTACTGTAATATTAGTATTGATTCATGTATTCAAGTCTGAACTTCAATGGTTCACTGACTACTGTGAGACAAAACTGCAGTCAGACAAAAATTTGATAATATAGGAGGTGTTTGAAATCAACACAAGAGGCACTGAAGAAAGACTAAAGACTAAAGAGTCTAATGGGAGACAGTGCCCGCTAGTGGAAATAGCACAGAACAGCCTGTGTTGATTTCATTAAAAAATAGAACATTTTCTTAAAAAATTAAAAAATAAAAATTGTGCTGTTGGTTGGCAAAAAAGACCTAATATTACTCAATTAGATGATGCTGAGGTAAAAATATCAGTAAAACCTTTCCATCTCATACTATTTTCACAAAATAAGAATGAATACTTGTCTGATTAAATATACATTTGTATCAGCCTTAATGCATTTATCAAAATAATAAAAGCAGTCAGATGTGTTGGATTTGATGACATTTAATGACAATAAGCATCTAAAATATATCATTTTAATTTATAATTTGTGAAGGAATGTAAAAATATAATCAAATACTTTTGATTAAACCCCTTTAAACCCCCAGCTTTTTTTTTCCAGACATGTAGATATCCAAATAATTTGTCATTAGTAGTCCTTAGAAATAATCAATAATTATCTGTATTTTATGGTCGGTCACAATTGATAATGTGTATACTGAATTAACATATTGCTGCAGTCAAAAACACTGTTATATATCTTAGCCCAGCTATTTTAAACTGTTTGATCACATTCTAGAGTTACTATATGCAAAAAACAAAACAAAAAAAAAAAAACATACAACCATCAATGTATTTCAAAATTGTTACTTTTTTGTAAACATATATCATCACATTTTTATATTAGTGCTACCAATATTACAACATCAGTTTTTTAACTTATTTGTAACATTTGGACTTTTAATTTAGTGCAATATTTTGTCATTGCAACATTTTAGTGCAGTCTTCACTAACAACTGCAATTCGATATATGTATACTTAAATTCACTGTTATCCCACCGGTCACTAGTGACCATCAAAATGTTTACTCATTTTATGACCACACTCAACAAACTGAATATATGTGAATTCATATATGTGACCCTGGACCACAAAACCAGTCATAAGTGTAAATTTCTTGAAATTGAGATTTTTACATCATCAATAAATCAGCTGAATAAATAAGCTTTCTGTTGATGTATAGTGTGGTAGGATAGGACAATGTTTGTCTGAGATACAACTGTTTGAAAATCTGGAATCTGATGGTGCAAAAATTCAAAATACTGAGAAAATCACCTTTAAACTTATCCAAATGAAGTTCTTAGCACTGCATATTACTAATCAAAAACTAAGCTTTGATATATTTATGGTGGGTAATTTACAAATTATCTTCATGGAACATGATCTTTACTTAATATCCGAATGATTTTTGGCATAAAAGAAAAATTGATAAATTTGACCCATCCAGTGTATTTTTGGCTATTGCTACAAATATACCTGTGCAACATAAGACTGGTTTTGTGGTCCAGGGTCACATATTAATACTAGACACCTTAAAGATAATGTGTACCAAAAATCTTTGATACATTTTTATGTTAACATACTTTACTAGCCTTTCATTTTGGAGATTTGATGCAGCCATCATCTTCTCTAGGTGTAAATAGGAGTTAAACTGCTTTGCTCATGTGACAGTTTTCACTAATCATGTGACTGCACATATTTCATTAATATTTATTTTTCCATATTTGCAGGAAGTGCACTGAAACATCAGAAAGTTAGATTTTTAGAGCTTTATCAATGAAATATTTTTTTATGGTCACTAACTGTGACCGGTAGGATTAAATTAATGTCAAATAACTACAAAATCTTTAATTTTCTGTTGCTGTTTGGAAACACCTAGAGATGTAGTAGTAAAACACCTACAGATGTAGTAGAAAACATCTGGCTCTTGTTTGTATTTTTTTTATATATTTATTTATTTATTTATTTTTTTTCTGTAACTGGCCATAATTCTAACACTGAAATCATACATTACTGTCTTTAGAATCATTCATACCTGTAAAAATTGGCTGAGAATTGAAAGAATAGTTGTTCTGTGGCTCAGAGGAAGACCGGAATTGTGTGTTTGTAGCAGTTTTTTTTTTCCTGCTGATTAAGGGATAGTCAATCTTCACCTTACAAATCATCAAAAACAATAATGCTGCAAAATACACATATTTTGTAAGAAATTGTGACTAGCAAGAGCAAAACTAGTTTGGGAATCAACACCCCAAAATGAGTAATACTATGAATTTTGGCACACTTATGTTACACAAGTGTAAATAATTGTCAATGTAAAAAACTGAGTGACTAAACATTACAATTAAGTAAAAGTTTGTTCTGATTTTATTGATCAGGATATCTCCTCTTCTTCTAAATGTCCAGAATTTTAAGTCTTCATGCAGACATTCATTTTAAGTGACATTTAGTCAAACAGGTGGTGACAGCAGACCAGAAACCAGAAACTAGTGAGCTAAATTACATGAAAAATGTGTGTGTGCTTTTACATATGTACATACGCAGTGCTTGGATAGTAACGGATTATATGTAATCTAGATTACGTAATCAGATTCCACTTGTAATTATATGTTGCATTTTAAAATACTCATAATCACACTACAGTTACCTTTCATTGATTACATGATTACGTAATATTTAATAATATGATATATGATTATGATATTATAATAAATGATTCACAATTTATTGATTCTCACTAACTCTTCCTTTCCATCTTTTCATCTAATACTTATATACATTCAGAAAGTCTTCCAGTTTTGTGGAGATTCACACAAAGGCCAGTCACTAGTCAGATGACTAGAGAGGGTCAGTGTTTTGGTCAGTGTACAAACCAAATGCAGTTTCTTCATGAACTACAGTTTGGGAAACCTTTACTGCATGTAATGTTTAATGCACTTTATGTGGTTAATAACAACAAATAGTGTATTTTGTCTTTCTGCATGTATTTTCGTATCTAGATGGTAAAGGGCAAATCCAGCATTACGGATGTGACATTTTGCGTTATGGATGTGACATATAATTGCTTAGAGAATGTATGTGTTACCAGTATACTGAACCATTTGTTTATATTTTCATAAACCCTTGAGTCTAAACATCAGAAAAATACCAGTCTATGCATGAGTTTTCTATGTTAAAAAAGGGAAATAATCATGCGTTATGGATGTGACAAAAAAGGACACTGTTTTTGAGAGACCACATAATTTGTAGGATTTCTGTGGATTAAAATGCACAAACCAGGCGTAATAATACCCAAAAAAATAGAGAAGCGATGGCTCTTCACAGAACATATAATTGTTGCTTTATTTTAATTTTGATGTGTCTATTTATGAGGAATAAGTACTGTTATGGACGTGACAAGCCTGAAAATAGCAAATGACTTTGGAAAATCATGCACTAAAAATAAAAAAAAAGGTTAAAAAAACACCAAAAGTTGACATCTGTGCTATCAGTATAGTACAAACCTTTGGTAAAAAACTTTTCATGGTAAAGTTGACTTTTATATGAAATTACCCTAATATACTATCCTGTTTAAATCAATAAACAAGTTAAATCAAAAGCAATCAAAAAGCAGTCAGATTATATTGCCTAAAATGTGATATTAACTAAAATATTTGTCATGTAATTTGGAATCAGTAACAGACTACAGTTTGCACTGTACACAGGTTTTGTCATAGTCTGAGGAAACCTTAAGACGACAACAGCAGCAGACACCCAGATATTGGAATATTTTGGGGCTTTATTTTCTTGTTACATTTCAGCACCCTCTTGTGGTCATGAGATTAAATGGTTAATTTCCTCTGTGATCAAAACCCACCAAATCCATATACAACATGAAAGCTGTAGAAATACGACGTACAGACATAGGATGAAGGGGTTTTTATACAACTTGTCTACAGACTCTATGGTGAGAGAGAGAAGTCAGACGTACTTTGTTGGAGCGGAGGGAGACGCGTCCTCCACAGCGTGCGCAGAACTTGGTTTGGCAATAAGAACAGACGTGGCCGCAGCCATCGGCAAACTTGGTTTTGTGGCAGATCCCACAGGTGGGCGAGTCTCCCTTCTGCTCCGGATTCTTCTGAGCCTCCTCTCCGATCTTCTTCACCTGGTCCTTGTACATCTCAAACTGCTGGTGCAGTTTTCTGTGGAGAGCAGAGAGGGACATTTAGTGATTTCTTGTAGTTGTCTTGATTTACATTTGAGCTGGAAAGTCAGGTGTGAACAGCTGCTCCTGGATAAGTCTGAGTTTGTGCTGTGACAGGTTTGATGCCTGTTACTTAACGTACATGTAAAATTCAGGAATGTGAGAATAATTCAGCCACTCGAGTGCTATTGTTCAGCATATCCTGCATGTTACTTATGCTTGCTTTTTTTCTGGAAATCATATGTATTTTGTTCAAATCAAATACAGTACAAATCATATGATCAATAGATCAATTTTCTTGGGTTTATTTTCATATGTTTTAAACTAGCTGTACTGTAAAAAAAAAAAAAAAAAAAAAAAAAAAAAAAATTTGTTGCTTCAACTTAAAATAATTTGTTACCCGGCTGCCTTAACATTTTAAGTTCAGCCAGCTCAAAAAAGTTTAGTCAACTTAAAATGTTAAGTTGTACAAAGTGACAACTTAGATATTTGGGTTTATGCAACTTAAAAATTTAAGGCAGCTGGGTAACAAGCCTAGCTTTTAAGTTTAACAAACCAAATTGTTTGTTTAGTCAACTCAAATATGTAAGTTTTCACTTTGTACATTTAAAGTTGACTAAACTTATTTGTTGACTGAAGTTAAAATTTAAAGGCTGCAGGGTAACAAATTATTTTAAGTTGACTCAGCAAATTGTGTTTGTTGCTGTTGTTGTTGTTTTACAGTGCACTTGTATTATCTGTTATGATAAAAAAGAAAGAAAGAAAGAAAAGAAAAGGAAAAATGCTGTTAATTGAAACAAAGGTAAAATAAAATATAAATATTAAATTAAACTTAAATAATGTACTTGTTTTGAAATAGTTTCATGTGAAATAAATAAGTTGGAAGAAGTTGAAGTAGTAAAATTATTCCCTTTTTTTAAATTATCTAAAACTGAAATAAAAATAAACTAAAAAGCTAAATATAAATATTAAAAAAAATTATAAAAATTACAAAAGCGCATAAAAATATCAAAACTACTAAAATATCAATCTTAAAACTGAAAAAAAAAATGAAAATAAAAGCTAATTGAAATAGTATAAGCAAATAAAGAATACTAAAATAACATTCATTTGTACCACAATCAAGTACCACATGCAAATAGCAAGGTACAAAAGATGTTACAAGGGTGGTATCTTTTTAAAAAAAATACACTTTTGTACCTTATTTATCCTTCAAAGATGCTTATTAGTACATTAAAGGGACATATTAATGCCTAAAATCTATATATTAGTACCTAAATGGTACTAAACAAGCAAACTAAATGTATAAAACAAGGCAGCATCTAAAACCATAATTGTTTGTCACATGAGTGTTGTGTTTCTTTGGGTTTAAGAGAGCTGTAGGATGTAAACATGACTCTTACTAAGATCTTTATTCAGCAGTAATTGCATTAATATAATAGGCTTGACACTCTGGGTTAATTCCTATTCTACATTCATCAGTCAAACCATATTGAAACGAGACCATAACCACTGATAGGATGCATCTAATACTTTAATAAGACTTGTAAGACAGGGATGAGAGAGCGTGCCGGTTTGACAGGATCCAGATCTAATGCAGACAGACTCGATCAATAATCTATCCAGAGAAAACACTTACTCATCAGATGTTTATTGATCCGGGGGTGTTTTCCATTGTTTTTAAGTCGCATGGAGCAGTGAAGTATGTGACAGGGACGGCTTTTACTGTACATGCACTACACATCATGATATTCAGTTTGAGCTCCAGAAAATCGATGGCGTCCACACTGAAATGATCCGACACTGTTTCTCCACAAGATTACATGAATATCCGGTGTCATTGGTCATGCATGGCTAATGGATTGAGCGTGTTGTGATGACATACAATTTGGTAGATTGACAAAACGGTCCATTCAAGCATAAAAACATTAGTACTTTAGTACGCATGTACGGTTGGCAGTATTTTTATATATATGTACACGTGGAAACTTCATATGATATGCCCTGTAAATGCAGCCATGCTTTGGTTTTTGAGTACTTCTGAGCCCAGAGCATTTCTAGGAAACACTTTACTTGAAGCCTTTATATATAATGCATTGTAAACATATTTTTAATGCATTAATTATGCAATGTAATGCACCCTATAATGCATTGTATGATCCCATCGTAATACTGATCTATTCATTGTTACACCTTTAGAAAGTATAGCGCATTCAAACACATGACAAACAACTAGATGTAACAAGGAATCTGCAGATATTATAATTAGGCATTATAATAATGGCATCCCACAGGACCGCTTACGGGAAAGTTGTAAAATTTGGCACACAGGTAGAGGACAGTCTCAACATTAACCACACCAAGTTTGGAGTCTCTAACTCAAACTCTCTAGCACCACCACTTGTCCAAAATTTCAATTATTTTATGCTAATAACTTTTGAACCATAAGGTCTAGAAGGAAAACTACTTTTAACTATTTTTAATAGTTTGTTAAACCTCCTTTTCCGAACTCATCCTAGACGGTTTGTCTGATTTTTATCAAATTGGCTCAGATCATCTTCAGCCCATGCTGGCAAAAAGTCGTGGAAATCAAGTTGATTAGTCAAACCGTTGTTGAATAACACGCAAACGAATTCAACGAAAAGCACACAAAAATGGATGTGAGGCTATATCTCTGCAACGGTTTGGCATATTGAGATCAAACTTGGTGTGTGTTATAACAAGCATGACCTGAGGCTACCTGCAGTGTTTTGGCACAGTGCCACCTAGTGGTGAGGAGATATTAAAAATCACAAAACTGGTCTCGTTAGGTTCGGTGCATCATGCCGAGTCTAACTGTAACCCAATTTTTCCATGTCAGTCATTCTGGGCATCGGCCATTTTGAATTTTTTTGTAAAATGCTATATTTTAAGAACGCATTCCCATATCATTACGAAACTCAGTATGTTGAGTTTGTGGTCAAAAATTAAACTTAAGTAAAAAAAAAAGTACAATTTAAAAAAAATACTAATAACTTTTGTTTAAATTAGCCTGTTGCATCTTCAGACCATGCTGGCAAAAAGTTATGGATTTTGTGACGATATATGTATCACGTATATATGTCAAAAATCGCTACGTATATACATAACAATTTTTGCTTAGCGTATCAACCAATTTGCTGGAAAGATGTCAAAGTGCACCTGAGGCTGAATCTCTGCAAAGCTTTGACATATTTACACCAAACTTTGTATGTGCCATTGTAACCTCACACTGACCACGCCACATCAATTTGGTAACAGCGCCACCTATTGGTGGCTGTTGGTCAAGAGTGATAAACCATCAATAATGACATTTACAACACTGTTAATTACTTTGGATTGCATTAGCCTATTGTGTTGAAACTGTTCTCAAAACATTCCTTGGGTCATGCCGACAACATACACACCAATTAATCCATAGTTGACGAACTTCCTGTCTTCCATTTAGATTTGTTAAAAACCTATTTTCAGACTTCTCCTAGACAGTTTGTCCGATTTTCACCAAAATCGAATCAGATCATCTTCAGAATGTACCGACTAAAAAGTTATGAATTTCGTGTTGATAGATGAAACTGTTTCCATACAGCATCACTACAAATTTGAGGCATGATGCCAAAATGACTCTGAGGCTGTATCCTGAAAAGCTTTGACATATTGACACCAAACTTCATGTAGCATTGTCACCTCACACAGAACACACCAAATCGATTTGATAACAGCGCCACCTGTTGGTCAAAAGTGATAACCTGTTAAATCATATTACTAGTAGTTGTTTTTATGATTTTGTTTCCCGCATTTTGACAAAAATCATCTTAAAATGGCTTCAATTACTCATTGCTTCAGTTGCTCTGATGCTTGCTGCTTTCTTTGCCTAGTGCTTGGCCCCGTAATTGTTGCTTGCAGCTATATTTCATTTTGACTTTATATCTTATTTATGAGAAGATATAATGCATTATACATAAAGGCTTCAAGTAAAATTACACATTTCTTTTGTAGTATAATTATAGTGACACTACTTACTATATATGGGGTCAAACTCACTAGAGCACCACACCAGTTCTGCTTGGCCTAACTGGATAAAAGGAATAGTTCAACAAAAATGAAAGTTTTGTTGACAAAGTACTCAGCCTCTGGCTTCACAAGATATAGATGAGTTCATCAGATTTGGAGAAATGTAGCATTGCTCACCAGTGGATCCTCAGCAATGAATGGGTGCCGTCAGACTCCAAACAGCTGATAAAAACATCACAATAATCCACACCACTCCAGTCCATCAATTAATTTTTGTTAAGCCTAAAGATGCAAGTTTGTAAGAAACAAATGTATCATTAAGATGTTTTTAACTTCAGAGTCTGTTTGGACTCATTCAGATGGCACCCATTCACTGCAGAGGATTCACTGGTGAGTGCAACATTTGGGTAAATTTTCAGCAGATCTTCATGTTTAGGTGAACTATTCCCTTAAACTAGCTACTTTCAGCAGTAGGAACTGAACGTCCTGTGCTGTACTTACGGATTCGGCTGCTCCTCACTGGGGGACTTTGACTGGGGCTGGAGAACATTACTAACCAGCTCAGTGATTCCACTGAAAGGGTTCCACCTGTTCAGACAAGCATAGCAACATCAAGTGGCAAGAACCAAGGGATGTGTTTCTCTTTGTTCCTCTAACTCTTCACATCTGGTGGGATGACACCAAGGAATCCCAAAGAATTTTGTTGAACTGTGTTGTAATGCTCGATTACACCTGTTTTTAAGTGTGTCAAATCTTCTAGCTGTTAATTTCTGCATTTAAAGAAATAGTTAATCCAAAATGAAAATGCATCATTTACTAACTGTCATGTTACTGCAAACGTGAACACAAGGCGATAATAAACAGACTATTTATTATATGTGTGTGTGTGTGTGTGGGTGTGTGTGTTTGTGTGTATTAATATATATTAATGTATATGTATATATATACATATATATTAATGATTAAAAATGTAAATAAAAAATAATTATTCACTGCACTACACTGCAAAATAAAAAATTAAAAAATCATCCATATTTTTTGTTTTGTTTTGTTTTGTTACTAAGCATGTTTGTTTGTTTATTAATTTATGAATAAATTAAGCAATTAATTAAATATTTGTTTTTTATTTAGCAAGGATGCATTAACCAAAATGTCATGGTTTCGACAAAAATAACTTTAACATTAAAATCATTAAAATCATTTTACAATTTGAAGTATATATATATATATATATATATATATATATAAAATATTATTATATTATTATTATAATTATACACATCATATATATATGATGTGTATAATTAAAAAATAATAAAATAATTATTATTTTTTTTTTTTACTGCACTACACTAAAAAAGAACATAATAAAAAACTACAATAAAAAAGAACAACTACACAGATTTTTTTTCTTTTATTATCCATGTATATATATTTTTGTTTTGTTGTAACATACGTGAGAACAAATGTGTTTTTGTTGTAAAGACACTGAACCTTTGAGAGGGTTTTTTTTTTTTTTTTTTTTTTTTTTTGGTTTTTGGTGTGTTTTTTGTTTTGTTTTGTTAAAGGGAACCCTGGGTATTAAGACTTGTATGCCTTAATATAACATAAATGATGTCTTTTACTGAAATATGTAGTAGAAAGCCCATGAAAGATTTACGTTATTTAAAAAAAAATCCACATTGTTTTATACCTATTTTGGACTATTATTTTAATGACGTCAAATGTTTGCACTCGGTGAGCAACTGGCACTATCTGTTACTATTTTTACTGCAACACAACTTGGAAAATAAAACACTGATATGATTCAGTCGAAGGGCAACAAGAGAAAGATGTAAGTCTTCACTACTTTTCTTGCACTAAGAAGAGGAGAAAAGAATGGGAAGATGCTTGTGGACAAATAAAACTTCCTAAAGACCTGTGTCTTTGTTCTCTCCACTTTAGCCCTGGTGCCTTTGAGGCTTTTAGTAGAGCACAGCTGCTGAAAGAGCTTACAAATGGCAGAGACAAGAAACGCTAGATGCCATCCTGGCAGGATGTAAACATGCCGATGCTTGTCATGACACGGCAGCCTCTGAGGTTCTCAGTGTGGATTTCACTTGATATCTGGGAGGCATTTAGATGCCTTGTGGGGGAAAACGATGGTGCAGCATTTGGTTTAAGCCTACGCTTATCCATCGACACCTGTAAGTTCTTTCAGCACCTGTGTTCATCGTATCAGTATTTTATTTTCTGAGTTGTGTTGCGGTAAAAATGCCAGTAAATCACTGACTGCAACCATTTCACATCATGGCACCCCACATAGTCCAAAATATGTATAAAACAACGTGGATTTTTTAAATAACGTAAATCTTTCATGGGTTTTCTACGACATATTTCAGCAAGTAATTTACATCATACAAGTCTTTATACCCAGGGTTCCCTTTAAAGATATAGTCTCTTAAAACAAGTCTAATGCCATTTGGACTTAAGTAAACTCATCTTGTTTGAAGTATGCTCACATAGTTTTACTGGTAAACAAGAGAGTATTGCATTAGAACTGACTAAAGAGAGATGGGTGATCTGAGAAACAGCAGCATTAGGACTAAGGGAGAAGAAAGACGACACAATACGACAGCAGCTGAGTCACAGGAGGACACTAGTGCTGTATTACTTTAGCATTGTGGAGGAGCAGCTGACCACTACATGTACACATGGATCACTACAGCAACACGAATATGCTACTGAATGGACTATAGGTTAGTAGGGTGAGAACGCAGGAAAAGTTTCAGTAAAAGAATTGTGTTAAGTAGAAGTGATGCTATACAAGTGTACCAACTACAGGACAGCATAGAGGCAAATAACTGATCACAGGTCAGCTCTGAGGGATGTGTCACAAACAGCAAAGGGTGGAAAAGGAAGGTTTTAGAGCTTGAAGTACACTGGAAGAGTTGTCTTGTACTCACTGAGCTGGCTGAGGCTTTGTGTCTTCTTTAGGTGGATCCCTAAAAAGACATGTTCAACAGCTCAGCACACACAGGGCAAAACAAGAGACAAAAATCAAACACTGACAAAGCAAATCATGAAATAACTTAAATCATGGCATGATAAAAGGAACAGTTCACCCATAAATGAAAATTACCTAATGACTGTATATGACTTTCTTCTTTTTTTAGGCAAATACAATTAGAGTTATATTAAAAAATGTCCTGGCTCTTCCCAGCTTTATAGCTGTGAATGGCTGTTGAGATTTTGAAGCCCAATAAAGTGCATACATCCATCATAAATGTACTCCACACAGGTCTGGGAGTTAATAAAGGCCTTCTGAAGTGAATCGTACAAAAATAGGCGTAGCATAAACTCTGGTGAGAATATGCTAGTCTCATGAGAACCTAGTTTTGTTTACAACAAAGAAAAACAATCTCCTGATGGCTTATATTTAAATCCTCTGACATTTTTCTTTACAAATCTATGTTTTGTACTTCTAATTTGTGATCAGTGTTTTGTTTTGCTCTTTCCTCTCCACTACTGTGTTCGTCATTTCCACGTCTGTCACTGCGTTCGCCTATGTCCTTCATCATCCGCTTAAACACCACTCTCTCATGAACGCACGTACAACAGTTAGCAGAAGCTAGTGATTAAGGTTTATAAACTTCATATATGGATATTTTTCTCTTCAGAAGACCTTTATTAACCCCCAGAGCCATGTGGAGCACTTTTCATGATGGATGAATGAACTTTATTGGACTTCAAAGTCTCAACACCCATTCACGGGCATTATAAAGCTTGGAAGAGCCAGGAAATTTTTTAATATAACTCAGATTGTATTCGTCTGAAAGAAGAAAGTCATATACACCTAAAATGGCTTGAGGGTGAGTAAATCATGAGGTAATTTTCATTTTTGGGGGAACTATCTCTTTAAGTCAGAAAACTAAATACAGTCAATAAATGCTGTAAATACTAGGGCTGCCAAATCAATGTGTCCACTTTTTAAATATTTATTATTATCATTAACATTACATTTCATGCAGTACATGCTGTTTATGAAAATTTCTGCATGATTTTTTAGACCCTTGAGAATAATACATTTATTAAATTTGCTAATTTAACCATCAAATTTTTAAGTTTAAAATGTAAATGGTTGGTGTTTCTCCAGTGGTTCATAAGGTAGAAGTGAGCAATAGAATTTCACATGACAGGACTGTATTAAAATGATAAACACTCTACAGTCTATACAGATTCTGTATAAAGACAAAATAATCAAAATAAATCTTAAAATGCAAATATTTTTGAAAATTTCAGCATATTTATCTCAGCTTTTATCGTTTTATTATTAAAATAATCTGTTGTCTTCTAGGTTAAACATCTTAAAAATCTTTTCTAGGTTAAACATCTACATTGTGTATGAAATATGTTATATAAATGAACTTGCCTTACTTGTATTTTGAAAACAAAAAAAGATCATTTAGATGAACATTGAACATTTAGATGAAAAATGTTAGGATAATTCTATTGTCAGCCCTAATAATAAGTATGTGATTATAAAAATAAACATAAACTAAACAAAGCAAAAATACATAAACCAACATGAATATGAAAACCATATAAAACATTTTAACATGATGAAAATAAATCATATATAGTGAGAGAAACAGAACTGTTTTGCCTTATATGTGACATTTGGTATCGTATGTATACATGCTATAATAATAATAATCTTTAATCTAAAGACTTCTTATGTAAAATAATACTAATGATAATTAGCAACGCACACGTGAGCTAAATATACTGTCCAATTAACAATGTTTATTTGAGAACTCCTAAATTCACCAGAATCATTTTAACATGAGATCCACAGATCTCCATACCCACAATGCTCAGCATACTCTAGCCTAACATAGTGTTCTCACTATTTCTGCAGCATATTGTACATAATAGTATGCTATTCTTCTGTATGCATGCAATTCCCATAAAAATGAAATGGAACACCATACGCTATAATGCAACGTGCTTGATGTGGCCTTGCACATGTTTAATAAATAAATTTGGCATTTGTTTTTCTTGGCTATAAAAAAATGTTTGTAATTTTAACAGTAAAGAATGTAAAAATGATATGGCTAAAATCTGTTATTCATTTAACAGTAGGTTGGTGAAACACTAATAGATCTAACAAGATGTTTCAAGTACTTTACATTACATACTGTAAATGTACAGGTTGCGAAAGTGATATTCATATTATAAGTTACAGTTAAAAACATAAGTTGAAATTTCCAGAATTCCTTGTGTGACAGATCACATTTGTGACCCTGGACCACAAAACCAGTCTTAAGTAACAATATCTGTAGCAACAAAACATTGTATGAGTCAAAATGATCAATTTTTCTTTTATGCCAAAAAATAATTAAGATATTAAGTAAAGATCATGTTCCATGAAGATATTTTGTAAATTTCCCACCGTAAATATATCAAAACATAATGACTGATTAGTAATATGCATCGGTAAGAACTTCATTTGGACAACTTTAAAGGCAATTTTCTCAATATTTTTTCTGCACCCTCAGATTCCAGATTTTCAAATAGTTGTATCTCAGCCAAATATTGGCCTGTCCTAACAAACCATACATCAATAGAAAGCTTATTTATTCAGCTTTTTCAGATTATGTAAAAATATTAATTACCCTTATGACTGGTTTTGTGGACCAGGGTCACATTTGAGGATTCTTTCAAATAACTGTTTTGAGTTTTTTTTTTTTTTTATCTAATCAGTTACGTTTATTGGTGTTTTATTTATTTATTTATTTATTTTTTGGTATTTGTGAGAATGACACAGTGCACCTTCTATATGTTAGGCCTAATATTTACTTCAGCTTGTTAAAACCTTTTTTTAAAAACGTACTATTTACTCAGCTTGTTACTTTGAAACAACATTGTTGTTGTTTGGACTTCTGTTCTGCATATTACTGGATTTAAAAAAATAAAACTTTAAACATTTTTTAGAGACCATTTCTGGACTGTAATGTCTTTAATGTTGCATATTTAATATTATGCATCTAATAGTAATCAGTGTTCAATGCAGTGTTCAAATGCAAAAATGCAATTACTGTACTGTTGTTGTATACAGTGAAAAGTAATATACTTATACAGCAACTTTTTTAAGGCAGAGCCAGTGAGCATAGGTTACTATAAGTGTTAATCCTGTTACACAACGTCTTCACACAACAGACCTGAAAAAAGACTCACTACTTGAGATTGAGTCTCATAAAAGCTCATAGACAAAGTTGTGTTTGTGGCATCATGGGGAAAAATGTAATTCTTGTGCTGTCATATGGACATAGCATATATGCAAAGAGGAGTCCAGTTCTGTGTGGTGTGCAGTGGAATCCCCAGTGTACTGTATACTTGTCCAGCTAAACACTGTGTCTCTCTGAACACTTAAGAGATTACAAGCTGTGATCAGCCAATCAGCACCGGCGCTTCTAAATGCCGACACTGAGTCCTAATACAGCTCAGACGCAGAGATCAAGTGCACTTACACCACTGTAGCATCATTCAGACTGTAGCACTACTCTTCTGCAGTATGCAATATTTATATGTGTACAGTATGTCTCTGCATGCAGGCAATACCTGCATGATGCAGGATCTACAATACAGTTTTTCAAACTAGCATGCAATATACAGCAAATACTGCATAGTATGCAGTAAGCAGTACATGAGAATTGCATTTAGGGCCTTGCATTTACACATCTTCAGTCCCCATTAAAAAAAACTGGATCTGCTGTGTTCAGCTCATTCAGATGTTGTGGAGAGGTTGAGAGTGTGTTTTGAGAGTGATTCAGACATGCTGACCACTAGGAGGAGAGAATTTGGCATGACTTATAATATGAAGTGTGGATGCTGTAAAAATACAAATGGTTCTCTTTATTTCGAGATAAGCAACTACATGTCAACTAATTCTCATTAATTTGCAACTACATGTCAGCAAACCCTCATTAGAGTGTGGGTAGAGTGTTAGGTTAGGGTTAGAGTTAGTAGAATAAGTTGACATGTACTTGCAATGTTATCTGTAGTCAGTAGAATGTGTGTTGGGAGCATCAAAATAAAGTATTAGCAGATAATGAGCAGACAGTCTACTAATACTCTACAGTGACTGCTAGTTAGGGCCCAAGCACAAGTGGTGCACAGACCTTATTGGAATTGCTCCGTTTTCTTCTTGTCCAAAATTAATCATTTTTGAGGGCCTAAACATGCTCGAAAACTCATGAAACTTGCACCAAAAGAGGTGAAAGTTTACATCTGATATTGGTTTCAGAAGTGGGTCTGGCAAAATGGCTCTGTAGTGCCACCTATAAAATTTTAACAAAGTGCGCCTCGAGCTATGTTTCATATACATGTATGAAATTTGGTAGACATATGTAACAAATACCTATGAAAAAGTCCCCCCGGTTTGAAGCCCGAAATCCAACAGGAAGTCTGTTGAATTTTCTCTGCAAGTTTTTCAGGCGTTGTATTTTAACGAACTCCTCCTACCGATTTAAACAGATCAACACCAAATTTGGTCAGTGAAATCTAAAGCCCTTTGTGACTTTAAATTGTGAAGATCTTGATGTTTTCGTTGAAGGGCGTGTCCGTGGCGGCCTGACAAACTGTTTCACCATGAAAAAGGAAGTTGTTATAATTCAGGCAAACAATGTCTGATCTGCACCAAAATTCACGTTTAATAAGAGTCCATTGCTGAACACATGCCCATAACCATATTCAGTTATAGTCATAGCGCCACCTGCTGGCAGCAGGAAGTGACGTGTTTTACGCTGTAGCAAACTCCTTGAGATTTAATGACATCAACATTATGCTTGGCCATTCTACTCTAAAGTCCTTTGTGATGTTAAATTGTGTAGATGTTGAGTTTTCATTGAAGGTCGTGTCCGTGGCAGCAAGTTCAATGTTTCCCATGGAAAATATAGTTGTTGTAACTCAGCCATACAATGTCCAGTCTGCTCCTAACTTCACAGGTTCGATAAAAGTGGCCTGAAGACATCTAAATGCCAATATTCAGTTATTATCATAGCGCCACCTGCTGACAATAGCATATGTTATATACACTAACTCAAACATACCATGTTCAATCTGCACCAGACTTCATATATTTGATGAAAGTGCTGGCCTGAAGACACCTACATGTAAATATTCAGTTATAGTCATAGTGCTACCAGCTGGCAGCAGGAAGTTTGGCACATATAAATGACTTAGACATATTCCTCCTGTATTTACCACTTTAAAAGCATATTGCCCACCATTCACTGTTTCCCTAAAGCCACCGGATAGCTGTGAGCCCGGATGCGAGGGCCCTTTCAACGCTGCTTGCAGCTTTAATTGACACATATTTGCAAAGTTACTTATAGTTAACAGAATGTCTAAAGTAAACTATCAACATAAAGTGTTACCATTATTAAGCACAGTTCTATGTTGTACAGAGGTTATCAAATAGGGCAAATTCCAACTACCAGCTGGAACAACTATAGTGAAACTACCAGTATTTGTTCAGTTAATATTTGTTCACAATTATAGGGAAAACCACTACACATCTACATCTACTCATAATTAGCTGCAATAGAGTGCTGCAGGGATGATGCATTTTTGTATTTGAGTTGTGTTTGCGCTATTTGCGTTGCGTTGTGCTTGCGCTAAGTGGAGCTTCAAAGGTTTCTACATGTTTTTGCAACATTGAGTAATGTATCACTGACATATCTGATGAATCCTTTCATAAACAAAGTGTAGAGAGAGTGTAAATAAGAGATTGATTGTGCAGTGTAGAGAGCGTCATTGATTATAATGAAACATTGTGAGATTGTGATGAACTAGGATGAGTGACAGCTTTTAATGATTTTTAAGGGAGTTTGTAAATGAGATATTGATTTAATGCAACAGTTAAATAAACAAGAAGTTAATATTAAGCGGCTTATATTGTCTGACTATAACACTACTGCCTGATTTTGCTCTATTTCATAGTCAAAAATAGTTTGAAACAAGTCACAACTGAGCTGCTGCACATCTCCATTTAAACACAACAGAGTTTAGTTTATGAATGAACGTGCGTGTTTAAACGAATCTAGTGAGTCCATGATTAAATTTCCCATTCATAAAGACAGTCACTTGCTTTATTCCTAAATGAATCAGCCGTTCGAACGAATCAAATGAATGAATGATTCCGTAATTAAATCAGTGACTTTCCGCCACCTACTGGCAGATTTAGTTTCATTATTCATTTATTTAAATCATTTAATATTTCTATATTCAAAAGTTTTATATTTAAAATATTAAAATCAACATGAATTTATGAATTTGATTGCACGCATGCCACCTCTGAGCCTCATTAAACATGAAAATACACCTACAAGCCACTTTTGTGTTCTTCCGTGCCACCTCTGTAGTACAAATAAATTTCATTTGATTGGTAATTTTATCTTATTCTATGTCTTCTTATTCTGTTGTTTTAATTAGAAATTTTAAAAAGCTTATAAAATAAAAATGTAAAAAAAAAAAACTGACATAAAAGATGACATACTTTTAATAAAGTTAGAAAAATGCTAAACAAATTTCCCCTGTAAATCACTTTAAGGAGTCAAATGTCACCTCATAATGGGAAGGCGATTTTTTTATTAGATTTTTGGATTATTGATACAGATTATTGATTGCTCCTAAAATTTTGACTGTGCTCCTAAATTTCCAAGCGTAGAGCTCTGATACAGGCTAAAACACATCCGCTTGGACAGACCAAGTCAGACACAAATGTTTTAATGGAGTGTGAATGAAATATGCCTCTTGGCTTTACTCTGCTGCATGTCAAATGACCATTTACAGCAACAGTAGCCAACTGTAGATGATCACAGAAACCGTAGAGCAACTGAATATAACAATATAAAGACACAGTCTTTATTATTTAGAAATATATTACGTAATACAAGTAATAACCTCATTAAATGTTAAGCAAATTCATTAAGTGACTCAGTGAATCTGACCAGGCAGCCAATCACAGAACGCTGAATGACTGAACAATTAATGACATCACTAAACCAGAGGCACAACATTCCCTAATTCTTAAACGCTGCACTCACTCAGTGTGCTGTCTAGAGGAACACCCACAGGCCTGTCTCTCTTGAATCTGTCTCTGTGTGTTACGTCACACTATGACACCATTATGAAGACATGCAGACACGTCCATTCAAACTCCAACTCAGATGTATAAAAAAGTAAATTCAGACTCTGAAATTAAAGCTGAAGCCTTATAGATGCAGCAATGTGTTTTTAGACATATGTTTATTTGCCATTTAGCAGACTTGTTTTTCCAAAGCATATTACAGTGCGCTAATTGCCGGGACTGTCCCACTGGAGCATGCTGGGGTTATGTGTCTGACCCAGGGGCACAGCGGTGACGAGCGTTTAACAGTAATTCATTTCATAAGTGACTCTACCTGACACCAAACCAGCAACAGTTACATTACCAGACCAGAGCCTGAAACACAGCAGTTACCAGACATAACTGACTCAATCCAGGCATAGATGAAGAAGTGTGCAATGCATTTTGTTGCATGAAGTTTGCATTGCACTTGCAGACGTATGCACCATACTAGATGCTAAAAAAAAAAATTGGTTTAGAAAATTAGGGCAAAATCCATAAAAATGGGGCAGAGTGTATTAATGTGAAAGAATTTTCCATATTTATTTTTTTATTATTATTTTTTTTTTACGTGTATTTTGAATTTGACACTGCATTTAGTTGTGTTTTTGAGTTAAGGGAAATGTCACACATAAAACACAATGAATTAAACATGAAATTGTGAAACAGAATATCTAAAATTAGCCTATTTTGTTGTAAAATGCACTTTAATAATGTTTGAAAAATCTGTTTACATTATAGTAAACTTTTTTTTTTAATTGCTTATTTTTTTTATTTTTATGAGTTAATTTTTTTTATTACTCAGACAAATAGATAAAAAGTACACTTTAAAAAATAGTACTTATTACAGAAATAATATACTTAAGTGTGAACTGAGTGTAAGGTTTTCGAACACTTAACCCTTTTACTGTCACTCCCATTTTTGAACACAGACATAAATTTTTATAATTCATGAATGAAAACATTTTGTAATATGATTTTAATGTACATTTTCCATGGTAATGCAATGTCTGATTTTAAAATGCCTTTCAGAGGATGAATTTTGAGATTTTAAGTTTTGAACTGATATATAATTTCTTATGATTTCTAAAGTGTGATAGGGAAAAAGGTAACAGTCTTTTGTGACAAAGGTTCTAACTTATGTTATGATGTAGATTTTTTAAGTTGCACTCTTGACATATATTAATCTATTACTTTTCCTGCATAATTACTATCACAATAATATGATAAAATATCTATTTAGGAGTCTTAAACCTTTCCAACGATGTATAGTTTGTCATGATTAGGTTAGGATTTATTTGTAAAATGATGAAGTAACCGCATACACACTACCAGTCAAAAGTTTTTAAACAGTAAGATTAATGTTTTTCAAAGAAGTCTCTTCTGCTCACCAAACCTGCATTTATTTGATCCAAAGTACAACAAAAACAGTAAAATTCTGAAATATTTTTACTATTTAAAATAACCATTTTCTATTTGATTGTGTTTTAATTGTAATTTATTCTTGTGATTTCAAAGCTGAATTTTAAGCATCATTACTCCAGTCACACGATCGTTCAGAAATCATTCTAATATTCTGATTTGCTGCTAAAAAAAAAACATTTAATATTATTATTACGTTGAAAACAGCTGAGTAGATTTTTTTCGGGTTTCTTTGATTAATAGAAGGTTCAGAAGAACAGCATTCATCTGAAATAGAAATCTTTTGAAACATTATAAATGTTTTTATCGTCACTTTTGATCTATTTAAGCATCCTTTCAAAATAAAAGTTAAAACTAATAATAAAATAATAATAAAACTAATTTCTAGACTCCAAATACTGACTCCAAGCTTTTGAATGGTATAGTGTATAATTTTACAAAAGCATTTAATTCAGATAAATGCTGATCTTTGGATCTTTCTATTCATCAAAAAATCCTGATGTTTTAAATATTGATATTAATAATATTAAAAAATATTTCTTGAACAGCAAATCAGCATATTAGAATGATTTCAGAAGGACTGTGTGACACTGAAGAATTCAGCTTTGCATCACAGGAATAAATTACATTTTAAAATACAATTAAATAGAAAGCAGTCATTTTAAATAGTAAAACTATTTCATAATATTACTGCTTTTGCTGTATTTTGTATCAAATAAACGCAGGCTTGGTGAGCAGAAGAGAATTCTTTAAAAAACATTAAAAATCTTACTGTTCAAGAACTTTTGACTGGTAGTGTACTTATTACAAAAATATTATACTTTAAAAGAATATGAAGTGTGAACTGAATGTAATGCTTTCAGACACTTAACTGCATGTTAACTGCTAATAAATGAAGATACTTAAGATATTTGTGATTTTAAATTTTGAAGATATGTGATTTTAAAACCTAAGCCGCTTGTTTACACTCAAGCTGACCTGGTATACCAGAAAGAATTTGTAAAACTAAATGCATCTGTATTGAACAAGGGATGAGAGTTTTATCACAATCAGAGGTTTATCAGACCACAGCACTGTTTCATTCTCTATCTGAGCACAAACCCAGCAGACACGTTTTAAAGCACAGAGTGCATGTGAGACTTCAGCACTACTATTATCAAAACAGACACACAGAGACCAAGATACAAACTCTAACATGTTGCAGTGGCTCTGCACTTACTTGATTAATACTTAACCAGCAGTTGACTGACTTTGCAAAAACTCTCTAATCTTCATAAAAAGCCTCATTTTTCCATAGATCATCACTCTGAGCACTTAACACTCAGGAGTAAGTGGGTGCACAAGATATGGACGTATCTGCCAGAAAACACTGTGTCGCCTCAGATGACCGTTTGTGTGCTGCTCTTTTAACACGCTCTGCCAAAATGCATTTCAACATCAGCTGCTGATATTAGCAATGTTCAAAATGATTCAATAACAGCTTGAAGGAGCACTTTTTAAAAATGGAACTGTTTTAACTTAATTCCCAACATTTACACATAGCTAAAAAAAAATGTTACTTTGAATGGGTTTGTTCACCCAAAAATAAAAATTCTGTTATCATTTACTTTTAAGAAATTTTAAAGAATGTTGATGGTAGCCATTGACTTCCATAGTATTCTTTGCCATACTATGGAAGTCAATGGTTACCGTCAACGGTTTGGTTACCAGCATTGTTTAATATATCTTTTTTATGCTCAACAGAAGAAAATAAAACTTCATACAGGTTTGAAACAACTTAAGGGTGAGGAAATGATGACAAAATTTTTATTTTTGGGTGAACTGTCCCTTTAAGATGGATCTGTCAAAGTATGTTTTAAATCCAAATGCTATAAAACTACCATAAATTCAAGCTTGACTTGAACTTTGAGTAAGAAGAGAACAAGAAGACACTCTAGAAACTAGACTAGATAAAACTAGAAAGTTCTTTAAAAATCTAGAATCTATAAAATTTAATTACACATTTGTGAGGAAGACACAGACTACTAATTTATAACACAGCTATCAGATTAAGCCACAATATCCAGCCCAGACCAGAAAGACTGACGTCTGACCGAGCGACTGTGAGATCTCCAGTGGCACAGGACTTACAAAACTGTGTCAGTCAAACAAGTTCGTGTCAGGTGCCGATACAGCCATAGACAGAGATTAAGTTCATTTATAGTCGAGAACTTCAAATACAGTCTCTCCAGCTGAATAAAACATACAATGTTTTCACAACATGAATGATTCCTCATGTAGTTTGTTGAGAGATGTGTGCTGCAACATTGTTACATCACTGTTTTATGATTATATAGTTTTTTGGGTTTTTTTTCGTTACGTTTAATTTTATGGTGTCCTTGTTACAACTGAAGTGCTATTTAAACTTACAGTTATTATTCTTCTTCTGAGACTAAAATTTCTGACTGTATCTCCTCCTAGAGCTTTAACTCTACAAACTCCAAACTCAGCCCAGATCTTCAGACTGATCTGACTCGTGTTGCTGTTTCTTTTCTAACTGATCCGACTTACGGTTTTCCTAAAACTGATGATTAAAACTGGGAAAAATCCCGTAGACTTACATTGACGGAATGTTCAAATAAGCCAAAACTGCAACTGTCAAAACTCCCAGAATCCCTTGAGACTCAATCAAACCTCTCTTCTATGTACCATTTCTAATCCACTTAAACTCATTCAAACTCATCTATCTAACACGCTAATCATGCTAGAAACATGCTAACAACATGCTAATCATGCTAGAATCTTGCTAACATGCTAGTAACATGCTTATCACGAATAATGCTAGCAACGTGCTAATAACCTGCTAATCTTGCTAAATCATGCTAGAAACATGCTAGTAATTTGCTAATCATGCTAGAAACATGCTAACAACATGCTAATCATGCTAGAAACATGTTAGTAACTTGCTAATAATGCTAGAATCTTGCTAACATGCTAGTAACATGCTTATCACAAATAATGCTAGCAACGTGCTAATAACCTGCTAATCTTGCTAAATCATGCTAGAAACATGCTAGTAATTTGCTAATCATGCTAGAAACATGCTAACAACATGCTAGTAACATGCTAATCATGTTAGAATCATGCTAGCAACCTGCTAGTAACTTGTTAATCATGCTAATAACATGTTAATTATGCTAGAAACATGCTAATAACTTGTTAATCATGCTAACAACATGCTAGCAATTTGCTAATCATGCTTGAAACATACTAGCAACCTGCTAATCATGTTAAAAACATGCTAGCAACTTGCCAATTATGTTAGAAACATGGTAACAACCTGCTACTCATGCTAGAAACATGCTAGGAACATGCTAAAAGCTTGTTAATTATGCTAACAACACGCTAATCATACAAGAAACATGCTAGCAACATGTTAACAACTTGGTAACCATGCTAATAACATGCTAGTAACATGCTAATTATGCTAAAAACATGCTAGTAACTTGTTAATCATGCTAACAACATGCTAGTAACATGCGAATCATGCAAGAAACCTGCTAGCAACATGTTAACAACTTGGTAATCATGCTGAAAACATGGTATCAATTTGCTAACCATGCTAGAAACATACTAGCAACCTGCTAATCATGTTAAAAACATGCTAGCAACTTGCTAATTATGTTAGAAACATGGTAACAACCTGCTACTCATGCTAGAAACATGCTAACAACATGTTAACAACTTGTTAATTATGCTAACAACATGCGAATCATGCAAGAAACATGCTAGCAACATGTTAACAACTTGTTAATTATGCTAACAACATGCTAATCATGCAAGAAACATGCTAGCAACATGTTAACAACTTGGTAACCATGCTAGAAACATGCTAACAATTTGCTAATCATGCTAGAAACATACTAGCAACCTGCTAATCATGCTAAAACATGCTAGCAACATGCTAACAACTTGCTAATTATGTTAGAAACATGGTAGCAACCTGCTACTCATGCTAGAAACATGCTAGCAACATGCTAACAACTTGTTAAATATGCTAAAACATGCTAACAACTATGCTAACAATCTATCTGACAGACTACATTCAAATTTTAACCTTTTAAAACTACTTTAAACTTCAAACTATTTCAGACTGAAAACTATCCAAACTTAAAACTTTTTAAAGTTTTCAAACTTTCTGGTCCGGCTTTCTCAAGCCAACTTAAAGTTTGTCTTGACAAACTTTTTTTATCTAGTTATACACTGAAGTACTGTGAAATACTCATTAATTACATGTACTTATTATATGGTTAGATTTAAAATAATGTTTTGGTTTAGGCTTAGTTGCATGCAGTTATTTTTGTTATTACTATAGCAAGTACAAGTAACAAAGGTATAAGCAATAGTAGTAGTGATAAGAGCACCATTAACAAGAGAGAAATGTGACCCTGGACCACAAAATCAGTCGTTAGTAGCACGGGTATATTTGTAGCAAGAGCCAAAAATACATTGTATGGGTCAAAATTATTGATTTTTTTGCCAAAAATGATTAGGATATTAAGTAAAGATCATGCTCCATGAAGATATTTTATACATTTCCTACCATAAATATACAGTGGCATGCAGAAGTTTGGGAACCCCTTGCAGAATCTGTGAAAATGTGAATGATTTTAACAATATAAGAGGGATTGTACTGATATTTTGCACTGTCCTGAGTAAGATATTTTACATAAAAGATGTTTACATATAGTCCACAAGACAAATAATAGCTAAAATGATTAAAATAACCCACTTCTTCAAACTGTGTGTGGATACCTGGTTGATCTACGACTGTTTTTTAGTTTAGTGGTGTTTGTTCATACGTCCCTTGTTTGTTCTGAACAGTTTAACTGACCCCTGTTCTTCAGAAACATGTTCCAGGAAACATGCAAATATCTTCTGTTACTTCCGAAGGGCAGTTCTAAATGGAAAAAAATTATATTTCAACCAAATAAGAAAAATTTGAACATCTTCATCCTTTTCAAAAGTTTTCACCCCCAGCTCTTAATGCATTCTGTTTTCTTCTGGAGCATCAGTGAGTGTTTGAACCTTTTTTAATAGTTGTGTTTGAGTCTCTCAGTTGTCCTCAGTGTGGAAAGATGGACCTTAAAATCATACAGTCACTGCTGGAAAGGGTTCAAAACAAGTCGTAGATCATTCAGGTAACCACACACAATATTAAAAACCAAGGGTTCCCAAACTTTAAAAAGGATTTTACTTTTTTTTGGTCTTTTGGACTATATGTTAACATCTTTTATGTAAAATATCCTACTCAGGTCAGTGCTAAACAAAAAATAACATGCATTTTGTATGATCTCTCTTATTTTGTTAAAATTATTCACATTTTCACAGATTCTGCAAGGGGTTCCCAAACTTTCGCATGCCACTGTATCAAAATTTAATTTTTGCTTAGTAATATGCATTGCTAAGAAATTTGTTTGGACAACTTCAAAGGTGATTTTTTTTTTTTTTTTTTTTTTTTTTTTTTCAATATTTAGATTTTTTTGCACGCTCAGATTCCAGATTTTGAAGTAGTTGTATCTCGGCCAAATATTGTCCTATCCTAACAAACCATACATCAATGGAAAGCTTATTTATTCAGCTTTCAGCTGTATGTATAAATTCAATTTCAATTGATTGTTATGACTGGTTTTGTGGTCCAGGGTCACAAATCATATGCTAATATAACAGCTTGTTGCATTTCTTACTTGTAAGTTGCTTAAGATAAAAGTGTCTGCTAAATGAATTAATGTAAACATTGCAATTACTCATGTGGAACATTTGGAAAATCTCACTTAAGGTTGAAATGTGTCCAAAATGAACAAGAATGTTTCAAAAGCTGTTTTCACTCCTCATGCTGAGCAGTTGCTCTGGCAGTAAACGCATTGATTTTTAAGCTATCAGTGTCCTGTTATACTTTCAACACAACAACAGTGTGAACAGATCATTTGGGGTGGAAGTGAGAATCTCAAACATATGCAAACGTACTGCTCAAAATTAAAAGAAGCAGGAAGCCTCTTCTGCTAACCAAGGCTGCATTTATTTGATTAAAAATGCAGTAAAACTTTACTAAAATGTACTGCATTATTGCAATTTAAAATAAGCGTTTTCTATGTGAATATATGTTAAAATGTAATTAACTGCTGCTTACTCCAGTCTTCAGTGTCACATGATCCTTCAGAAATCATTCTGATTTGCTGCTCAAGAAACATGATTATTATCAATGTTCGAAAATTTTTTGCTGCTTAATATTTTCCAGGATCCTTTGAATGAATTTTTTGAAACTGAAATCTTTCGTAACATTATAAATGTTTTTACTATCACTTTTGATCAATTTAATGCATCCTTACTGTATAGAAGCATTCATTTCTTTGAACAGTATTGTGTCACAATAAACAAATAGCTAAACTGAACCATTTCAGCAATAACCCAGACATGATGGCATTATGCAGAATGTTTAGCAATCAATGATATGGCTTATCAGAAACATGAACTTTGAAGAACCAGTCTGATGTGCCAAAACAAACGTGTAATAAACACCATCTAGAAGTCGTGCACATTCACTAAAAAGCATTTAAAAAAAAATCAGGTCATAATATAGGAACAATATTTTGACTTAAGCATTGGAGGTGAGTTACACTACTTTCAGCATCAACAAGCAGGCACGTGGAAGAGGTGTAGCGCAGCTGAAGCTCACGCTGTTTGGCAGTGATGCCGGTCAGGTGGCCCACAAACAGACGTGAGCGCAGCACTGGCACAGCAATGGAGGTTCACTGGGTTCAGTCCAGTCCTGGAACGTAGAGCCAACTGGGCCACTCCAGTAAATAATATGTCTACTCTCTCTCTAAACACCGTATCTGAGAGCAAATAATGGCAAGAAGCAGAACCAGAGTGCAAGACTGCTAGATAAACAGATGCTTAATTATGGGATCGTTGAAATAAAAGTTTTTAAAATTTTCCAGTGCCTCAGGGCGTGTGGATAAATGTGGATAAAATCATCAATTCTCAGCATTCAATTTGTCTCTAGTTTGTCTAGTGTGTTTAAACAGAAATAACAGATGAGTGTAACACAGTGGACTCCAGGTTATGAGCAGTTCATGATCATGTGACTCGGAACAGAACGTTCGGATGTTCTTGATTCCTTTGAAGCACAAGACGCTCTTTTGAATCTTTTTCAAATCATGCTGGGAAATGTGATCATCAGGTTTCATACAAACTTGTGGAGCTCATGTAGATCAAATGCTGCAGACATTAAAACATAAGAGCAATGTTTTCCATTTCAGACTTATTTTTGATGCTATAATATAATGTATGCTTAAATTTTGTGTTAGGCTACAAAAGCAGTAGCATTTTGAATCAACAAAGTGTAAATCATTTTGACTTTTTGACCAGTGTAGTCAAAAAATACAATTGCTTACACTTGATTAGTAACCTAGAATAATTGCAGAATCTCCATTTCATCCCATAAAATAAAAAAATCCTAAATTAAAAATAGAATATTTTATAATTAATAAATATGTTTTTCAAAATGATATTTAGTTTGTAATAAAATTTGCATTAAATTGCAAAACATATATAAAAATATGCAGAGCAGTACAGAACCTACGTTTCATGCCATTAAAAATTATTTTACATTTTTCAAAACTATATAGAATTTTTTATGCTATTAACATCTTATAATCTATAATAATATTAAAATTAAACAACTTGCAATAAGTTATACATTTGTATTTAATTACAGTAATTACAGTACAGAACTGATGTTTGACACCATAAACAATTATATTATTTTTTTCAAAATTATATAGCAATTTTTACACTATTAATATAGTTTGTAATAAAATTTTGTATTACACTACAATTTATATATGTACATAAAATTGTGCAGAGTAGTACAGAATCTTCGTTTCATGCCATTAAAAAATATATTAAATTTTTTGAAATTATATATCAATTTTTATTTTATTATCAGCTTATAATCTATAATAATAATAACAGTATAATACTTTTTAATAAGTTATACATTTGTATTCAACTACAGTACAGAATTGTTGTTATTTCACACCATAAACAATTACACTACATTTTTCAAAATTATATAGCAATTTTTGTGTTATTAATATAGTTTATAATAGAAATTTGTATTAAATTACTATATATATATATAGAGAGAGAGAGAGAGAGAGAGAGAGAAATTATATTATATTTTTCAATTATATGAAATTATATAGCAATTTAATGCTATTAACAACTTATCACCTATAATAAAGATTTGTATTAAACCACAGTACAGAATCATTATTTCACGCCATTAAAAAATGTATTACAATATTTCAAAATGATATAGCAATGTAATAAAATTTGTATTAAACTACAAAATATATACAATTAAATATAATATATATATATATATATATAGTAAAGATGCCATTAAAAATTCGAATCCATTTTTCAAAATTATGTAGCAATTTTTATTCTATTTACATCTTAATAAAATTGTATTAACCCTTTAACTATCACCCCCATTTTTGAACATGGACATAAAAGTGCACTATTCAAACTGAAATTGTTATAATTCATGAACAAATACATTTTGTAATATGATTTTGAAGCCCCATTTCCACGGTAATGCAATGTCTGATTTTAAAATGGCTTTCAAAGGATGATTTTTGATGATTTCTAAAACGGGATAGGGAAAAAGGCAACGAAAAGTCTTTTGTGACAAAGGTCAGAACGATATAGTTATGATGTAGATTTTTGAGGTGCACTCTTGTCATAAATTATCTATTACTGTTCCTACATAATTTGTAACAAAAAGCAGTGGTAAAATATCTGTAAGGAGTCTTAGACCTTTCCAAAGATATATAGTTTGTCATGATTAGATTAGGATTTATTTGTAATATGGTGAAGGGGGGATGGAGACAATTAAAAGGTTAAACTGCAAAATATTAGTATAGCATATATAGTAATTACACAAGAATTGCAGTTCCAGTACTGTTTCAGACAGAACTGGAGGAAGTACTGCATGTCACGCTGCAGGACACTGCTTTCACTGTTTGATATCACGTCAACTAGACACAAGTAAAACAGGTGCACCCTTGCAAACAGGAGCACACACACACACCGAAAGGCTGAGTTTTCAGTCAGCAGCACACACACACACACGCGGCGCTCATAGAGAAAACACACATCCGCACCGCGACTGCGAGCACTGGACAGCGCCGTGGTGCTGAAAACACGGCGCGGGGCTCCCATGGCAACTGCAATCGCGCAAATATCGCCGCGCTGGGCGTCGCGTTAATGTTTAACGTCTGACCTATTCGACAGCACGCACTCAAACGTGTAGTAATCTCTGGTAAACGGCAGCTGATGGGATTTTTAGCGAAGATGGCGCCCACAGCTAACCCAACCCACCAGAGCCGCACTGTCCGAGCTCGTATCAACAATAGCCTAATATTGACAGTCGACGTAAGCAGACGTATTAAATTTCAGGAGACAGTCATGCTGAAAATGACAGGGCGCGCTTTAAAGAGACAAACGCAGCCATCATCCCGCATCTCGTCCCCTATTAAGGGTGCTGAACACAAGCAGCTGGCTTACTTCAGCATGGACTGCTCTTTCTCCTCCTCTTTCTTCTGGCGCTCCATGACCGAGAGGATGATCTTCCTCTCCTCCTCGGTGAGGTGGCTCAGGTCCGGCATGTCCGGCGGAGCGGGAGCCGCAGGGGACGCGGCCGGGGCCCCCCGAGCTGACATTTTCAGGTGTGGATGCTGCTGAAAGAGCGATGGATGAACGTTAAACGCAGCTCTATGCAGCCTACACATGTGCTGTCGCTACATAGTGTTTGTGTTTATGCGGCGCGTAACCGTATTGATCTCGTCTGAATGGCATTAAGATGATGAAGACAGCTGAGGGTTTAATAACATATTAGCTCATCTCTAACACCTTCACACCCTGCCGGTGTGTGTGCATGCTAGATTTACTGGTAGGTTATTAGCTGTAATCAATATATATCCCGGTGACAGCACGGGGAACGCGTGTACGCAATGTAGCCTGTCACGCCGCCTCATAAAAACAAGCATCTTCTGAGAATAAGGTGTGAGAAAACCCTCGGGCTTCTCGCGTTTCCGGGAGCCGAGGGCATCCCAAGCATGCCTGTCGAATGTGTGTGTGGACAGAGAAAACGGGTGCTTGCCTTTTATTTCGCAATCATGGTGAATGCAGTCTAACCCATGGCTGCTGCCGCTAACGGAGAGCTCTTATTGCGGTCGTCGGCGTCCTGGCTTCCGCCGCCTTCCCCGCGATTCCCTCCCGGTTGCTGCCGCTGCTGCTGCTAACTCCAAGAGATTTCTTGAATGCACAAAAATGGATGCGGTTGGGGAAACGGTCCGATAGGAGAGCGAGGCGGAGCGACGGTCTTACGTAGGACAAAGATCAGATGGTCCAGGCGCGCGGGTGGGGGCAGCGGAAGTGCGCGCGCCCGGACACATTCATTGACAGGAGGCGCGAACGGAGATGGAGCTGCTGGGATGTACGCTATGGTGACGAGTCATCAGCCAGATTTTTTTTTACATTTATCTGTATTTTCAAAAAACGGTTTATAACTCAGACTGTGGTGAATTGAAAGGCTTTCTATTGGTTTAAATTCATTTTCTCTCTCCTCAGACCTCTTTAAGAAGTATGTTACCTAACTTAATGCCATTGCCATCAAAACATCCACGTGTTCTTGGCAGGGCATTATGAAAATAAAAGACATAACCTAAAACTAAGTATTAATTGACTGGCAGATTATAAATTAAATGTTAAAGTAACAACCATTTAAAAGTCTGGGGTCAAAAAGTGTTTTTTTTTCCTCTTCTTCTTCTTTTTCTTCTTCTTTCACAAAAATATGCAGCACAACAGTTTTCAACACTGATGATTACAGGAAAATCAGAATATTAGGTTTCTGACTAATCATGTGACACTGAAGTCTGGAGTAATGGTGCCGAAATTTCATCACAGAAATAAATATATTATTTCACAGTATTGCAGTTTTGCTGTGTTTGGGGTCAGTAAGTTTCAGTGTTGGTGGTAACGCATTACAAGTAACGCAAGTTACGTAATATTATTACTTTTTCCAAGTAACTAGTAAAGTAACGCATTACTTTTTATTAGACAAGAAAATATCTGAGTTACTTTTTTCAAATAAGTAGCGCCAGTTACTTTCCCCCCATTTATTGATTAAAAGCTCTCCTGTCCCCATGTTGAGAGAAATCAGGAGTGAGATGTTAGTTCTAGAATAAACATGCATTAATTCATCTCACTCACAGTATTCCTCAAAATGAATAAAAACAGTAAAATTAAACTCAGAATATGACTATAATATATATCTAACATTTGTTTTCCTTTTTTTATTGCTGAAGAGTTGATATTTTTTTCTTTTGCGGTCTACTGTACAGACGTGAATTTACTTTTCTCAAAGCCTGAGGCTTTTGGTGTGAAAAGGCTTTTATATTTGACAAAAAATAGATCTTTTTATATTGAAAACAAACAAGCAAGCCCTGCCCAGATTTAAAAAGTAATGCAAAAGTAAAGTAACGTATTACTTTCCATAAAAAGTAACTAAGTAATGTAATTAGTTATTTTTTTAGGGAGTAACTCAATATTGTAATGCATTACTTTTAAAAGTAACTTTCCCCAACACTGGTAAGTTTTTTATTATTTTATTCAGCAAGAACTAATTACATTTGTCAAAAGTAACAGTAAATACATTCACAATTATAAAAGATTTCTAATTTAAATAAATGCAGTTATTTTAATATTTCCATTCATCAGAGAATCCTGGAAAAAAAAAGTGTATAGTGATTTCTGAAGATGACACTGAAGATTGCAGTAATGATGCTGAAAATTCAGCTTTGCATCACAGGAATAAATTACATTTAAAATATATTCCATAGAAAACAGTTATTTTGAATTTTGTAATTATTTCATAATATTACTGTTTTTCTGTATTTTTTAATTTTAAGTTTGGGGTCAGTAAGTTTTTTTTTTTTTTTTAGCAATAACTAATTAAATTTGTCAAAATAATTTACAATTATAGAATATATCTAATGCAGTTATTTTAAACTTTATATTCATCAGAGAATCCAGAAAAAAAAAAAAAAACACAATTTCGACAAAAATATGAAGCAGTGCAAGTGTTTTCAACATTGATGATTACAAGAAAATCAGAATATTAGATTTCTAAAGGATCATGTGACACTGAAGACTGGAGTAATGGTGCTGAAAATTCAGCATTTTATAACAGAAATAAATTATATTTTAAAATATATTCACATAGAAAACAGTTATTTTGAATTTTATTAATATTTCACAATATTATTTTTTTCAGTTTTTTTGGGTTTTTATTATTATTATTATTATTCAGCAGGAACTAATTAAATTGGTTAAAAGTAACAGTAAATACATTTACAATTTTTAATTCAAATGAATGCAGTTCTTTTAAACATTCTATTCATCAAAGAATTTTGAAAAAAAAAAAAATGATTTCCACAAAAATATAAAGGAGCACTGTTTTCAACAATGTTTTCAACACTGATGATTACAAGAAAATCAGCATATTAGAGTGGTTTCTGAAGGATCATGTGACACTGAAGACTGGAGTATTGTCACAGCTTTACATAACAGAAATAAATTACATTTTAACATATATTAGCATAAAAATAATTTTTCACAATATTACTGTCTTTTTCTGTATCAAATAAATGCAGCCTTGCAGCATAAAGAGACTGTCTAAAAACATGTAAAGATCTTACAGACCAATTTAAACAACAGCTCACTAAAGTAAAATATAAAAACAAGGTAATCATATACATTGCAAGTTTCATAATTTAACACTGTCTAGTAACTAGCCTATTTAATGACTTGTCATTTTCATTAATGTCTTTACCACCAAATACAATAGTCAATATACTAACAATGATCTCTATAAGCAAAACAGATATACATGTATAAAGACATGCATTATAAATGAGTTTTACTGTGGATAAACCACCTTACCATTTGCAACATTTTATGTAAGAATACAGGCATGCATCATCTTTAAAGTGTGATGTTTTGTTTTAAAGGTCTGAATGATTTACACATTACAACATCCCCAGCCAAACATATTAAAATAAAGACATCAAAAAAGATCACAGGATATTATTTCAACCAATTTCATGAGTTGCATACTGGGACGCTTTGTTGAAGGAGTTCATATGTATCCAGTCTCTTATTAGCTACATGTATTTTATTATTATCTAATTTGGAGTTTACATGTTTCCAGTCACTTATTAGCCACATTTATCTTATTATTATTGAATTAATAAAATAATAAAGAAAATACAATTTACAATTTACTACTATTACTACTACTACTAATTAAATATTTTATGGCCTTCATAATCTTTTAGGTCGAAATGGCAAATTTAAATTCCGTACAATGTGTCCCAAACTGCGTTTTTTTTTTTTTTTTTTTTTTTGAACTCTAACCTAAATACATACGATATGCGTCTTGTTAGAGTATAGTACAAAAATAGTATGTACAGCACATTTACTATAAATATATAAATAGCAGGTTACAGTAAATATAGTGTAATAAGTCGTCGTCAAATATAGCCCACGCTCAAGCTCAAATCAATGCACACATGCACAGATTCCTATACCCTGTGCAGGGGTCTGATCGCTGAATGACGTCACATCATATGTGATGGAGATTCGCTGCTGCGATACACGTCGCTCCGCCCACTGACATACGTCACCACGCTCTGTTATTTACCTTCTACCACAGTGGAGAGGAGTGGAGGTCAGACGAATGGTATCGCTAAATAATGGACCAGCGGTGGCTGCTGAATTTATTAGGGGCATTGGTTACTTGATGTTTTTTAACAACAGGGTTAGTGTGTCGTTGTCTGCGCTCACAAAGCGTATTTTACTGCTTCCTGCTGCTCAGGGTGTCCGTCTCTAGTACGTAAACAAACATGACCGCTACCATTTCCAGGCAGAGACACGCTGCAGTCGCAGCAGACTCCTCTGGCTCGTCTTTTTCCCTTACTGCAAGCCTCATGCGACTCTCGAAACACATCAAATATGAAAATCTTGCAGCCGGGCTCAGTGGTGGTGTTATTTCCACAATGGTGTTACACCCCCTCGATCTGATCAAAATCAGATTTGCAGGTAAGTACATGTTTATCTTATATAATACTGCAGAGAGAGTGTCTCAAAACCTATAGAGCTGCCTACCTAGAGAGCATGCATTAATGGACGAAAATACGGATATGCTTGTAAATTAAATTACAAGATTTCACAGTAACTCATTATATATATAAAAACGAGTACAATAATCTATAACATGAATAGCAATAAAACAAAAAAAAAATCATAGATTCATTATTTTTGGTAAATGAATATTATCAAAAACTGACCTAATTATGTATGTCAATATTAACTGCTATACAAACAACAGAAAAATAAATGCTATGTTGATCCGGTTTCACAATCTGAAAAACTGTGTCATGCTTACTAGGTTTTGAGACACAGCCGAGATCACTAGAAAACTCCACAGAGGGCACAACACTGATTCGCTGGCCCTTTTTAAGGATATTTTTAGATTATTATTTTGAAGCAGATGTGGGAGTGTGTTGTTTCCCCCCACTGTTTCTTACTCTTTCCAGTAAGCGATGGTCTGAAAATGCGGCCGCAGTACGATGGCATGGTGCACTGCATGAAGACCATTTGGAAGCTGGAAGGCATTAGAGGTCTCTATCAGGGTGTGACCCCCAACATCTGGGGGGCCGGGGCATCATGGGGCCTGTACTTCCTCTTGTAAGTAGTCTGGGTTGTGTTGAAAAGGGAAGCACAGAATGGAATTTCCTGTTTGAATGTAGATCTAAACACAACTTCACTATACACAGTGATTCAGAGGGTACTTTGGAAATGTAATAGTTTACAGATTACAAGATAGTGCTGTGCAACGATTAATCGCGATTAATTGCATCCAAAATTAAAGTTTTTATTTACATAATGTATGTGTGTGTTCTGCGTATATTTATTATGCATATATAAACAGACACATACAGTATATATTTTGAAAATATTTACATGCATTTGGATATATAATTAATAGTATGTTTAGATATATTTAATATATAAACACATTTTTTCTTAAATATATCCATGCATGTTTGCGTATTTATATATACATAAATATACACAATTGCACACATATGTAAACAAAAACTTTTATTTTGGATGCGATTAATCGTAATTAATCATTGCACAGCACTACAAGTTACCCTATTTTAAATGCATCCGTAGTGTAACTATTTCAATTACTTTGTTAAAGTAATGTAACATATTACATTTGATTACTTTTTGATTACTTTTCTCAATTTCTTATTCATTTTCAAAGATTTAATGCATGCAGGGTTAACATTACAGGAGTACTCAACACTGATTACTGTCAGACTTTCAAAATCCTTCATTACTTGAATTAAGATTATAGTAATATAATTTCAAAAGCACAGCCACCACAGAATCAGACTTCACCACCTCTTTTTACCATGAGATCGTTCTGAGGTTAAGTACAGATTTGAAATCATAACAACATGTAGTTTAATAGTTATATTTGTTTTTTAATTAAATTATGTTGTTACATGTAATTAGTTATATACATACATACATTTATATACATTTCTGACATTTTTCATCAATTTAATGCAACCTTGCTAAATAAATTGTACTTAATAAATGCTGTTCTTTTAAACTTTTTATTAACTTTTTATCAAAACAGATATACAGGCATAAAGACATGCATTATAAATGAGTTTTATTGTGGACAAACCACCTTACTTTTGATGAACTTTTTTTTTATTAATCAAAGAATACTGAAAAAAAAATCATGCATCATGTTTTTTACAACAAAATAAATAAATAAATATTTGAATGATTTCTGAAAGATCGTGTAACACTGAATACTGAAAATTCAGCCTTGATATTAGTAATATATTTTAATAGCAATTAAAATATTAAAACAATATCAATTAAAATGTAGTAATATAAAATATATTAATAGAAAACAGTCATTTTGAATTCTAATAATATTTCAGGATATTATTGTATTTTTTAATAAATGTAGACTTGGTGAGCATAACTCAAAACTTCTTCCAAAAACATAAAAAAAAAAAAAAACTTAAGTATTTCAAACCGGTATTCTATGTGTGCTGTATATTTTTTACTAAAACATTTTAAAGCATGAGAAATGCCACATATTTTTGACATACATAAGTCCTTGAATTATTAAACAATACAAAATTATCTATTCTAATTGAATCTAATCATTAATCATCATATGTTTAAATAGAAAATAGTTATTTTTAATTGCAATAATATGTTCACACTATTATGTTTTTGTAGTATTCAAGTATTTGTAATGTTTTAAATACGTTTTAATGGTGAGCAGAAAAGACGCTTACTTACCTTAAACTTTTGAATAGTAGTGTAAATGGCATTGATATTGACTATTTTTTTCTCAAATAAAATAAAATCTAAAATAAAATAACCAAATAATAATAATAAAGAAGTGAAGTTTCTTGAAAAGGCATGAAAGCTTTAAAGTTCACAGGCCAAAAAAAGAAGCTGCCAACAGTGCTGTGTTAGTTGATACTGTATGAGTTATGAAGATACTCCAGGTATCTGACCTAATTTCATCTCAGGATCACTGGTAAACAAAGTGTGTATGTGCAACTTTACACGAGTACCAACACTGAAATATAAGTAGTGAGATCTTTGTTGATTTGGTCTTTGTCCTTCAAAAGCACTTGAAACGCAGCCTGTAATGTCAAGACAAACTTCTCCTAATGTTTTGTTTATATATTTACTCATGCTGTGGAAAAAAAGATTAAGTGAGAGGTAAATCAGATAAAGATCTGACCATAACAACAAATCTAAAAAGATTTATATTCACAGGAGTTTAAATACAGACCAAAAAATAAAAAACTGCTGATTTACTAAAGTCTTACAGGTTGTAACGGCACTGAAAGTGAGCAAATGATGATATAATTTTCTGTGAATGTTCGTCTACCCTCCCTAAAATCCCCATGGTGATTCAATAACAATCATACAAAGGATGGTCAGTTTAAAGCACTGTACAATAGACATGTGTGTGCTAAATGGCTCTGGAGAACATAATGTGGTCCTTTTTCATCTTCCCGCAGTTATAATGCTATTAAAGCGTACAAGCAGGAGGGACGGCAAACAGAGCTGAGTGCTGGCGAACACCTGGTGTCTGCAGCGGAGGCAGGTCAGTTTGAGAAAGAGCCACCTGTGAGCTTGACAAACTAAACACGGCTAAATCTGTAGCTCAGCAATGAGACTGGAACAACTGGAATGTCAGAGGCCTCGGACACTCTGTGTTCTTCAGCTGAATCATTCCTGTTATGCCTGAACTTCAGGCTGCACTGCTCACTCTGTGACTATCAACTGTAAACTACTACTGTAGTTTATGCTTGTTTTCATTTTAATAAAACAGACCAGACTGTTTAACAGAAACTTTATTATCTGCACAATGATAAGAAATAGCTGAAGTTAGATGCTGCTTGGTTAAGGTCTGACGAGGACATCAAGTTCGTTCGATATCGTTTCAGCCGCTTAAAATTAAATTTTGGTAGTGTAATAGAACTTTCATATTTATAAAAGGATGGACTAGTTTTACATAAACCAGACAATACTATAAAACATCACATAAATCATCAAATCCACCAATAATTACTGATGTTTAGGCTGTTGTTTTCCCTCCAAAAATGATGTCACTTCCTGGAGGATGTCATTAGGGAGTCATTAAGGACATAGCCATAAAGGAAATTTTACAAAATGCTAACAGATGCAATGCTAACAGGATGGAAAGTTAAACTGAGGACAAATAGATTGATCACCAAATTTAAACTATTAGAAATAGGGATGCAAAACAATTAGTCTTTTGCACAGTCTTAGATCCAGGGGTTTCAAATATACTTAAATATATCTTTAGTTGGACTTCAGCACTAGTTCTGCACAATGCATTAAGTACAAAATTAGTTTAAATATACCAGTTTAGTATACTAAAAGTACAATTGCAGGGTATTTTTATTAAGTACATAATATTTATATGTATTTGTAGTATACTTAGCATGAAATAAATGTATTTTAAATACATTTTAGTATATTTGTTTTTCACTAGGTCAATAATTTACCATTAATTAAATTCCATATTGATTGAGGTAACAGTAGAGGCAATAGTAACTAAAGAGTTGACAGTAGCACAGTAAATGTGTTGTACGTTCAGTTCACTTACACTAATGTTATCAGCTTTCAAATCAGACTTCTCTCTTTGCAGTTGACTGTGTCAGGCGTTGGCCTTGATTAGCACTCTCCACAGATTTTAATCATGTTACTGCATTCATTTCTTTAAAGAAAAATGGCAGATAAAAATGATTTGCAATAGCACAATTCATTCCAGCCCATGCAAGAATAATATGCAATCAGTTTTTACCACTTAATAAGCACATTTCACTGAAAATAATGCTGTTTCAGAGAAAGCATTATGAGACATTTTTCTGTGAAGTGTGTCAGTAGCATTAATTTAGAAGGAGTGACGCGTCATTGCCAGTTTTTCATTTTAAATAAAGCTCTGTGTTGGCTTAATTGTATGAAAAGCTGTTTATGTCTTTGTGAAAAACAGTAACTGTGACTTTATTTCTCGACTTTATGTATTAACTTTATATCTTGTAATTAAGACTTTATATTTCATAATAATGTGACTTCTTATTGCAGACTTCTTAATTGCAAGTTTTAGTTTTTACACAAAAGTTGAAATGTTTATGATATTGTAACAAAAAAGCAAAACTCATTTCTGTCCTAGAAAATGTGAGTTTAAGATTCGATCCTGTGTGTTGATATACATATGATGAGGATATGAAAGTGCATTGCATAACAGGAATGACCAGCCTCAAAACTGTTTTCTATGCGCCTATTTTGAAACTGACAAAATAATAGAGAAGAAACATGACTGTGGTTTTAGCTTAGGAAGTGAAAAAGCTGCTCCTTTTCAATTGCACACCAAAGAATATTGAGGAACTGACACAAAATATCAGTGCAGTACAATGTCATCACTAACTGATAGGAAATAAACAGACTTCAGCTTTACCAGTATGAGCAAAAACATACTATTTCAACCCCAAGATTTGTAATGATAACACAGCTGTGAATTATTATTCCTATTGGCCTCTTTTTGTGTAAAAACCTGATCTCAGACAGAGCACTAACGTGGAGTGACTAGTTAAATGTTGGTGTGAAGGTCCCCTGTGTCATGTTTCCAGGCATTCTGACGCTTTGCCTCACCAACCCAGTCTGGGTGACAAAGACCCGGCTGGTGCTGCAGTACAATGCAGACCCTTCACGGAAGCAGTACAAGGGAATGATGGACGCCCTCGTGAAAATATACCGTCACGAGGGTATCCCGGGACTATACAGGGTACATCTACAGATTTTAAACTAACCTGAGATCCTGTTGCAGGTGTAATAGAGCTTTCATGTGTGCTAGTCTCAAAACTAAAGTCAACATGAAATGAAACATTTATCCCAACTACTTCCTTCCAATTACTTCCTTCTTACAATTTCCCTTTGTGAAAAATCAGACATCTGAACACCAGGGTTGTATGTGATATGAACATCATTTTTGAAAAAAAAAAAAAAAAAAAAAAAAAAAAAGGCATTTTTTTAAATGTATAGATTGGGGAAAATATAATTCTGTACTAGAAAATTAAGCATCTGGGCTTTATATTGATGAAAATATATTAAAAATATACTTCACGGACATGAGATGTACCCAATATTATAGAATGATTCAGTTAGTTGAATCTTAGAGTGAGTTTAACCCACTTAATTAGGAATTAAGTACATCTTTACATGTAATTTGTTAATTCATACTTGATTAATTCAATATGATTAAAGTTACTGTTGAATGTACAGAAAAGCATTTAACTAAATCTACTTTAATGGCATTTCTATTGAACCTGGCGTGTCATGTATTTAAATAGATTCACATTTACACATTTATGAATATTGATGATGTAATTTAGTACATTTAAAATATGTTAACTTTAAATGTAATATCAAATAACACATTACAGGTAAAATTATATTCATGTGCTTTAGTATGTTAGTCAACACATCAGAATAAGTGTACTTCATTAAATCATGACAAAAGATTGTTAAAATATGATTTAAAATGTATTTTAAAGTAATTTTATGTTCACAGTTCACCCAAAAATAAAAATCTCCCCATAATTTACTCACCCTCAAACCATCCTAGGCATATATGGCTTTCTTCTTTCAGATGAATGCAATCAGAGTTGTATTAAAAAATGTCCTGGCTCTTTCAAGTTTTATAATGGCAGTGAATGGCTGTTGAGCAGTGGTGTATAAAGTACCTGAAAGCCACACAGATATCAGTACAGTACAGATATCTTACCAGAAAATGACTTTGGCAGAAGTTGAAGTCACCGTTTAGAATATTACTTGAGTAAAAGTCTTAAAGTATGTAATATTTATTGTACTTAAGTACAAAAAGTAGTTTTTAAAGCTTAAACGTACTTAAATATTGAAAGTAAAAGTACAAGTAAATTCAAAATGGAAAAGAAGCCAATAAATATATATAAAATGTTCATGCACAGATTGAGTAGCAAGATTGTGTTCATTTTTTAACTTTTTTTCCATTTTGTATTTTTGGGTAAGAATAAGAAGCACTTCATCCGGTGCTTAGTGTCTTTCATTCCAACATAGGAAAACATTTCTGGAATCTGTATCTGAAATGGCATTTAGACATATTTACACAGTTTAATGTAGGGACATGGATGCATTCAAACTGCAATTACAGATGCATAAATCGGCCTAATGTTTTGTTTTTAGCATAAAACGTTGAATACTGATATTTGAAATAATTTAAGACATGAAAAAATAGTCTAAATGCAGAATTAAAACCGCCAGTAGGTGGCAGCAAGTGGCTGTTAATGAATGAGTCATTTTGATTCATTCATATGGCTGATTCATTCAAAAACAAAGCATTTGACTGTGTTAATGAGTGAATCACTGAATCATTTTTATCAACCGATTCAGTCAAAAAGCTGATTCATTCAATAAGTAAACACCGTCCATTGCTCAGAGACGCAAAACAGTGCTGTGATCTTTGTTTCGAAATATTTTTGTTGGCAAAATTGAGCAAAAACAAGTAATATTATGTCTAAAATGTAAGTCACTTATTGCTTTGCTGAACTTGTATAAAATGATTATTAAATGTGTTATCATGCTGATATCTGCAGAAAAACTGTGCTCTTTGTGTGATATAGATTATGTTAACTATATTAAATTATATATATACATATAAAGCATAAAGAAGCATTTTTGCCAGCTACAATTTAGAATGGCTGGAATTTTGAAGTTTTAATAGACTAATAAATCAACTATGTGTGTGATTTGGTGATAAAGCCTACTTGATAATGTCAGATCGCACATCAAAATGGAAAAGAACAATTACCATATTATGGCAGAAGATATAGCTGTATATCGCACACCCCCAACTCGATTTGAGTGGAAAATGAATCATCCGCGGTTGTGCGCGCACTTGTTTGCACATGAGCAAAGGTATTTTTAGGAGTCTTAACTTGCAAGCGCCAGACCACTGATTCGTCAAACCTGCTTTCCTGCAGTCCGTGTTCTTCTGACTTCTGACTCTTTTGTAGTAAGTAACGAATATGCTTCGGGGAATGTATCGGAGTAAAAGTAGACATTTTAGTTAGGAAATGCAGTGGAGTAAAAGTAAAGCTAGGCTAAGATATTAAAACTCAAGTAAAGTACAGATACTCCCAAAAATACTTAAGTACTGTATTTAAGTATTATTACTTCGTTACATTTACACCCCTGCTGTTGAGATTTTGAAATTCAATAAAGTGCATCCATCATCCATCATGTGTAAGAAAAAATATCCATATTTAAAACTTCATAAACCATAGTCTCTAGCTTATGCTAACTGTCGTACATGTGCTCATGAGAGAGTGGCGTTCCAGTGGATGATGTATGACGCAGGCATAGCGTAGGCCTTTATTAACCCTCCCGAGCCATTTGGAGCACTTTTATGATGGATGGATGTCCTTTATTGGACTTCAAAATCTCAACACCCATGCACTCCCATTATAAAGCTTGGAAGAGCCAGGACATTTTTTAATATAACTCTGATTGCACTCGTCCAAAAGAAAAAAAGTATTTAAGAAAGTAAAGAAGAAAGTAAGTATTTAAGAAGTAAGTATCATTTTTAGGTTAACTGTCCCTTTAAGCATCTTAAGAACTTAAAAAGTGTCTCTCTTTAAGTCACTTTAGTGGCCTTTTAATCATACTTGCATTACTATCATATTATCTGAAAGTATGTTTTTTTTGTTTGTTTTTTTTTTTTTTTTTGGTATTTATTTATTTTTTTAAATCAGCTTTTAAGATTTGAAGTACACTACAACTGCACATTCCATAGAATGAGACACGCTTCTTTTTCATCTGTGCATGTTATTGCAAAAAAAAAAAAAATGTTTTTTGGCAAACTTTGAATTTAATAACGTGGTCCCGTGTTCTTGCTGAACGTCACGTTTACTCAGTACATCACATTCTGGACATAAAACGTTTCATGTTGACTTTAAATAGTGGGCTGATCCAGCTTTCTGCTCTCTAACATTGTAGTTCTCTGTAGGGCCAATAGAGGGTGTTGTTGTATATTTTGAGGATTGACACAGCTGTCAAGCCTAAATACAGTATAGGCTAAATTCTGAGTCACACCAGATTGTCCTGAAATGATTACATGTTCATTCTAGTTTAATTCCAGTCTAGTACAGTTTAGTTTGCTCTTAGACTATGAGGTAACTGTGTGTTTGTGGTTTTGCATGTTTGTGAGACTCATTTTGTTGTTCTGCCAACACAGGGTTTTGTGCCTGGGCTGGTGGGGACTTCCCATGCTGCACTGCAGTTCATGACCTATGAGGGGCTAAAAAGAGAGCAGAATAAATATAAGAAGATGCCATCTGAATCGCTGCTGGTGAGGAAATAAAACCAGCCTTACATTTTTAGCACACGTGTACAATAGGAGGAGGAACAGCACTATGATTTTAAATTATGCAGCTTGCTTTGGCTCAGTTTTACCATGCGGTGTCACACGTATGCTTAAAGTAAAGATTGAAATTTTCCAGTCCTTCAAGATAACTGGAAATAAAAATGTAAAAATTAAATATATTTCCATGACTTTTTTTAGATTTTAATGAATTTCATTGACATTTCTGGACCTGGAAATCTTTGTGGAATAATATTAGCTATTAAATGAGCTCAGCCAGTGTCTTGAACTATAAACTCATCCAAATTTATTTTCAGCATTTTATGAGGTACTGTAAAGCCACCACAAACAAGTATGACCCGTGCGATTATGTGGCATTTGACTGTATATTGTAACCTTTAGAACAAGCGGTTTATGTGTACTGGAGGCAGTAATGATCTTTGTGAGTCAGTCTTTCCTTCCCGTCTGTCTCTTGCTTCAGTCTCCATTGGAATACATCACCATAGCAGCCATTTCCAAAATATTTGCTGTAGCAGTGACCTACCCGTACCAGGTGGTGCGCGCTCGCCTGCAGGACCAGCACAACAACTACAGTGGGATCGTGGACGTCATCAGGAGGACATGGAGGTATGAAATTACATCACACAGTGTCCAATGCTCTTCAGATCACAGAGCATTTGGAAATTAGAAAAAGTATTGCGATACCCTGCTTTTAAAAAAGGTACGATTCTGCATTTAGTACCAGTACTTTAAGAATGCATTTTAATAAGAGCCGTATTTCTGCATTTCTGTGTTAGTGAATGGCGTAGACGTGCAGTTTTGTTTACTACACATGTGCGCATGATGCTTGCACTGATTTCCTTCCATCAGTCACAAGCTCAAGCGTCTTATGTCGTTGGCGAAATTTTGGGGTAATTCGCATTTTTTGAAAAACTTTTTGCAAACTAGTCCTAAGTTTTTCACCCGATCGGAACCAAACCAATGCAGAAAGATTCTCTGGACAGTGACTATCAATAATTATTTAAAAAAAAAAAAGAACTTTTGACTCACCTTAACAAAGGGACGCCAAAACGTTCGAAAGGGGCAGGACCACTTTTAGTAAAATGCCTGTAACTCCTGAACGGAAAGAGATATCTTCACCAAACTCAGAACACTTATGTAAGAGCTCACAGGAGGTCACAGTACAGAAATCACAGAGCTTGGCCACTTGGTGGCGCTATAAGAGGGAAAAAACATAAAAATGGCTATACCTGTGCAACCATTTGTCCTATCAGCATGAAAATCGCTGTGAACGGTCTTGGTCCAAAGTGCCACAAGTGTCTACAAGGACGTTTTTGCATCTCAAAAAGAATAGCTGCCATTGGCAGTAGGGATGTGACAAGATCTCGTGGCATCAGATGTGTCTCACGAGATCTTGTGACGATATCCCCATAAAACATTTTGCAGTTTTTACATTAGAACTACACGGTTAATCCTTAAAATATGGAGATCTTGATTCAAACACCCACGCGATCTTATTCCTGAATGACAGTGAGTTATCTATGTCTATTAGGACTGTATCACATCGCGAGTGTCAGTGGAGCGTGAGAAGATCGTTTTGTCGCTGCCCATGTTAATGAATCAGAGGGCTGGGGTAAATGTGAACGCAGAAAGAGCAACACCAACAGTCTTTTCAACCACATTATAATCATCATTTCTGTGTTACAGACATTTAAATAACAAAAGTACTGGGATAAAAGTTTATAGTTTGGGTATAAACACTTATTGTCTCCAGTAGCGATCAAAATGAAAGTATGTTAACAAAGTTCAAAATGCAACTACATTTTTTTGCATTTTGTCTTTTTCAGTTAAATAAGAGTATTTTCCCTATATGTTTCATCATTGAGGATTTCTTAAGAAAAGTTTAAAAATCTCATCTCGTCTCGTTCTCGTGAACCCAGTCTCGTGTCTCGTCTCATCTCGTGGGATGTCTCGTCACACCCCTACCTGTTAGACAAGGTTAACGGAGGCCAATCAGAACAAAACTAGGTGGGCCTGACTTATGGCCCTAAAGGTTTGTGAGAAATTTGAAAGAAATTTTTCAACGCTGATTGTACGTTGCACGTTTTTCACGTTGCACAATATTTGTATCATACGATAGAACTCCTCCTTTTGGACAACTTTGCCTCTAGAACCACTGCGGTCAATCAAATTGTTTGTTAAATGACTGAGATGTTGTAAAAAACCTACTTTTTGCGAACTAGATCTAGGTTTTTCACCTGAGCAGAACCAAGCTAGTGCAGAAAAATTCCCTGCAGAGTGAATATCAACAGTTACCAAAAACAAGTTTCAACTTTCGACTCACCGTCACAAAGAAGTGCAAAAACGGTAGAAAGGGGCAGGGCCACTTTTAGTAAAATGCCTATAACTCCTGAACAGAATGAGATATCCTCACCAAAACACGAAAAAAGAACATCCTCACCAAAAAAGAACACTTTTGTCAGAGCTCAATCTGAGGTCACAGTACAAAAATCATGGAGCTTGGCTGCTTGGTGGCGCTATAAGAGGGGAAAAAACATTAAAAATGTATAAGTGTGCAACCATTTGTCCTATGAACATGAAAATCGCTGTGCATGGTCCCAATCAAACCGTTTATGAAATGATTGAGAAGATGTAAAAAAAAAAAAAAAAAAAAACTTTTGCAAACTAGTCGTAGGTTTTCGCTCAATCTGACAAAAACAATTCAATGGACTCTCTACAAAAAAAATTGTTGAAATTTACCCTTTGGGAAGCTATAATGGGGTTGTGTAGAAAAGGGGCCTGTGCAAATTTACCCAAAAACCTATAAAGCCTGAAGAAAAACTCAAAACTTAGCAACGGGTGATTCTAAACAAGCCTGCAAAGTTTTAAGGAGATTGGACCACAGCTGGCACTGTAACAGTTATACATGTTAAAAAAAACTATATTTCTAAGGTAAATTACCTGGATTTGCCAAAAATGTGTTTTTAAGTGGTTACAGGCTTGCTAAATAATGTCTTTTTCCATATGCTTAAATGCCTTAAAGCACTTAAACCCCTGTAATCACTGCTTGCAGCTATATTTTATTTGTGTATTTATTTATTTATTTATTGAAAGTTTCTTAAGGCTGCATTTATTTAATCAGAAATACAGTAAAAACATTAATAGTGTGAAATATTATTATAATTTAAAATAACTTTTATTTATGAATGAAAAATTCAAATTGTAATATTACAAATGTCTTTTTGATTTCTGTCATGTTTGATCAATTTAATGCATTCATGTAAAATAAAATTATTAATTTCTTTTAAAAAAAAAGAACCCCAAACTTTTGAATGCTAGTGTATATGTCTCATTGTTTTTGTGCTTTAAAACTGCTGTGTAAATATTAAGAATTAATAAATAGTAATAAATATTATTAATATTAATAATGTAGTCCTTTAAGAGTATATATGATAAAGAAACAAAAAAAATGATAAAGAAAACAAAATTGACAAGAAAAACCTTATAAAATCTAGTTTAAAACATGCATTCTTAGTTGAATGTATTCTTCGTATTTGAAAATCTTTTCATTTTAAAACTAAATCTTAAAAAACATTTGAATTATAATTTATTGACTTGGTTTCAATGAAATCGCTCTAAGAATAATATTTGGTGTAACCATCAAATAAAAGTAATATTTTCTTTTCAGCTTAAATACAGCATACACATCTAAATATTTCTTTCTTTATTCTTTTTTTATTATTGATTGATTTGGCTTTTGGAAAAAATGTTGGTATGTAAGAATGATAATAATACATTTTAACTAAATATGTTTAACTATTTTTAACTAAACAATGTATATATATATATTGACTTTTTTGTCTGTTTGTGTTCTGATGCATGCATACCAACACTCATAACCATAAATGTATCTCATCCTATTTTATTGTTTAAAGATACTACCCTCTTTAATAGCTAAATTTATAGCTTGTTAGCAGCTCTTCATATAGATTCAACAGGACATATAACGGCACTGCAAGAAATATAGTGACTCATCCGACTATACATCAGCTTAATATGTTTGTGTTTGTCTCTCTCTAGCAACGAGGGGATCGAGGGCTTTTACAAAGGCATGGTCCCGAACCTGGTGCGAGTCATTCCAGCATGTTGCATCACCTTTTTGGTGTTCGAAAATGTGTCACGCTTACTTTTGGGCGAGTATCACTAAAGCTTCAGGTGCACACACACCAAACGCCGGACCAACTCAACGCAATATACCAGGATGTGTGTGTGTGTGTGTGTGTGTGTGTGTTAGAGAGAGCAGGAATACCAAACATTTCCTGTTTAACTCTAGACTCGACGTGCAGACAAAACTAGCATTTAGCGTGTGCGCTGAATGAAAACTACAGGTGCACACATAAATATATGTATTTGAGATTGTTGTATTGTTGAGTTTAATAAGAGAGAATAATCATATTGTCTTGAATAGTCAACTACAAGAAAGTGTCACTTCAAGATTTGAATTGATTTCAAAAGTAGTCAATGACAAGAACAGCTCGTGGAAAAGTGGATTCAAGCCATCCTGTGGTACTGCAACCAAACACAGTGTTCACCAGACACAGTGCTTAAGAAAATGTTTGTCTTTTTTTACGAAATTCTCACCAAACAGCTGCTATATTTGCTGAGCTATGCTAGAGAACGAAGCCACTCAGCAGATCTCGGCTGGCTGTAGCGCCCAGGGCGAGCCGCACCGGTCATGCTCAGGAAATGATGTCACACGGCAGGATAATAGAACACAGGCCTGGAGAAACCGATACTTTACTGGAGGACGGGAGCAGATTTTAACCAGATGTGTGTAGATGACATCTACTGGAAGAGTACAGTCTACTGTGATGACAGAACTGGGTAACTGAGAGGCTGTTACGTTTGTATATATGAATGTGCTATTGTCAGTGACGCACAAAAAAATAGCAGATGTATGTATAAGCCATTTTTACACATTCAATAAAGGAATATATGTAACGGACAAAGGAGTCTGAGTTATTGTACAAACTGTGGTTTTAATAATGGCTGACAGAGGCCAGATAAACTATTTGGACACTTTGTAACAGTCTCTGCATTAGATTTACAAATAAGTATATACTTATACGGGCCAGTGTACCTGTAGAAACAGGAATCTGATTTGTCTTAATATTGAATATTCAGCAACAGCTGTGAAACTACTTGAGTACCACAGCAGACATTCCAAGCCTTAGTCATGCTACACACACTTCAGTCCACTGCGTTTTCCATCTACACTCTATTTTATGACACTGGTACTTTTGGCTTCTTTCATCAGCTTTTTAAGTTAATTACCAAGCATTTGGTCAAAACCAGTTTAATGTCTATAAAAGTGTTTTTTTCAAAACATTTAAGTTGAACAAAAATAGTATGAGTACTAAAAATGGCCATGGACATCTCTAGACAACCACATATACAGTAATTATGTGGAAAAAAATGTGTATATGATATAAATCTATATATCTCCTGAAGTAAAATTATGTGTGTGTGTGCGTGACCACGGACCAAAAAAAAAAAAAAAATCATATGGGTAAATTTTCTTAAATTGAGATTTATACATCATCTAAAAGCGGAATAAATGAACTTTGCATC